>NC_091258.1:54146974-54446974 GCF_042477335.2 Ovis canadensis | reverse complement strand
CTGGTCTTGCCCTGCTTCCCATCATCAGCCCCCAGTGAAGGGTGACATTGGGGCCATCGTGAAGAGCATTGTCTCCTAGACCAGACATCCCTGTGATCGACAGAGGAAGACTGAGACTTAATTTTGCTCCTTCTTCCAGCACCTTTTCCACAGCATCCATCTTCAAAGACCACCAAACATGGAAGATCAAAGAAAGAATGACTACCAGCTGAGCTAGGAAAGTCAGAGGAAGCAGGACCTTGGCAGAGGAGTCAGGAGTGGGAAGCATAGGGAGTCTTTGGAAACAGAAAGGGACACAGGACTGATGGAAAATGCCCCCAAGACTCTCCACAAGGGTCTACTCTGCAACCTCTGGCTAAGTCTAGTTAGGATAAGTTGTGTGGCAATAACAACCACAACCACAGAAACACGTGTCTTGCTCTTAGGATGAAGATGTATCCATGCCCATTGGCAGGGGACTCTGTCCTCACCAAGGACCCTGGCTGATGGGGCTCTATCTCCACATGTGTTTTCATGAGTATCTGGATGTGGAAACACTCCTACTGGAAATACAGTGCTCTAGGGTTAGAGTCTACTGTTCAGTAACACACAGCCACCCCTAAATTCAAGGGGGGAGGAGAGTGAAATTCTCCCATGAGCCCAGCAGGAGAGAATGGGGGATCCCCGAGCAGGAGAAATGTCTGCTCCATACACGGAGCTGTGAGAAGATTTAGATCAATGATAGAAGTCACCTTATCTCTACCTTCATCTGGACTTGAAATAGTTTGAAATATTTGGCTAATAACACTAATAAACCTTCTGTAGGACTCCATGGAGGTCACCTGGAGAGGAATGAGGCCATTTTTTTATGGACTGGGTAACTCTCTCTTTCTCCAGAGATGGCAAACTGTGTTGGCATATTCCTATCATTTATCGTCATTTATTCAACAGGCCTCTCTTAAGACACTTTAGCAAAAATAAATTTTGTTATACAGTAGCCACTAAAGCTGACTGCTGCTGCTGCTGCTAAGTCGCTTCAGTCGTGTCCGACTCTGTGTGACCCCATAGGCAGAAGCCCACCAGATTCCCCCGTCCCTGGGATTCTCCAGGCAAGCTGACTAGTCAAATATGATGGGATATCAAGGAGTGAGGGTGGAGGACGGCTGTTTGCCATGCTGCATGTGTTATGCTGAGACTCCATCCCATTTTGTGACTTTTCCCTGCAGAACTCCGCTGTTCTTTTAAGACAGATAAACACTAACATTTGGGTCCTTCTGGTATAAGGGCTTTTCAGATAAAGGGGGTAAACAGCTGAAGGGACAAAGGAGCTGAAGGCAATTCAAGAAAGTGATGAGGGACTTCTCTGGTGGTTCAGTGGTTAAGACTTCACCTCCAGTGCAGGAGGTGTGGGTTTTATCCCTGGTCATAGAGCTAAGATCCCTCATGCCTTGCAGCAAAAAAAAAAAAAAAAAAAAAAAAAACGAAAACCTGAAGACAAAACAAACAAAGCAGCAATATTCAATATAAAATATTCAATATAAAGCAATATTTCCATATAAAACAAGCAATATTCAATATAAAACAGAAGCAATATTGTAACAAATTCAATAAAGACTTAAAGAAAATGATGAAATGATAAACTCTGAGATTGAAATTGGGGTGGGTGAGAGAGAACTGGAGGGGATAGGGTTATGGAAAGAAAGGAAGGAGCCAGCGGATTGGAGACCCTCCTAAGATCTGATCACATTAAAGGTGGGAGGAGTGAAGCAGATCGATTAAGAAATCAAGACACTGAGGTTGGAATTGTAGGTAAGGACTTGGGTGTGGGGGATCGGTGACTAGAGAGTCTGTGGAAGAAATGGCCACTATTGTTTAAGGTACCAAGGGATTGAAAGCCGCAGGTGGTACTGAATTGAGCATCCATCAGTTCAGTTCAGTTCAGTTGCTCAGTCATGTCCGACTCTTTGCAACCCCATGAACCACAGCACACCAGGCCTCCCTGTCCATCACCAACTCCCGGAGTTCACTCAAACTCACGTCCATCGAGTCAGTGATGCCATCCAACAATCTCATCCTCTGTCATCCCCTTCTCCTCCTGCCCCCAATCCCTCCCAGCATCAGAGTCTTTTCCAATGAGACAACTCCTCACATCAGGTGGCCAAAGTACTGGAGTTTCAGCCTCAGCATCAGTCCTTCCAATGAACACCCATGACTGATCTCCTTTAGAATGGACTGGTTGGAGCTCCTTGCGGTCCAAGGGACTCTCAAGAGTCTTCTCCAACACCACAGTTCAAAAGCATCAATTCTTCGGCACTCAGCTTTCTTCACAGTCCAACTCTCACATCCATACATGTTTTACTGGAAAAACCATACCCTTGATTAGACGGACCTTTGTTGGCCAAGTAATGTCTCTGCTTTTGAATATGCTATCTAGGTTGGTCATAACTTTCCTTCCAAGGAGTAAGCGTCTTTTAATTTTATGGCTGCAGTCACCATCTGCAATGATTTTGGAGCCCCAAAAAATAAAGTCAGCCACTGTTTCCACTGTTTCCCCATCTATTTGCCATGAAGTGATGGGACCAGATGCCATGATCTTAGTTTTCTGAATGTTGAGCTTTAAGCCATAGAGAATGCCAAATTCTCATGAATCCAGGAAGAAATGGAATGGCAAAGACAACAGAGAACCAAAAGCTAAAATCTACAATGACAGAGGCTGCTGCTGCTGCTGCTGCTGCTGCTAAGTCGTTTCAGTTGCGTCTGACTCTGTATGACCCCATAGATGGCAGCCCACCAGGCTCCTCTGTCCCTGGGATTCTCCAGGCAAGAATACTGGAGTGGGTTGCCATTTCCTTCTCCAATGCATGAAAGTGAAAAGTGAAGTGAAAAGTAAAAGTGAAGTTGCTCAGTAGTGTCTGACTCTTAGCGACCCCATGGACTGTAGCCTACCAGGTTCCCCAGTCCCTGGGATTCTCCAGGCAAGAATACTGAAGTGGGGTGTCATTGCCTTCTCCAATGGCAGAGGAAGTAGAAACAATGGCAAGCAGGGGGTCGGGGGGTACTCCTAGATGGCAGAGCTGTCAGTGGAATAGGGTTTTGGCTTTGTTTTGTAACCAAAGGAAAGGGGTTGAAATTTTTCTGGAAGTGGTGATGGGGACCAAAAAGGTCTCCAACATTGGGAGATGCCCAAAGCTGAGATTAACAGGGAGTGAAAGAACAACAGAGCCAGCACTGAAAAGGGCTGCAAAGGAAGCAGTGTCTCCCCAGAAGATCCTGGTCTCTCAGTCCTCAGGGGAGAGCCTCGGGGAGAGTGGCTGGCCGTGCTGTGGGCTCCTGGAAGATGGCTTGCCGATCACTGAGCCCATCAATTCGTCATCTGGTGGGTTGGCATGATGGAAAATATAGGGAAACAAGGAGAACACGAAACTATAGGACAATCCAGGGAGATGAATCAGAAACTAGTGTGTCTGAGGTGCTATCTCCAAATGATTTCTGTGTTCCATGTGGTCCCTAATGTGGTACATTTGCAGGCCAGACAACACCATAGAGACAGGCTCCCTTCTCACACTTAGAGGCGCCCAAGGCCCTCATCCAGTGTTCATCGGCTGTGTGGGAGGGAGACTGGAATGGCTGTGGACTTTTGAACAAGATAGATGGAGAGAAAGAGATATAAAAATGGGGCGGTTTCCCCAAGTCTAAGGAAGGTTGGCCCCTAGCCTATTACCTTGCAACAGTTTCTGGCAAAGTCCCCAAAGCCCACTTGGAGAGTGGAGACCATGGAGCTATCAGACCTGACAACTGGGTTAACCTGGGTTAGCAGCACATCAATGCAAACCAGGGAAGATCAGGGAGGGACTGGACACTCCCAGGACAGAGCGTGAGGGCTGCTCTGTCCCCTGGGTCTGCAGGACATGAAGTTTAGCAGCTACTCCTATGACTCTTGGTTCAGGCCTCACCTTTTTGTGCAAATCAAGAAACCAGAATCTAAAAAAGAATAGATACGTGTATATGTATAACTAAATCACCTTGCTCTACAGCTGAAACTAACACAAGATCGTAAATCAATCCAAAGTAATTTTTTTTTAAGAAAACAGAAAAATTCACTCCAGTCCCTTCTTACTGATGGAAATCATCAAGGAATATGAATTTGATTCCACAGGCACAGCCTCATGTATGCTGAGGGAGTAAGGAAGATGGCTATGCGATGAGGCTCACGAAGAGCAGCCCTTCATACAGCTTCTTGTTTTGATTATCACTAAAACTTTGGAAATTGTGTCGTCAACTGGAGTACTTCTCACTAACACCCTCCCCAGGAGCCTGTTTTGTTTTGTTTTTATCATGGCCTGTGTTCTGTTTTGTTTTGTTCAGTTTTAATAGTTTATTTTTAATCATGTCCAGAAATAACCTAAGAAGGGGAAGGACAAAATTATCAAAACATTTAATCACGAAAGACCCGTGGTTACACACGCATGACAAATATTCAGTTAAATTTTGCATTGTCTGTTACATATATTGATCTTTTATTTTGACTGATGTTGAAAGCTTTTTCCTGGTGGCTCCCCCGATAAAGAATCCTCATGCAATCCAGGAGACCTGGGTTCAATCCTAGGTCTGGAAGATCCCCTGGAGAAGGGAATGGCTACCCACTCCAGTATTCTTGCCTGGAGAATTCCAGGGACAGAGGAGCCTGGTGAGCTACAGTCCATGGGGTCGCAAAGAGTCGGACTTGACTGAGCAACTAACAATTTCACTTCACCTCTGAAAGCTCTTTGGTTAAGAATGAAAGCTTCTGAGGAACTTGAACTTTATAGTTTCTTTTTTAAATGTTTATTTATTTGTTGAAGTATAGTTAATTTACAATTTTGTGCTAATATCTTCTGTATAACAAAGTGACTTAGCTATACATAGAGATAGCCTTTTTTATATTCTTTCCCATTATGGTTTATCACAGGATATTGAGTATAGCTCCTTGAGCTATGTAGTAGGACCTTGTTGTTTTTCCATCCTATATATAATAGTTTGAATATGCTTACCCCAAACCCTCAGTCAATCCCTCTCCCACCCCGCCTCCCCTTGGCAACCACAATCTGTTCTCTATGTCTATGAATCTGTTTCTGTTTTGTAGATAGATTCATCTGTGTCATATTTTAGATTCCACATATATGTGATATCATACAGCATTTGACTTTCTCTTTCTGACATAAATATGCATCTTCACTCAGCATGACCGTCTCTAGGTCCTCCCTTATTGCGGCCTCTTCCTGCCCTCCTAGACATGCTCTACCTGCCCTTCAAGTCCCCTTTCTGCAAACTCTCCAAGCAGGAACCCTCCTCCCTAGAATCCATTTTCTCCCTCCCAGTCATTGGATGAACTCTCCCAGATGGCTCTGGCTCAGAAAGGCTTTGAAATCCCTTTGTTCTTTGTGTTGTTAAAAGAGTTTGCTCCCAGACATATTTCATCTTATTATGTTGCTTATAAGCTCCAAGAAGGAAGTCTTCACTCTTTGCCACTGTGATTTCCCAGCCCCCAGAACAGGGCCTTAACCCAGTCAAAGCTCTCAACCAATACTCGTTTTATTGTTAAAGGCTTGCTGACCACAGATTATGGCAAAGTTAGAGAAAGCGTAGCCAGTGATGGTGAGGGTTCAATCTCTTGCTGGAGGGAGAGCTGGGACACAGGCAGCCCTCACATCCCCAGAAGTAAAGGGATCTCTCTCTGTCACCTTCTGTGCGTGCATTCTCCTGGTTAGCTGAAATGGAAAGAAGGCAGATTAAAGTTTGACAGATAGGTTAGAACCATTGTTGTTGTTCAGTCACTAAGTTGTGCCCAATTTTTTTGTGACCCCGATGGACTGCAGCATGCCAGGCTCCTCTGTCCTCTACTATCTCCTGCAGTTTGCTCAAATTCATGTCCATTGAGTCGGTGATGCTATCTAACCATCTTATCCTCTGCTGATCCCTTCTCTAACTAGGGTTACAGCCTAGATCCAGAGAAATATGCAACGCCCACCATGCACAGTCTCAAGAAATAGATTTTACCAACTATCACCTGGGCCAGATCAGAGGGTCATGAATTTTGCTATGTAAGCTAAAGTGAAAGCAATGAATATCTCTATTTCCAAGTTGACTGAGAGTCTGTCTATTTTTCTATAGACACAACTTGTCTATATTTTTTTCCTCAGAGAATGTGGGAATTTATCATTGTTGGATTCAATTCAATTACTTTTTCGACCCTATTAAAAAATAGTTCATTCAAATCAAACCAGGACTCCTTTCCAATTCCAGCCTGTTGACAGTGTCTTTTGTACCCAGCTAAGCAGTCTTTGCAGCATTTGGCACTGCTCTTGCTCTGAGGGCAGGATTTAGAACAGATGCTGACTTCCTTGAGTCAGGATGCTACTGAGTTCTCTGCTGATTAGTGGGCTACAAACTGAGATGTGATAGCCTGGAGATTCCTGGCCACAAACCATTCCCAGTGGAAGAAGTCACTCAGCTTCTCTTGCAAGGTACCCCTGTGGAGAAGTTCCACAAGCTGGAATAGGGTTTCCTCTATTAACCCTATAATTCCTCCAGGGCACCTGACTACAGATCTAGGGGTGGGGTCAGGAAAGCTGACCCAAGATTGGTAGCCTGAAGCTGCTAAGCGCAGGGCCTCAGCATCCAGCGGTATAGCCTGGTCAGATGTCTTTGTGAGAACCCACTTTTGCTGCCCTGAGCTCAGTAAGATAGATGAGAGCTGTTGATACAGCAGAGCTGGGTGGGCAAATAGCGGTCAGTGTGGCAGGTCCACTGGGCCATGCTCAGACTATACTCAGCTGGTGGGTCCAGGGCAGCATGGCTCTGTTCTAGGAGCACAGTTCCCTCCATGAGCCCCACTGGCTATAAAGCCAGCTAGGGCAGCAGAGAGGGTGGGGAATATGTTCTTCTTCCCAGAGAGGAGCCTGTTGTACAGAACAGGGGGCCCATAACTTTATAGCTTCAACAATCCTCAAGCCACACCCAAGTCACCGGATGCAGCCCAGGTGTAGAGGGGAAGCCAGCAGGCTCAGGGGATTGGAGAAAAGCCACAGGATTTCAGCCCTGTGGGGAACTCAAGGGCCAGCTTGAAGAACACCACCTCCCCTGAGCCAAACCTAGGGAGTAGAGATTGCCCAAAGGCAACAATTGCATAACTTGTGTCTCCTCTTAAAGCACAAAGAAGGAATCTTTTTGAAACAGCAGGTGTCTGCAGAGTCAACTATTTACTCATTTATCTAGAAATTTCAAGGAGGAAAAGAAGCCTGTGTGGATAGCATCACCCAGATAATCACTCAGCTGTAGGGTGAAATGCTCAGAAGAGTAGCAAGTATTTGCCGCCTCTTGATGCCAAATTTCAAAGGCAGATTATTTGCCCAGTACAGGGCAGTGTCTCTTCACCTGTCTTTTCTTGGGCAGACATTTCCTCCTCAACCCCAAGTTTTCACAGGGAGGCGACCCCTGGCCTCCCTTGGTCTGGACGCAGCCAGTTGCCAGGCACTCACTTCTTCCCTGGGAGTCCAGTGGAAACCTCCAAACAACATACTGTGCTGCCTTGTTAGAACAGGCACACTTCTTTTTTTAAATCAAAGAGTAATAAAATACTTAATTAGCAATATGCAGCAGCATTATTTTTATTCATCTATACATTTCTAATTAAAATTATGCCATTCTTAAAAATTGCAACAAAATACACTCAAGCCTTTCATTTCATATGCAAAACGTTTTGAAAGCCGGCAGTCTCCGTGAGGCGGTAATTGCAAAAGGAAAAAGGAATGGTAAGTCAACAAAAGAAAAAAAAAAGTGAAGCCATAAGTAGTTTCTTTTAAGAAAATGTATAGGATACACTAATTTGAAAGAAAAGCGATTTTGAAATATAAAAGAAAATCTAGAAAAACGAAGCATTCAGCCCTTTTATTGCATGGTGTTGCCAATAATATTGTATATGTGATTAAAGATTCTTTCCCCAGCTGCTTAAGCCAATAGAAATTGAACTTGTCTGAGTACAGCCTCCCTCCTGCATCACCCCCTGCCTCAGCTACTGGCGGGGGTGGGAAGGCCTCGGTGGTTATTGGTATTCAAATCCCATCATCTTTAAAGAGGTGACTACAAACGAAATATTTCAGGGCTGCATGGTCGGCTTGCATATTGAAGGCTGGCTGTCTCCAAAATGGTTACATCACAAAGGAAAAGTGTAAGGAGCCTGTGCCCTGGGCTCCAGCTGCAAGAAGAGCGGAGGGTCCAGTAGGAACAGATGTTTCCTGCAAGTCGCTGCCTCCATCCCACGCATAGTTTATACAATATTCAAATTCACTTGGCACTTATCCTCAAGCTTTTATCCCCCACCCCCTTTCTCTTTTAATAGTTGTAAGAAAATTGGTCTCTTATCTCAAAGCAGAAAGGCAGGAGTGGTTTTGACTGTGCTCTCATCCCACGTCTGAAGGCCAAAGAGCACAGCCCTACTTTCTGCAAATGCTTTCTAAATCCTGGTGCCCTGGAAGAATGCGCCTGCCTGGATGAGCCTGGGATCTGGTGAGCAAGGGAATGCAACCCTCTGGGCCTTGATCAGCACTGCCTGGGGTCTACCCCTGAGACCTTCCCCCTGGACATGACTTTGTAAGAAACTTCTCCGACTTGAAACTTTCATTGAACTCTTCTGGGTGACGTTAGCCATCATATGGTTTTGATAATGTAAAGCAACATGCTAATTTTCAGCCCAGTGAATGCTATGTTGGAAACCAAGTTGGGGAAGGCAGATGACCTCGGTATAACTTACACTGTCTGTTCAGCTTTGGTCGGACGGCCACAATGTCCCTGGATCTGGCCGGGCAACACAGGGCACCAAACACCAAGGACATACGGAGATGGGTACCCGAGCAGGGTCACTCCTTCACGTGTGAGGCACTGGGGTGCAGCTTCCAAGACAGACAGAGAGTCAAGGGTAGACAGACATTCTCAGCTCAAACCAGAAGAAGCATGCGCCTCCTGTCCTCACTCAGAGCACGCATGTACACCGTAAGTTCCCTGCCACATGTATGACTGCACGTGTGCCTGTGCGCGGAATGCACACAAAATTTAATAACCCTGCTCTAGCTACAAATTAATTCAAATCTTGTACTCACATTAAAAATGAACTCTATTTTATGTTGATCATTAACTAAGAATATTTCACACTGGAGATTTGTCATATTAAGGAGAATTGAAACCACTTATATCAATTAAATGTACAGCATTATACTTAATCTCAGCAGAGATTACCAAAATACTCTAAGCATGATTTTACAGAAATGTAAAATATAAATTAGACAAGGGAATATTGGCCTCCTCACATGCACACCCCCTGCCCACCTCTCACTCCTCTCGAAATATGGCTGCCTGCAAGTTGATGGGGTGGGGATGGTAAGCAATATTTCAGCAAGAAACTCCTGCTGTCCCTGCCGGCACCATAAAAATCAAGGCCACAGTAAGTGCTGGTGCAGATGGGAGAGAGACGCTCTGTTTTAGCTTTGGGGGATTAAAGTACACACTGGCTGGGAAAGGATATAGCAATGAAGAAAAGAAGAATTTTCTAAAAGGCTTTGCAGAAGTACCAGAGAGGCCTCAAGCAAGAAACGCTGGTGCAGAGTGCTTTGTCTCACCTGCTGCTGACAATGTACAGTAACACAGGCCAAAATCTCTACTGTCTGAGAATGGAGCTTCACACGCAAGGGCCAAGCCATTCCCAGCAGCACAGTGCAGGTGCCCAGGAATTCTACCAACCCTGAGAGAGACAACCCAGAAATGACAAAGATACATGCTCCATTAGTATTTGCTGAGCCAGGGAGACCTAACCTTCTATTCATCTCATTTTCAGTCTAAATTCTAATTCCAGCTCAAGTGTCACCTCCTCCAGAAAGTCTTCCATGCTGCTCCAGGCTGTGTGTGATCTCTACCTTGTTACTTCCCCCACCTTCATCACTTCCTAACTTCACTGCATCCTCTCACCTTCCTCAAACTATGGTCTGCTGAAGGCAGGAGTGGAAACTTACTCCAGGGCCGCAGTGCAGGCCTTCGAGCACAGTGGGACAGTAACTGTCATGGGATGATGCAATGGACAGCTGCCTGTGGGTCCTTGACCCTCTTCTGAAAAATCCTTTCTCCAGGAATCTGAAAGGAGGAAAGCAGTGGGCAGTAAGGGGATATATACTTCCAGAAGCTTGAGTACTGGGGCCCACGCGGTGGTGAAGGCTGCCCAAGGCAGGAGGTCTGGGGCCACACTCTGCCCTGATGTCACAAAAACAAGGTGTTATTGGCCTCTCCTTGGGGTGGGAAGCTCCCCACGTGTCACCAGCTTGCAAGCACACCCTGGACCTTCAGTGCCCTGTTTCACACCAGGGCGGAAGTTGTCCAGTTACCTTCCCAGTACCCACGCCCCTCCAGGCACTGCTGTGAGCGCCTCCAGGTCACTACTACACTTCTGTGCTCCGTCACTATGAGCAAAACAGTAATCAACGGAGCAGACTCAGGAGTGAAAACATGTCAGAGCTTGGTAAGTGCTGAGAGAAAAGGGGAAAGCGCAAGTGATAGTCTGAAACATCACCACCACCAAAAATGGCTGGTGTGCCAGGCAGAGTAGATACAGGGGAGACCAGAGGAGGCCCAGGCACTCGTCACTTAGCCCAGGCAAGGCAGTCCATTTGTCCTGAGACCTCACAGCCTCCCTCTGCAGTCCCCTGAGTGGGCGTTGTTGCCTGCCCTGGTTGAGCCAGGGCAGCTAGGACACAAAGCCAGATTGGACAGGGCTCAGGAAAAATCCTGTAATAACTTTCCAGAGACCATCTCTTTACCTAGCAATACTGTCTTCACGTGTGCAAATAAGTCTGTGTGTACTCAACAAAATGATTCAGTTATGTTAATATACATATATATAATATATATTTAAATCTTTTCTATACATACATATATATATTCTTTTTCAGATTCTTTTCCATTATAGGTTATTACAAGATATTGAATATAATTCCCTGTGCTTCCCAGTAGGACCTTGTTGTCTGTCTATTTTATATAAAGTTGTGTGTATCTGTTAATCTCAAATGCCTAATTTACCTCTCACTCCCCTCTTTCCCCTTTGGTAACTGTAACTTTGTTTTCTATGTCTTCGAGTTTATTTCTGACTCATAAATAGGTTCATCTGTATCACTTGTTTAGATTGCCCATGTAAGCGACATCGTACAGTGTTTGAGCATTTTTTTCTGATTTACTTCACTTAGCATAATAAACTCTAGGTCCATCCATGTTGCTGCAAATGGCACAATTTCATTCTTTTTTATGGCTGAGTAGTATCCCCTTGTATCTATACACCATATCTTCTTTATCTTTCATCTGTTGGTGTACACTTAGGTTGCTTCCTTGTCTTGGTTATTGTAATTAGTGCTGCTGCTATGAACATCGGGGTGCATGAATGAATTTTTTGGGGCTTTCTTATTTTTTACTTTATTTATTTACCTTTAATTAAAGGATAATTGCTTTACAATGTTGGTTTGATTTCTGCCACACGTCAATATGAGTTAGCAGGCATGTATCTTTTGGAATTACGGTTTTCAAATCTGCCTGCAATGTAGAAGACATGGGTTCGATCCCTGGGTTAGGAAGATCCCCTGGAGAAGAAAATGGCTACCCACTCCACCATTCTTGCCTGGAGAATTCCAAGGGCAGACGTACCTGGTGGGCTACAGTCCACGGGGCGGGGGGGGTCTCAAAGAGTTGGACATGACTGAATGACTAACACTTTCATTTTTTGTCTTTTCTAGATACATGCCCAGGAGTGAGATTGCTGGACCATATGATGGCTCTATTTTCAGTTTCCTGAGGAATCTCCATACTGTTTGCTATAGTGGCTACACCAATTTACATTCCCACCAGCAGTGGAGGAGGGTCCCCTTTCCTTCACATGCTCTCCAGCATGTGTTATTTGTAGACTTTTTGATGATGGTCATTCTGACCAGTGTGAGGTGATACCTCATTGTGATTTTGATTTGCATGTCTCCAATAACTGACAAGGTTGAACATCTTTCCGTGTGCCATCATGCGTGAATCTTGACATGCATGATTTAACAATCATGCCTCCTCATGGAGGATGTAGGCTATATGCTGAGTTGGGTGTGGAAAGAGGGAAGAGGGAAGATACCCATGTCAAGATTCTGGGCTCCCCTGAGGCCCTGCCTCTAGGCCTTGAGCAGTCTTGGTTGGTCTTTTAAGTCCATGGTGTCCCCTTCCTCTCCACACACTGGCTGGCCTGTGTCAGCTTCACTTAGCTTTGGGTAAAGGTAGATAACTGGCCATTCTTCTCAGGCCAGGGCTGCCTTACACACATCCCTGCAAAAGCAGCCAAGTATGGATGCGGAATGGCTGTGCATCTGAACTGCTGCGTGTCTCAGGTGTGAGATACCTATTTATCTGTGTTACTGGAAGGATGCAATAGGGGTGAATCCATGTCACTTTATTGGCATTGTCCAGTTTACACTTTTGAAGATTTATTTTTACTGGAGAAAAAGATCTCTTTCACCAAGATGCTATTAGGTATTATAAAACAGCATGTATTTCTCATAGGCAAAATTACAAACTAATATCCCACAAAATACAAAAATCTGCATTTTCAATGCATGACATCAGGCTATTATTTCATTTCGGGGTGTATGCTTCAAGCCCACAGAACCAGTGGTAAGTGACGTTTAGGAACAAACAGGTGATTTGGGTAAGAGGCTTCGACAGCATTTGTGTGAAGGCAGCGGTTTCTGTAGAAACCTTTCCTCCCTTTGTCCTCTCCTATCTGCAGGCTATTGACAGCCCTGACAAGACTTTGATTATCTAGTCAGCATGAGCCTGAGACTTGTCACTTGTCAGGTTTGAGCTGACAGTCCCAACGCTGATGAAACAATTGGAGGGAGATTGGCTGTGTGTGAGGAGGTTTGG
This sequence comes from Ovis canadensis, assembly GCF_042477335.2. NCBI lineage: Eukaryota > Metazoa > Chordata > Mammalia > Artiodactyla > Bovidae > Ovis > Ovis canadensis. The sequence goes on along the minus strand of NC_091258.1, from coordinate 54,434,032 downwards.
GGTCAGCCGCCCAAAGTTTTCTCTGCGTGGCGAGGAGGGAGGTCTCACCGAAGTCAGCTGAAGGAGGCAGGCGGGGCTCCGGCCATCGGGGCATGGGGACATGGGGACGGGGCTAACAGGCCTTCCTTTCCCATCCGCTCTTCCAGCAGAAATGGCGGGAGTCAGGCCCCCTCCGCTGCTGCTCCACCCCCTCCCCGTATCCGAGGAACTGGATTATTTCCACATCCAGCCTAAAGCTGATATTAGATTTCCCCTCATTAGGAGGAGAAAATGAGGCAGAGAGCTAACAGCTGGCTGTGACTGATACAAGGCAGAGGAATGAGGCTACAGAAGAACATGGTGTTTACTGGTCCCACGTAAAGGGCAGTGCTATCAATTATTATTATGCATCATGCATTAAGCCTCTTATTAGTGCGAGGCACCTTACATCCATCACTGTGCATGGTGGTTCATTGTGATGATGCCGCACGGGTTCTACTACTGTTGCATTTTGCAGATGAATAAACTGAGGCTCCTCCAGGAGGCTAAGTGCTTGCCAATGACACAAAGGGCATCAGCAATCCAGCCTGAATTTCCTGAACCGAGTTCTGCATCCTTCACTGGCTCTCAGCGCCTCGAGAAGTTAGGCTCATGACATGCATTTGTGGATTGCGGTGGTTGGTGATTGCCACGTGTGTATATTGAGATGTTATATATGCATACCTGTTTGATACAGTCTCTGCCACTCTCCAAGGCACTTCACTTGCTAGCATCAGTTGTCTGTCCTTTGTGTTAGTGACACTGACGTAAAGCAGGACCAGGACACTAGTAGGTCACGACCCCAGTTCCAGGTCCACCAGCACAAGAACCACTCCCAAGGATTTTGCTCCAGGAAAGGTTTTGCTCAGTGATGGGGTGGCTGCGAGGTATCCCATGGGGCAGATACATGGATCTGTTACAAAGCAGAGTCTCTAGCTTGTGGGAATGATGTCTGCCTTAGCCAAAAGGAGAGCTGCCACTCCATCCCTGGCTGCCCCAGGATTCCACCCCCGTATCACCACCTCTCCACTCATCTAAAGGCTTGACGCCATCTCCCCTGTAGGAGCCCTTCTGGAAACTCCTACCTTACATAACCCACCATCTCATGAATCCATGGTTTAAAGGGAGAGATGCTCTGAGGAGGACACCAGGAGCAGCTCCTGATCACAAAGAGCCCCAAGACAACCTTTGCCCTGGGGAGTTGGCAAAGCAGCAGAGAGAGGGACTTGGTGCTTGGGCTGCCAAGAAGCACCCACCGCTCCCACCTGGGCACCTGCTCTGACTCTCTTCTGTGTCCCTACTTTCTGGGTCTGAATCCCAGCCCCTTCATTCAACTGTTTGCTTTTGCAGAGCAGTCACTGAACGTGCCCTCTGTCTCCTCCACAGCAAATCCATTCACAGCCTGGTGCCATACAAATAGTCACTGATACCCACGGTTCTCTGTAGGTTTGGACTGAGTGTCACCATGTGTAAAGAAAACAAATAATCTGTTTTTTTCTTTTTTTATTTATTAAAAACAAATTCTCACAGAATGCTGGGTTTCCTAAAGAGGGAGGAATACTTCTTGTTTTCAGAAAAGGATGCTGGAGTCTAAAGCCCCTTAGTCCATCGCTGTAATCTGTTCCTCTTCTTCCTAAAATATTGTCTGTTGGGATGAGGTTGGTGTGTATTCTCCTAGGCCTTTATGCAATCATTCACGTGTGTGTTCTTGTAGAAATTTTTGACGTCTTTAACATAAGTTTGATCAAACCAATACAGGTTTCCATAGCAAACTGCAAACTTCTTTTATTCAACGTATATCTTGGAACCTTACCCATGTGAAAATATACATATCTATCTCAGTCTTGCTAATTGCTGTATTGAACACTTCAGTATGGCCTCATCCAATTTTATTTGTTTCTTCCTATATTGATGGACATGTAGATTGCTTTTAACTTTTCACTATTGCAAATATGTTGCAATAAATATTCTTGCACTTCCTTCATATGCCCGAAAAGGTTTATGAGTGATGCCAAAAAGTGAATCTTCTGGGTCACAAACTCATGTATATTTTCAATTTTAAATCCACTCCTACGTCCTCCTCCAACAGACCCCAAGCAGCCTCCATATCCACCAGCAGGTGTTGGAGCATCTTTCCCCCAAGCCCAATGGGCTGGCTCTGGAAATGAAATCAGAGAAGCCACACCCCACTCCCACAGAGAGAGCCTAGGTGATGCTGAGTGTGAACAAAGGAGGAGCTTCTGTGACTGGAGGGATTGTCCCTGGTTAATGCAAGGCTGAGGTCAAGAGCGGGCAGCTTCATTAAGATGTCCAGTCTTATGCACAGCTGTCCTCTACAGGTGGGCGATGTGTCTGAGGCCAGAACCAGAGGAGGAGGGGTCCCTGTTGGCCTGGCTCTTTTCTCACCCCCAGGGATTGGCACACTGTGAAGGGAACTGTGGACACAGGGAAGACGGCACAAAAGGCATCCATCCCAGCTAAGACTTGGATGTATCCTCATAAAAGGGGGACTATTCATCCCGCAAATACTTGTAAGGTGTACCTTCATGGAACTGACACTGAGTGGGGAAGACTGGCGATATAAAGTTTGCAGTAGGTAGTGATTCCCATAGCTCCTTTTCTGTCTGGGCTGGTTCTAGCTCTTTCTAGCTGTTTCACGGTACATTAAGGACTGTCATGGAAAAGAGGCTGTGCTGCCCCAAGGACATGGCACCCAGCTACGAAACTGTGGCCAAGGGTCCTGAGTTCAGATCCCACCCTAGTACAAAGACAGATGAAAAGCCAGGTATGGGCACACAGAGCCCTACTCTCAGTGATTCTTATATGCTGCCACCACAAAGATTACTATTGACCAAGGTCCCTTCCAGACACTCCCAGCCTCCTCCCCATGAGCAGCTCTGTGCTCAAGAACACCCTCTGTACCCTGAGTTCCCAAGTCACCTAGCCCTTTGGGAGGATTGGTAATCAGAGTTTCCTTAATCCAGACTTATCCCAGGCATCTGACCAGCAGGTGTCCCAAAGATTAACTATGTCTGACTATGCATATCAATGAGGGAAAAAATTAATGCCTCATTAAGATCCAAAGCAAGGAAAATCCACAGCACCTAGACTTTGAAAATTGGGCCAAAAGACAGCATCCACTTTTCAGCATAGCTGTCCACATGGCTTGGAGTATGCTGACACAACTTTCACAGTAAGACACAAGGTACTTGCTGCACAGAAGTAGTTGTGAGCAAAAAGGTGAGCGGCAGTTTGTTGTATGGGCGTTGACACTCACATACATGTACGACATGCACAGATGATATGCATTTTATGTTTATAATATATATCTTTATATACGCATATATACTTGGTTAAAATAAAAGCTGTAGAAGCAGATATGTACTAGTTGTGGAGTGAGCAGAGAGCCAGATAGGATGCTCTTCACTTCCACTTCCAGAAGGCACATTGGAAGGCCCCCCAGAGGCACATTGGAGCCCCAGAATCAGAGAACAGAGACCACTGGTTCTGGTAACGGGGCTCCACTTACTGACCTTTCTAGATGACCCCTCTAAGGCTGGCCAGCTCATGGCCTCTGTAGCATGAGGAATGAGCTGGAAAGGCCCCAAGGCTATGGCAGAACCAAACCTCTTAAAGCCGTGATGCTTCCCCAAGCAATCCTCATTCCCTCGGCCACCTCATCCCTTCAGATTCACCCAAGCTTCAGCCCTCAAAAGGGTCAGATTCTCTGTCTATGTAGGGCTTTCTGCCCACTGACCCAGTTTTCCTCTAGAGTGAAAGAGAGGAAAGTCTTCCCAGTCTTAATACAGAAGAGCATAGGACAAGCCAGTCTGTTCACACTCTAAGATCACAGCCAAAGTTGGACCCAGAGAGCTCTACGCTGGGGGCTAAGACAATGCAAGCGCAGAAGCGTGACTGTGGTCACAGTACGTTACCTTGTATCCCCCCAAATCAGGGTGGTATATGAGGCCTCCAAGTGGGAACTAGGCATAAATTCGAGAGAAAATCATGGTCTTAAAAGGATGGTAAGGAAAGTAGGCCATTGACCAATGAGGGAGTAGTGAAGCCGGGTGGAATCAGAGCTGATGTTCTGAGATGGAACTAGGAGGATGAGGCATTCCTTCCTAGAAGGCTTCCAGGAAGAAGTAAAGTGTAAGGTGATGCCTGAAAGATGAGTAGGAATCAGAAAGGTGAGAGGATGGGTGGCAGGGGGAGAAGAAGAGAACAGACCAGATAGATGTCCCAGCTGATTGGGAGTCTGACTTTATAGTCACCAGTCAAGCCTTGAGCAGACACATATGGGATATATGCAGTGTGCCTGGCATGTCACAGGGGCATGGAGGGCACAGCCTGGCCCACAGGGAGCTCCCCACCACCTAAGAAAGGCACTCCCTCTAAAACAAAGGTAGAAGAGAGAGGGCAGATTTCTTGCTGCCTTCAGAATTCTCAAAAGCAAGAATGAAGGTTGCTGTTTCCTTGTCTCTAACTCAAAACCACAGTCACCACCACCCAACCCAGCCTTTGCTCCACTTTTCCGGCCCCATTGCTACTACCTCACAAATAGCGCCACTGTCCCAGGAGGAGCCAAACGAGGTGCCAACTTTCCAGTGAGAAATCCACTCACTTCCTGCCCACCACACTCATTGTTCCTCCTCCCTGCCCAGACCTCCTCCTAACCAACTTGAGGATGGTGAGCAAGCAGATGGACCCAAGAGTGACACCCAAAAGGGGCTGGCACCCCATGCTTTCAAACTGAGGTCCTCTGTTCTCTAGAATTGAGATTCTCCAGATAATGCACAATGATTGTGGAAAGAGCTGGCAAATTAAAGATGGTTGGTATTGATTCCAAAAATACTTTTGCTTTCAGCAAAATACATCTTTAATTACTTTCCTACTGGCTGTCATTTCTCATAAAGCAGTCTAGATGACTCGTGCCAAATCATGCAAAGACTGTTTTCAATGAAATGCCTTTTCTTAATATCAAAGATCATACAGGGTTTAAAAAAATCTCTTCATATATGACGTTTAACAAATGTCTAGCAAACATGTCATATGTGCAGAGTGGACAATCTCCCAGGCTCCATTTGTAATAACAGGTGGTGAAGACACTACCTGTGATTCCCTTGGCCCCATCTCTGTAAGCTCTTCCATGCCATGGTCTGGACAAAATATACATATCTATGCAAATAGAATGCACATTATTTTTCTATTTTGCCTCTGTTTGTAGTTTATTATCCATAGAATCAAACTCTCTTTTCCCCAAAGCAGTTTAATACAGAGATCAAGAGAGCACCTGTACACCTACGGTAGTAGAAAATATATATTACTGAAAGGGTTCTTCTTATCTTTATTTATCTGAAGCCAGCAGCAACCGAGCAAGGGAAAGGAAATAATTTGAGCATGTTCCCTCTTATAAGTTTGATTGGAAATGACAAAGACAAGTTGAAAATTGGAGAAAGGAACTGTGGCAGAAATGCAGATTTAGCTTTCAGCATCAGAATCAATGTCCAAATCTAAAATTGATATAATTGACTGTTAATTAATTCCCTTGATATTTTCATTAACACTAGGGAGCAGCAAGTATTCTATGTAGCACATCTGAATTATTCAGGAGGCTCTTGGATTCCCTGGCAAAGGCATCAAATGATTGATGCCACTGGAGGATGGAGATAAACCCAAGTTTCCTTTCCTTGGGACTGCAAGTCAATGGGCACAGAACTGGTGGAAGGAGGGGCCTCGGCAGGTTGGGGGCGGGTGGTGTCAGAAGCCGGAAATGCAGAGGAGCCTCCAGGGAGCTGCACCTCCCCACCCAAAGCTGCCTCCCCAGTGCACAGCATTCTGGGGCAGGTCCTGGCCACCACCTTGAGGCTTCTCCAATGATGATCAAGATTAGCGAGAAATCCTTACCAAATTATGGATGCGAAACATATCAAAATCCTTATAACATGGACGCTTTGAAAGTTTACAACCTAAAGCTTTGGCGACGGAGCAATAAGATAAAGCAGAGTGCCACGACAGCTTGCAGAAGGACAGCCCCAAGCACACAATCAACGTGGCTGCAGTCGGTCCGAAGCTCTCCCCGAAGCCAGCGCCCCTGGCCTCTGGGCCCCCACGTGTCTTCCTCAGGAGCCAGCGGGGAACACCTGCACGTGCTCAGCCTCTTCGTCCATCTTCCCTGCACGTTATCCACTTCCACTTTTTACCTCCCACTGCCTGGGATCTCCTAGAGGGAGGGTCTTATGCCTGACTTGTAGAATGCACAAGATGCAAAACTGAGCTCTCACTGGGTCAGTCCACTTCCATGAATGTGTTCTAGCTCTTGCCAAGGGAGTTGTTCTTTCCTTACCATTAGGAGCAGTAAAGAGATGAGTGACCAGCAGACAGAGCTGACCCGCCTGCCCTAAATGAGGCCTTTAAAGGACAGTTTATGGGCCAATGAGTGCCCACTGAAGGATCACTTTTCCCCACTTCTCCTGAGCCACTGCTCTCTGCCTAGGACTACAGACAGCACCAAATCTCAGCAGACAATACCTAGCTAAGCCACAGCAAGTCGTCCTGGCTCTGTCCTGTCACAGGTTCCAGGGACCAAAGTTTCCACTCAAACTGACTCCAGCTCCTGGAAATGCATGACCCACACCAGGCAAAATTTCCACTAGCACCTACCCTTTACCTGCTGGTGAGACAAGGACTGTAATTTGTCTTGAGGAACAGAGGAAACAACCCCCAGTGTTTTACCATTGAAAGCCTGAAGGTGCGTGAGTCTCTTCACTATTAAAAAATTTTAAAAAAAAATTTTTAAATAAAACAAAGAAAGGCCATGAGGCTGTGAGAGCAATTAATAGGGCTGTGACTCTGAGGTTGCTGCTTTTCCTGCAAAGAACTTCCCATTTAGGACAGAGCCCTGGTGTGTACTCTCAATGCCTAAGCAAAACAGGGGCTATAGAGTCTACCCTGCCTAGAACCTTCTCTGGGCTTCTAGATGGGTGCAAGCCCTCAAACAGGGCTTCTGCCTCTCCGCCTCTGGTGGCGTCTACCAGGCAGCGGTGCCAGAGAAAGAAGGCAGACGTGTTATGCTAGAGAAAAAAAAAATTACATTTTCTGATCCCAATTGTTTATTGGAACTTAAAAAATAAGTTTAAGAAGCGGACTCAACAAAACAAATTGAATAAAGTAAAACCAAATTCAGTTCAAGCCAGGGAAGTGCTTGTGAGTTAACGTCATAAACACTCCTTTGACAAGTGACTTTCCATCACCCAGCAGCTCCATCGATGGCCTCGAGACGGCGGCCTGATTGTCAGCTGGCAGATGAGGGACGATCTGCTTGTCAGGATGCCAGTGGATTGCCCTCAAGTTGTTTGTAATGACAGGAGACGAAGAGTGGTGGCTCAGAGTGATCTCTTGTTTTACAAGCTCGGCATCAGAACGGGCCCTGCATCGGGGAATGCACTCAGCAGGCACCCCCCTGAGACGGACCAACTCTCCTTAGGCCATGCTCCACCTTTGGCCCTTTATGCACCAGGCCAGTTGGTTCCCTGTCATCTGGGTTCCAGTAGACACTGTCGTAAAAATGATGAATATTTTCTCCTTATGACTCACCACGCTCCCTGCTCTGAGATTTCTGTCTTTTATTGTCGCACTGAAACCGTTTCCAATCATTTTTTGCATTTGATCTTGATTGTCTTAAAAAATTAATCAGACACATGTTCACTATGTTTTTTATCCAACTGTCTCCAGAATGTTTTTTGACAATTTAGAAAAATGTTTTGAAAAATAGTAAAGGGAAATATTTAAGTAATTATGATCCTCACATTACGAGGCCAAGCGAAGTAAACTAATGCAATGGAAACATGGTTTACAGATTTGTTTAATTATTTTGAAGTACAATGAAATTGCATTGCTCTGAGAGGGAGACTTAGAATCTGAACCTCTCCATTCATCCCTTTTCGGGGCTCTACTTCTTACCAGAAGGACGATGTTCAGGCTGAGGAAAAGCTTGAGTCGGCCTGGACTTGAGCACCCCCCACCCCATAACTTGCAACAGCCCCCTCCCCAAGGCTCATCAAACAAATATACAGTCAAAGTCAAAACCATATGCCTGCTATGCAAAAGCAGCTTGAAGACGCCTCAGAACCAGATTGTGGTCCCAAGGACCTCCCAAACAGAAGTCCTGGTGCTGTCTTTGCAAAAGTGGAGCTGTGTTTATAGTTCACAGATGCCCTTCTGAAGAACCGTCAGCTCAGAGCAGGTGGCCTGGCCAAGAGTCCACTTCACTGTCATCTTTGGCTAGGATACACAGCAAGGGCACAGGACAAACAGGCCATAAACAAGACTGAGCTCCATCGGGCTACAGGGCCAACGAGAGGAACAGAGGATTGTTTCCTTCTGGGTTATAATTTGAGTGTTTACAGAGTGGTGTGACCTAGCAGGTGTGCTACACAGCCCGGTTTCTGGAGTTAACAGAAGCCCCACGGGTCAAAGGCACAGACCCCATCCATAGGTCCAGGGGTCCCCAGATTGCTTGCATCTTTGACCAACTGGCCACAAGTTTCAGGAAGTCCCTTGACCTCCTCAGCTTTGAGAATTCCTTAGAGCAACTTGTTAAACTCAAAAAAGCACTCTACTTATGATTACAATTTTATTATGAAAGATACAAACCAGAACCAGCCAAATGAAGACACACTGGATGTGGTCTGGGATTGTGCCCAACACAGAGCTTCTGTGCCTTCTCCCTGGTAGCATCCTGGTAGCATGTCATGTGTTCACCAACCAGGAAAGCCACTGAGCTTTGGTGGGCAGAGTTTCTACTGGGGTTTCCATCCACAGGCATGACTGATTGAGTCATCAGCCAGTTGACTGAACCCAGCGTTCCCTCTAGGTAAGGCAGGCTCAAAGACCATGGTTTCTCTTTCTTGTGACCAACCCCTATCCTGAGTCATCTCATTAGCATAAAGTCAGGAGCTCCTGATGAACAGAGACAATCATTACTTGGGAAATACCAAGGATTTAGAGTTTCTCTTCCAGGACCCAATGACAAAGGCCAGGCCAAGTTCTTCATTGTATAATATCAAACCCAGAGACCCTTGGGGGTATTCCTGTCCCCTGGAGATCTAGCCCTCCTTGACTCATATCTTCACCCCACTTCCACAGTCTCTGAAAGTCCAAAACATACCCCATGGCTTGTGAGCTTACGGGCTTATGCTCTCAGAGCAGCCTATGTTCCTGGCTGCTGGCCTGTGCAAACTGCCCCTGTTTCCTTCTGAGTCAAATCTGAGTTAGGACGTGACTTTATGTATAGCTTCCTCCACTCCACTTACACAGGCATTTTATGGGTTCAGCCATCTTGGCTGAGGACCTACAATCATGGTGAGGGGGTATTTTGAGCAGTACCTCACCTTTGCCAACCATTCAGCTGCATTTGTTGCATTTTCTCTGGGGACCACAGCACATCGCTTCCCTTATCTCACTTAGAGAAAGCCTAGCACCATCTGCTTCTCAGCGGACCCTTGGGGGCCCATCTTTAATGTCACATGACCAATTAATATTTTCCCTCTAATACATATAGCGCTCTTCCCTCCAGGAATAATTCTGTGACCCCTTTTACCCCATTTCATATGCTTCTCAAGATATAGGTCTTAGACCACCCTGGATATATAAAACTTGCATTGGGGGCCCATCACCAGAGATGTAACAAAAAGCAGGTATGTTACCCATTCAAATGTTCTGCCACTGCCCCTGTGTGAGCTGGGATGTGAGGGACCCTGCCTCAGCCCTGGATGAAGCCTGTCCCGAAATAAGACTCCTGGGACAGCTCTTGGGGCAGTTGGTGTGTAGGCTGCAGGCATGCAGTACTGTCAGGAGAGAAGCCCTGGGGATGAGGGGAAGCAACCAAGGAGGCCATGTTCTAGTTCAGTGCTGGTCCAGCGAGCCTGGCCAGGGCCAGGCAAGTTCTCCCGTGGGCTTTCTCAGCACCTTTAATGCCACAGATCTCTGCAAGGGCCTGGAAAACACTGACACATCTTCTCTCTCCCTTCCTGCTTTTCTCCCCCAAGGGGGCCCTCAGCCAGGCACATGGCTCCCCAGGCTCTGCAAGGGGCAGGGCAGGGCAGGACCTCCCCTCCCGGGTCCAGGCTACTGTCCCAAAGGGCCTCCAACTTGCTTTCCTGCTCCCAGGGGACAGCCCAGAGCAGTGTGACCTCCAGAGATTCAGCCAACTTACATGGGGAAAAAAGCACAGCCTGACACTTTAACAAATGTACTCCAGAGCCTCAGACTTTTAATTTTGTATTACTATTTCTGCCATTTCAACAGGTTTTTAGCAGTAGATCTAGAAGTTACCTTAGCAGATCTTTCACTAATGCTATTGCTGCTGCTAAATTGCTTCAGTTGTGTCTGACTCTGTGTGACACTGTACCCATAGACGGCAGCCCACAAGGCTCCTCCATCCCTGGAAGTCTCCAGGCAAGAACACTGGAGTGGGTTGCCATTTCCTTCTCCAATGCATGCATGCATACTAAGTTGCTTCAGTTGTGTCCGATTCTGTGCAACCCTATGGACAGCAGCCCACCAAGCTCCTCTGTCCACAGGATTCTCTAGGCAAGAATACTGGAGTGGATTACCATTTCCTTCTCCATCTTTCACTGATAGCAGCAGTCAAAACGGCTCCCCATTTGGAGCCCCAGCTCTGCTGCTGGATACAAAGCACCATGCCAGGCCCTTTCGCTCTGCTCCATCATTTAATCCTTGCCATCGACCTCTAAGGTCTGAGGAAGAGGGACAGAGGAGGAGCCCATTCAGTATGGAGAAACTGAGGCTCAGTTCAGGATTTTTCCACAGGCCAAAGCCAGCCAAAGGGAAGGCCATCTCCAAATATCTTGGGATTTCTCTTTGACCTCCTTGACCAGCTCACGGACTGGGAGAGCAGCAACAAGGCTTCTGGCAACCCTGCCCTCAGTCAGACAGGGAGCCGGGCTTGTACTGGTGCTATCGAAGGCGATTTTCCTCATCAGCAGAAGAGCAGCCCAGGCTGGTGCCCCACTTGAAGGAATGAGTTCATCCCAGGACAGCATTTCATCTCTTAGGCCATCCAGAATGAGCTTCCCCCACGAACAATTTGTGCACAGCAGGACATAGGCCAGCCAGTGTGATGAGGAACTGGGGTCTGCATTGCCCAGCAGTTGGTCTTATTGAACTGGGTCACAAACTGGCTCTGGGCCAGAGGGGTGTTTTCACATGTTCCTTCCTAAGGTCTTGATTTGATAGGAGAGAAACAGATTCCTACAGATCCCCTAGCACCATTCCCTGGGGCACCAGGGAGGGGGGACTCAGGAATTGAACCCCACAGCCCACAAAGGGAAATCCCAGAGAGTGGATGGAGTGGTCAGTGAGAGCTGGAGGCTTCTACAGCCATCCCCACCCTCCACCCAGGTCCCCAGGGATGCACTTAGCCTCCAGGTGCTCCTCAGGGATTCCTGTGCCCACTTCAGCCCCAAAGGAAGAGGCATTGCACAGGAGATCCCCGTATGGCCATCAGGTAACACAGGCACTAATGATCTCAGCCATTGATGAGTCCACAGTTTCTTAGAGAAGACAGCCTCCCCACCCTGCCCCCACATCTATACATTAAATAAACAAGCTTCAAATCATGGTATGTTCTCTAAAGGAAATAACTAGCATCACCAGGTTGAGCGGAAGAGGATATGAAATGAGTTTATAAAAACAGGCAGGAACCAGGCTATGGAGAATTTTATAGGATGCAGTGAGAAGCTCAGATGTTCTTTGATGGGTAGCAGGAAGCTGCTGATGGATTTTAATCAAGGACTGGCATGAGTCAATGGATGCTTCAGAAGGGCACTCTAGCTACTGTGTGAGATGACTGATAGGTATGGAAATAGAGTTAAAGCCCTTTGGAATCAAGGGGGAAGTGTTCCGGGGCTGGGAGCAGGGTGATAGAAGCAAAGCGGGAACAGGTGGAGAGATTCAAGACATATTTTTAAAGTAAGAGAGAAGATCCACTGATGTGTTGGCTGTGAACATAAGGGAAAGGAAGGACTGAGGATTTCTAGCTTAATCCAATCAGTGGTTGGGTGATGGTGAGCTGGAAAGACTATGAAGAGGGTGTCAGTTGCATCAGACTTTATGGCTTAAAGCAACACAGAGTTACCATTTCGTAGGTTCTATAGGTCAGTCATCAGGGAACAGAGCTGCCTTCTCAGCAAGGGATCTCATGGAGCCCTCATCAAGGTGAAACTAAGCCAGAGTTCTTGTCTGGGGCTCAGGGTTATCTTGCAAGCACACTGGTCCAGTTTCTTGTGGTTGTTGGACCAAAGTCCCAATCTGATCGCTGCTCATAGCCAGAGATCATTCTCAGCTCTAGAGGCTGAGCTCAGTTCTCAGGACTTTGGCTGGTGGCCCCATCCACCTCCAAGCTAGAAGAGAGAACCTGTTTCACGTAGAATCCCTCTGAACGCCTCTTCTGCCCCAAACTGGAGAAATCTCTCTGCTTTTAAAGGGTTCATATTAATAAGTTAGTCCCACTTGAAAAATCTTCCTTCCATAGGTGCCATATTATTGTAATCTAAATGTGGAAATGAAGTCCATTACATTCACGGCCTTAGGGATTACACAAGCGTGGTAGGAAGCTGCGGGCAGGATCTTAGAATTCTGCCTATCACATGGGTTCTTTGGGGCTGGCATAAGAATTCAGATTTGGATAAGCCATTTTGATATAACTGTGGAGCAGTGGACAGTCAGGATGTGAGAAGTCAAGGTTGGGTGCATGAGTGAGGTCTGGGCTGAACACATACATTTGGGAGCAATTAGTTGGAATCAAGATTGCCAGGAGAAATATCAATAACCTCAGATATGCAGATGACACCACCCTTATGGCAGAAAGTGAAGAGGAACTAAAAAGCCTCTTGATGAAAGTGAAAGAAGAGAGCAAAAAAGTTGGCTTAAAGCTCAACATTAAGAAAACAAAGATCATGGCATCCAGTCCCATCACTTCATGGGAAATAGAAGGGGAAACAGTAGAAACAGTGTCAGACTTTATTTTTCTGGGATCCAAAATCACTGCAGATGGTGACTGCAGCCATGAAATTAAAAGACGATTACTCCTTGGAAGAAAAGTTATGACCAACCTAGATAGCATATTCAAAAGCAGAGACATTACTTTGCCAACTAAGGTCCATCTAGTCAAGGCTATGGTTTTTCCTGTGGTCATGTATGGATGTGAGAGTTGGACTGTGAAGAAGGCTGAGCACCAAAGAATTGATGCTTTTGAACTGTGGTGTTGGAGAAGACTCTTGAGAGTCCCTTGGACTGCAAGGAGATCCAACCAGTTCATTCTGAAGATCAGCCCTGGGATTTCTTTGGAAGGAAAGATGCTAAAGCTGAAGCTTCAGTACTTTGGCCACCTCATGAGAAGAGTTGACTCACTGGCAAAGACTCTGATGCTGGGAGGGATTGGGGGCAGGAGGAGAAGGGGACGACCGAGGATGAGATGGCTGGATGGCATCACGGACACGATGGTTGTGAGTCTGAGTGAACTCCGGGAGTTGGTGATGGACAGGGAGGCCTGGCGTGCTGTGATTCATGGGGTCGCAAAGAGTCGGACACGACTGAGCGACTGAACTGAACTGAACTGAAGTACCTTAAGACTAGGAGCTTCCCTGATGGTTCAGTGGTAATCCTCTGCCTGCAATCCAGGAGACACAGGTTTGATCTCTAGGTCAGAAAAATGCCCTGGAGGAGGAAATGGCAACCCACCCAGTATTCCTGCTGGGAAAATCCCATGGACAGGAGAGCCTGGTGGGCTACAGTCCATAGGGTCACAAAGAGTCGAATACAACTAAGCGCGCATGTGCACACGCGTGCACACACACACACACACGCACATATTATGTTAAGACTATAACACTGTGTAGGGTCACCTGAGAGTGAATGTGGGCAGAAAAGAGAAGCTGTTTGTTGACTGAACTCTTAGGACTCAACACTTGAAGGCAAGTGTGGGGATCGGGGCCTGAGCCAATTGGCTAAGAAGGAGCAGCAGTGAGACAGGAGGAAAATCAGAAAAGCGTGAGGGCACAGAAGCTGACAGCGGGGTGCGTGTGGGTGCGTGTGTGCGTGTGTGTGTTAAGGTGGAGCAGACATCTCCATCTAAAGCTGCTGGGCCTTCTAGGAAGCTAACAAGTGAAAAGCATGCATTGCATTTGGCTGTTTCTTAGAGGTCACTGGTGACCCTGACAGGATAAATTTTGACAGTGTTGGGGGATGGAAACTGGGTTAGAGCAGGTTGGAGGGTGAAGGCTGTTATAGGTGGGTTAGAGTTCCCCACTCCAGTACTCTCACCTGGAAAATCCCATGGGCGGAGGAGCCTGGTAGGCTGCAGTCCGTGGGGTCAAGAAGAGTCAGACATGACTGAGTGGCTTCACCTTCTCTTTTCACTTTCATGCATTGGAGAAGGCAATGGCAGCCCACTCCAGTGTTCTTGCTTGGAGAATCGCAGGGACGGGGGAGCCTGGTGGGCTACCATCTATGGGGTCGCACAGAGTCGGACACGACTGAAGCGACTTAGCAGCAGCAGCAGCAGGAGTGTTCCAAGGAGGAAAACATCAGCAATGCAAGGTAAGAGGGAGATTAACTGATGAGGCAATGACCTTAAGAAAGTGAGAAAGAGCGGGTCAAAGGCACATGGAAGGGGATTGGCCTTTGATGGGACGAAGGCCAACGCGGATGCCGAGACAGGGTCCTCACCATGTGGTGGTGGGAAGAAAACTGTGATCCATACATCATCTTTACTTCTCCCTGCTGGGTGTGGGAGACACCTTCATCGGCTGTGCAGGGTGGGGTAGGGTTTGGGAGGCGGGGGTGTGAGATGTAGAGCTGTGGACACGGGAAGCAAGTCTTCCTAGGAGCTGAGGCAGGGCCGAAGGCTCTTTTGAGGAAGATGTCCCGACTTTGACCAGAGGGGCTGGATGGCACAGGGAGGCCTGCTTCAAC
The DNA here is from genome assembly GCF_042477335.2 of Ovis canadensis. Taxonomy (NCBI): domain Eukaryota; kingdom Metazoa; phylum Chordata; class Mammalia; order Artiodactyla; family Bovidae; genus Ovis; species Ovis canadensis. The sequence goes on along the minus strand of NC_091258.1, from coordinate 54,419,017 downwards.
ACCCAGCCTTACGCACCATGGCAGAGCCACCACACACCGTGGTTAGCCCAAACGTCCTCCTCTCCTCACACGATGGGACCTTCTAGAACATGAAACTATGCATTTATCACCCTGGGCAAAGCACCAGGTCTGACCACGAGTTGCTCAGTCAGGGTCTCCTGACCTGAACTGAGGGGGACCCAAGGGGAGAGCAGACACTGACGACCGCAGACGGCTCTAGAGGTTGCTGATAACTAACATGGCCCCATCGTGGCTTTGCTCTGAACAGGACACTAGATGCCAGTTTCTTCAGAAGGAACCTAGTTCTGTTACAGGGAGGCTGGGCTGTAATCCTAATTTTTAGATCCCCACATTCTGTGCTTAGATCCACAGTTTTGTGCTAAACCCAAATGAGCAGAAACACCTGGGGAGGAATATCTAAAACATGAGCTTTTATTAAGAGTAAATAAACCCACACAAACCCCCCACCAAATGGCTGTCTCTCCAAGTCAGTGGGATGCAAGACACGATGGGAAGGACCAGCTGAGCCTGCTCCATGGAGCTGGGCCACGGAATTCTCTCAGCTCCCAGTGCTGGGGAGCCATCTGTAGGCCCTGCTGCCGGGTGGCCATTCACACAGCGCCCAGCCTGCTTTCCTTAGCACAGCTTCCCCCAGAACTCCCACAGTCTCCAATAGAGCTAGCCTACTGAGCTCTAAGTAAAAGGGCCCATTGATCTCGGCCAGAGAAGAGGAAGTGGGAAGGAGGCCTTGGGAGATACATGGATGAGACAAAGAACTAAGCAGTAGGAGAGAGGTCACACTAGGCAGCAGAGAACCTGGATTCTCATCCTGGCTCTACCCTTTCTGTGCCCCGTGAGCAAGTCACCAAGTGCCCCCCTCCCTCTGTACTTCTACCCAGCCATAGAGTCGGGGTAAAATGAGAGGAAGATGAAGGCTCCTCCTGGCTCCATTACCTGATCACTCTGAGGAGAGGAAGGCAGTCGCATGAGAGAGGCATAAAGAGCAATTCTTGCAGTGATTGCCCTGCCCTGTGATGTGGGATAAAAGCAAATAGATGGTTACTTACCTGGACCCCCACTGGGAGGAACCAGTCAGAGCAATTCAAGTATCAAGTCAGAGGAACCTGATTCTGATGAGCTTAAACAATATTTGTTGCATGTGTGATGAAAAGTCCAGAAACAATGAGAATCCTGGGGTTGGATGATTTAATAACTCAGCATGACCCTTGGGACCCTTCATCTCACCCACCTGCCTCTCGGCACAGTCTTTGATACAAGATGGCTGACCCCAATGTAGCAAAATGCCACTAGTAATAATAAGGTCTAGAAGAAAGAAAGATTTGGCCCTTCCATTTAAGACTGGGACAATCTCATTTAAATGCCCCCTACCCTCCACTCCACTCCTGGCAAGGACTCAGTTATATATCACTGGCCAGAAGCAAGCCTTGCTTTCATTTCTAAGGCAACCAGTGACTGGTGAGCTGAGGTTATTACCATGATTGGAGTAGATAAATCAGATCAAGGGGATAAATGATGAAAAGTTACCATACAGATCACTACAGAAGAGAACCATGTTTGCAGTAAAGCAGCTTTTGAACAAAGAAAGCATGCTTTGATGAGATCTGTGTGGCACCAGAGCAGCAGCAGCCCATGGGTGAGGCAAAACCCTGAGCTTACCCTGCCTTTAGAAGTCTTCTTCCACCTTGGGCCTTCCACGTGACCCTGAGAAACTCCCATCCTCTTTCTAGACCTCAGTTTCTCCTCTAACAACAAGGACGAGGGCAAGTCCATCTCTAATGCCAATAATATCCAATATGAAATTAAGTTTGTGACTGAAATACCCACCTTTTTCATTTATGCTCATTAGAATAGCCAGAAAGAGGAATAGATTTTTCACGTGTTGAGTGGTTCAGGGGTTAATTTCCCTGTCTTTAAACACTTTGGGGAAAAGAAGAGAGGCAATAAAAGAAAGGACCAAACCCACCCTTCCGCATTCTTCTTTACTAGAACTACTAACACACAGGAATGATGGGGAAGTGCAGTCTGTGTTAAGCAGGGAGGGTTTGGAACAATCAAGGCTTGGGTCAATTCAGGCTCTTGACTATAAGAGATAGAAGAGTAAGAGAGAGTTCAGTTCAGTTCAGTCACTCAGTCAGGTCTGACTCCTTGCAACCCCATGGACTGCAGCGTGTCAGGCTTCCCTGTCCATGACTAACTCCTGGAGTTTACTCAAACTCATGTCCATTGAGTCAGTGATGACATCCAACCATCTCATTCTCTGTTGTCCCCTTCTCTTCCTGCCTTCAATCTTTTCAAGCATCAGGGTCTTTTCAAATGAGTCAGTTCTTCACATTAGGTAGCCAAAGTATTGGAGTTTCAGCATCAGTCCTTCCAATGAACACCCAGGACTGATCTCCTTTAGGATGGACTGATTGGATCTCCTTGCAGTCCAAGGAACTCTCAAGAGTCCTTCAACACCACAGTTCAAAAGCATCAATTCTTCAGCGCTCAGCTTTCTTCACAGTCCAACTTTCACATCCATACATGACTACTGGAAAAACCATAGTTTTGACTAGATGGACCTTTGTCAGCAAAGTAATGTCTCTGCTATTAAATATGCTGTCTAGGTTGGTCATAGCTTTTCTTCCAAGGAGCAAGCATCTTTTAATTTCATGGCTGCAGTCACCATCTGCACTGATTTTGGAGCCCCCCCCCGCAAAAAAATCTGCCACTGTTTCCACTGTTTCTCCATCTACTTGCCATGAAGTGATGGGCCCAGATGCCATGATCTTAGTTTTCTGAATGCTGAGCTTTAAGCCAACTTTTTCACTCTCCTCTTTCACTTTCATCAAGAGGCTCTTTAGTTCTTCTTCACTTTCTGCCATAAGGATGGTGTCATCTGCATGTCTGAGGTTACTGATGTTTCTCCCAGCAATCTTGATTCCAGTTTGTGCTTCATCCAGCCCAGTGTTTCTCATGATATACTCTGCATATAAGTTAAATAAGCAGGGTGACAGTATGCAGCCTTGATGTACTCCTTTCCTGATTTGGAACCAGTCTGTTGTTCCATGTCCAGTTCTAACTGTTGCTTCCTGACCTGCATACAAATTTCTCAAGAGGCAGGTCAGGTGGTCTGGTATTCCCATCTCTTTCAGAATTTTCCACAGTTTGTTTTGATCCACACAGTCAAAGGCTTTGGCATAGTCAATAAAGCAGAAATAGATGCTTTTCTGGAACTCTCTTGCTTTTTCCATGATCCAGCGGATTTTGGCAATTTGATCTCTGGTTCCTCTGCCTTTTCTAAAACCACCTTGAACATCTGGAAGTTCATGGTTCACATATTGCTGAAACCTGGCTTGGAGAATTTTGAGCATTACTTTACTAGCGTGTGAGATGAGTACAATTGTGCGATAGTTTGAGCATTCTTTGTCATTGCCTTTCTTTGGGATTGGAATGAAAACTGAACTTTTCCAGTCCTGTGGCCACTGCTGAGTTTTCCGAATTTGCTGGCATATTGAGTGTAGCACTTTCACAGCATCATCTTTTAGGATTTGAAAGAGCTCAACTGGAATTCCATCACCTCCACTAGCTTTGTTCACAGTGATACTTCCTAAGGCCCACTTGACTTCACATTCCAAGATGTCTGGCTCTAGGTGAGTGATCTTATCTGGATCATGAAGATCTTTTTTGTATAGTTCTGTGTATTCTTGCAACCTTTTCTTATGAGTTACTTCAGTAAAAAAGAGAGAGAATTATTAGGTCATATAATCATAGGATATGAAATCAAGGGATCATAGATCCCCCAAAGGAAGTACAGGATTCTGTTACTTAAAGAAAGAGATTATGTCTGGGATGGGAAGAAAACAATCCACAAATATCCAAATAGGACTCCGGTTGCTCTCAAACTTGCCCCCAGGGGGCAATATGTTTAGGAATAAATTTGAAAGCACCTCCCAAATTTTTGCCTAGAAAATAGAAAAATACCCTTGATCCTAGCCTCCAGCAAGAGGGACAAGTGTGAAGAGGCTTCCTAGACAATAATATGAGCCACTTTGGGGCCTCCCCCACCTGCAAAGGACTGAAGCCAAAGTTGACAGCCTGCATGTCTTCTGAAATTCTCCCATGAAAATTCTCTCAAGTAGCCAATTTAGACCTAGTAATAGATCAGAATCTCCCTAGAGGCATGGAGAAATGACGGAGAAAAGTCCACAGACCATATGCAACAGTAAGTTCATTTGTGGGGTTTTGTCTGCTCCACCCCAAGACATCCCCCAATACATAAGGCCAGGATGCCTCTGCCCCACCCAGGGCGCCCCCCACCCCTCCAGCAGAAATGAGACAGAAACGAATGAAGCGAGGAGGTAGCTGGCATGGAGGCTCCCCTGAGGGGCCAGCCTCCCTCCTCTGGCTCTTGACTAAGCCTTGCTTTGGCTGCAGCTGGACTCCTGGGGCCAGGACCAAGTCTGGCAAAGTGGCAATGTGCGTGGGGGCTGGGTGTGGATGGGAAGGACACAGAATGCTTTGTAAGCACATCTGGGCCGCTCTGCAAGGAGAAGCTGCTGACAGACTGTTTGCCAATAAAGAAAGTCGCGCAGCCTAATAACACTCAGATGGCTCTGCAGCCCATCTCCGTCTTGGCTGGGCTTTTCAGGATGTACCTAGGTGGATCCAGGCAGCTCTCCTCCTGGGGGACCCAGCGCAGTGGAGTCTTGTGGCTACTTCCTTCAGCCGAGAGCCAAGAAGACCCTGTCCTCTTCCCGAGTCAGGAGTTTGTGCTTCAGCTCAAGTTTTTTGTAAGCACCACCTCCAAAGTTCTGGCCAGTAAGGAGCCCCTTCCAATGGCTTCTATTGAACCATCTCTTGATTAAGTCATTGATAAACAGGGCCTGCGTGTCTGCTGCCCAGAGCCTCCTGCTCCTTCTCTCACCGTGCCCTCCTCCCAAGGTGACTCTTAGGAGTCAGTTTTGTCTTCTCAACAAAAGCGCATTTAAAGCTCCCTGCAGGCAGGGCCCCCAGTTTATATTTTCTTCTGTGCCTGGTGGCAGGACTGAGCAAAGAAGAGGTGAGCAAAGAAGACACCCAGGTGTCTGGGTGCATCTACAGCTCCAGCAATCAACCCGAGAGTGGACACAGAACCCCATGACACAAAAAGGAGAGAAGAAGCCACAAAGCAGGCCCCTGAACAACTGGGCCAGCTCTAAAACTGGACTGGAGAGAGAGGGTTACTCAAAACCCATGACTCTCAAACTTCAGCTACAGAAACCTTTTAGAATCCAAATGCTACCTGAAGACCAAGAGAAGAACGCACTGCCGGGATGGGGGAAGCAGCCTGGGATATCCATGTATTCATTCTCCCCTCTGCATTTCCATTCTTTCTCCCAAGGAATGCCCAGGAAAATACCACTGGGGATTCCTAAAAGTTCTCTTGGCACAGTGTGACCATCCCTCCATTAGCCCCTCTGCCAGCCTCCTGGTAGACCTGCCTTGCAGCCATGCCCGACAAGCAGATGCTTCTCCTAGCCTTCTCTGTTATTAGGAATAGGGAAACATCCTCTAAAGTAGAGATATCCCGGGACCTCAATTCAGAAGCCTTGGGCTCCAGTTCTAGCCCAGATACCTGTTAGCTAAGTAACCTTGGACTTAATATCTCTGAATTTCAAGTTCCTTGTTTTAAAGCCAGGGTGAGGAGTTCCATGACAATCCAGCGGTTAAGATTCCAAGTCCCCAGTGCAGGGAGCATGGGTTTGATCCCTGGTCAGGGAACTAGATTCCACATGAAAATAAAAACTAAAGCCAGGTTGAAGCTGTCCACCTTGTGAGGAAACAGCTATTGCCGAAATTCCCAGGATAGACCTGGCACCCGACAGTGCTCTTGTGAATCTGACGGCTACTGCAGCACTCTGTCGTTGAAGAAGGAGGAGGACAGAGGGCCCATGTTGGACCAAACCTCGACCTGGGAGGCCATCACAGAGTCTTGTGGGCCTGTGGAGCAGGGACAGGGGAGAGCGGCACTGGGGTATTGTTCCCTGGACACATTTGTGAGGCTGCTGCGAGACATCCTGTATATTCTATTATTAGGAAAAGAAACCCAGCCCAGGACACAATCATCACAAACCTCAAACTGCTGTTTACAAATGCAGGGAGTTTGGTGAGACCTAAAATGCTCTTCCCCAAATGCATTCTCCCCCGCCCCCTTAGTTTTTAAACCCATGTGGATTCCAAGGGAAATTGAATCCATATGTTTCTGGTTCATTTACACTGAACTCATCAAAATGTAATTTTGCAACATCTAGTTGACGTCCAGGCTGTCTTTAGAAGCCTCATTTTTATGCCTTTTTATGAGCCCCACTCCCTTGGAGACAGGAAGTTATGCCTTGCCAAGAGTAGATGGAATTCCAGCCAAGCAGGAGTTCTGCTGAGAAGACCCAAGAGACTGAAAGGGCCTCTTATCTCAGTCTTGGGGACCTTTACCCATGTCTCTGTCTTCATTCTCAGAGTAGCAGCTATAAGAAGTACCCAAAAGAGGTGCCCCTGTACAGAGTGGAGCCCAAACTAACTCCACTTCAGCTCCGCATCCTCTCACCTCTCAGATGGACAAAGAGATTAATAAAAAGATAAATAAATAATAAAAACCAGCTCATTCCACTTTGTTATTGGGGATCCTGAGGCCTGAGGTGGTGAAGTGACTGGTCCAAGTTAACAGCATCACTAGGATGAACAAGCAAGAATTTTTTAAGCAAAGTCTTTCCTGGCTGAGGAGTGAGGATGTGCCTTGGATGTCCATGGGATAATGGAGAGAAATAGACGTGGTCTCTGACCTGCTTCATTCAAGGCCCGACAGGATCCCATGGTATTACATTATCAGTGTGCTCCTGGTTTCCGAGCAGGTTAATGGTCCATTTAAAAGTAAAATTTTGACCAGCTAATAAGGCTTCGGTCACAGGCTGCAGTTTACACACACATCCGAATGCAGGGAAGGAGAGGGGTGCCTTGGGGTCACATGGTGGAAGCGGATAAGTGGGGCATTTGGATTCGGGTCCTGGTCCCACAGGCAGTGGCATCCTCCAATACCTGCTCTAATTAATTAGAGCATCTTCTCTGGCTCCTTTCTCAATAATTACACAGGCAGAGAAAAATAGCATGTCTTCCAAAGGTTTGCAAAGGTCCCACCTGTTTTGCATTGGTCATCTGGAGGGTAGTGACTGCCAGCAAGCCGCTCGCAGAGCCAGGCCTGAATGTAAGACCTGGGTTGAAGAGTGGCTAGATACAGAAAGAGGCAGTCTCTTGGCCCCTTTTAGCAGAAATTTGGGGGAAAATGCGGCACCCAGACCAGGCAGACTTGGAGGGTTGAAGCCAGGCCTAGTTTTGATCCCCAGTAATAGCATAATTAGCAGGGCATGAAACCTGCTCATGCCCTAACACCAGACCATCCTCAAAGCTGCTTTGGGGATTGGTAGCTTTTAACAGGAGGAGCCTGTATGGGTCTGCAGCATTCTGGCCCCACAGTCTCTCCCAGGCTATCATGAACATGAGCTTACCTCTCACTATATCAGTCCCCTTCCTCCCTGAGAAGCCTAAACCTAGGTCTGGCACCCAGTGGGTTGTTGAATTGAATGACTTGAACTTGCCACAACCAGACTGATTTATTAAAATTCAGATAACACATGGGCAGCCCTCATAAACCTTAGCTGATGGAGAGAAGACTGCCATTTTTTTCCCAGACAAATAGAAGAATCATAATTGACACTTCCTCTCTTTGATTTTTCCTGCTTTGAATGAAGATATGATGCCTGAAGTTTTAGCAACCACCTTGCAACCATCCAGCAAGGATGAGCTCCAAAATCAACAAGCAAAGAGGACGAGGTAGAAAGAGCACTGATGACGTTGAAGTATCTAGACCTAGATTAAGTGCTACTTGAGAAAAATAAGCCCCCTGCGTCTGTCTCTGCCCCCATTGTTGGGCTTTGTTCTTTGCAGCCGGAAGCATTCTTAAGTTAGCGAAAGTAGGGACTCAAGTCAAAGCCGCATGCAAGTTAAACTCCTAAGTCCTATATTGTAAGCAAACAGGGAAGCTGTGAGTTAGCCCAGGAGATGAGTCTACGGGAAAGCAGCCTGCGGGAAACAGTGGGGTGCCGACCCACACAGCCCAGGCACTTCAAGCAGGGAGGAGGGACCAAAGGCTCGTTCTGTCACGGCCCAGCCCCAGGGACTCCAGCTACATCCTAAGGAGAGGCGCCTCTGTCACTTCTGCACATGCCACAGCCTGATGCTGGGGTTCTGTGACTCCAGGAGCTCCAGAGACACTCCCCTTGGGCAAGGTGACATTCACGGATGAGGTCCCCTCAGGTTACCGTGCGCAGCAGGGAACATCAGGGAACTGGGGCCCAGGGCAGGAGGGGGATCCTGACCACACCCCAGGGGCTGGAGCAGGTCCTCCTTGGGTCCTGCCATGTCAGATGTCACATCTGATGGAAGCTGGCAGGAGATGACAGGTGTCCAGTGGACACGGCCATCCCCTACGTGGGTGAGATGGGAGAAGGACAGGGCAAGGCACACATGGGCTGTGTGAGTGCAAGCCAGGCAGCTGCTGAATATGCCAGACGCGCTTGGAGGGAGGTGGGAGGATCTGCAGGTGGCTGAAATCTAGAGGGCTGGTGGGCGCACTGAGAGATGAGCATTTTCATTATGGCATCAGCAGTCTTTCATTTCTACCCAAAGCCCAATGATACTTAGGGACACCTGGATTGCAGAGGTCCCTATGGATAAAAGGTCAGCCCTCAGCACACATGGGGATATGGACATGCTTACCTTTGGGAATCTGCCCAACTACCTTGCCTGAGCCCATGTTTTCTCTTCCTTCTTGTAACATCTTCTCCTCTCCCTAGAGACCAAAAGTGTCCTCAAGCTTGCTGGGGATGGTGCCTGTGCAGAGGGAAAAGGCCTTTGCCTCCTCCTTACCAGAGCCTAGTATTTCCCCTGGACCCTGCCCCGTAAGTCTCAGCTCTATCCTAACAAATCTAATTATGGCACTAGCCACAGACTTCCTTCTAATTCCAAAGGAGGACATTAAAGTTGGTCTTTCTGAGCTGTGGAGAGGCCCCCAGCACCTCTCTATGCCTGCCTGCATCCAGGGCATCTCACACCCTCCTCATCCTACAAAGCTACCCTGCTGAGTCACTCACAGTAAGGATAAAGGCAGAGGGGGGCCCAGAAGATGCTCACAGAGCAGCCAGATGTGACTCCTCTCCTGGGCAGCATGCCCTGGTATGCTTTCTTCTCTGGAAGGACCTGAGTTCTACAGAATTCAGATCACTGGGCTCTTTGACAACCTGGGCAATTTGAGCTTTGCTACCAGAGAAAGAAAGCCAAACTGCCTGATACCTCTCTCTCTCCCCTCCTCCAAGAGTATCATTGACTTGAAGCCCATTTCCACAGCCTAGATATTTGGTGCATAAAGAGAACTGAATTAGCTCCATTATCAACTCTCCTGGCATAATGGGTCCTGTAAGGTGTCTGATTTTCCTGCCCACAAGAGATGTAACAGTCAGGAATGGAGCAGAGGCCAAAGTTCTTTTGAATTAACTACTAATGGATAGGATTTATATAGCTATTTTTCAATACCTGTACACTTGGATGAAAAATCAGACACAGAGGAACTCAATTTTGTTTTTCATTAATATTCACTTTGCTAACAGGAACAGATGATTTCTGGGAGCTCTCCTTGCCCTTTTAATTTGTCTCCCTATAATGCAGTGGAGATATCCTCCATTATCAAACTTATTAGTAACTGGCATAGATCTTTTCTTGTAGATTTCTTCATTATTACTTATGCAGGACAATGTGTTTAGATATTGTGAACCAGAAGGCTGGGGATAGGAGTGATGAGGAGGAGGGGGAGAGCTAGGCTTTTAAAAATCCAAAAAGTACTTAAAAAACAACAACAAACCTGTCATAAAACCACACACTTATAATTCTTTAATTGGAGGGTATTGCACAAATCACAGACAGAAATACACCTTCTTGAGGATTGAGGGAATAGCCAGATATGACCATAGCATTCAAAATAGGGCAGATCCCTGAGATTCTTTCTCCAGAATAAGGAAATAGAATTCTCCGTAGCCCTTATGAGAGATATTTATTTAGAAGCTTGAATCCTCCTTGACATGGAGAGCTCACTACCTTATAGGGCAGCCAGAGCCAACTTATTATCTATTGCCTAATTCTAGATTTACTGAAATTGAAGCCATCTTCCTCTCCAAGGTGACCCGGAACAGGCACAGAGCTCTTTGGAAGCAGGAAGTTTTATCCGCCCAGGAAGCACTTGGAGACCAAGTTGCCAGTATGACAGGACTCAGGAAACGGGGGCAGAAGCAACCGAAGTAGCTCGCAAGGAACATTCCCTTGGACAGGCTGAACTCGCCTTAATTTCAAAGTCTATCACAGACAGCATTTCATTTAATGGTCAAAGAATCTTCTCAGCTAAGCAGGTCAGGCAGTAACACTGATGTGTGTGTGTGTGTGTACATACATACAAACAGATATCCACTAGTTTTTAGATTCTTCTCCCATATAGGCTATTATAGAATATTGAGTAAAGTTCACATTACCATATATAAAATAGATAACTAATCAGGTATCTTCCCATTCCTTTGTCTGAAGGAAAAAATCAAATTTCATGGCCTGGTAAAACAAATAGCCCAAGATATATTCTTAGACTTCTTAGACTTCATTTCTCATTACTCCCACAAAATCACCTCTGCAGTAAAGACCTCAGTGTCTCCTCTGCAGTTCCTGAAAGTTTCAGGCACATTCTCAGCTTCTCCCCATTGCTACATTACTTCTCCTCTTAGTGACTCTGGTACCAGTCTGGGCTGATAAAAGACATTCAATTCATGTTGGTCTAAGCACAAAGAGACTTGACTGATTTACATAAATGAAAACACTAAAAGTCGTTGACTCCTGTCATAGCTAAATCTAGAGTCTCAAACAACATTTTTAAGACTCTGTCTCTCTCCACCTCCCTGGCTCCAGGTCCTACTGCACCGGCTTCACCTTCCTGAAGCTCTTCCCTTATTATGACAAGGATTATGACTGAGAACATTAGGCTGTTAATTTTTGAACTTAATAAATGTTGTAAAAAACACAAAAGCTTCATTTTCCCAACCATTCCAGAATAAAAGGCTATGACTAGGTAGGCTTGAGTCATGTGGCCATCCCTGCACCAATCTCTATGACAAAGAGGATAAGATACTCTATTTCCTGGTACGTTTCATGTCCACCCACAAGCTGGAAAATGGGACAGCCTCATGAAAATGCAAGGACAGAATTGTGGGTGGCATAGTTGAGTCTGATATAACCAGAAGGAAAAGTGAAGCCAGAAGCCATGAAAACAAGAGTTGTCTAACATAGCCCTACTCCTTCCCGATGTTAATAGCTCTTGTTTAATCATTAGGTAGGGCAAAACTTGAATCCCATTCATCTTACACAAGAATAATACTTTTATAACCCAGTTTCCTAAGGTCTCTCCCTTTACTGAGTTTCTCAAAGACATCTTCTGCCATAGCATGGAAAAGTATCAGTGCAGGGAGATTCACTAGAGATAGTTTAAGCTATATTTTTTTAAAAAAAAACTGAGATTTTTGAGATAAAACTGGTATTTACTAAGGATTAAAGTCAAATAAATGATAGGATATCAACTTCCTGACCTCCAAGAGATTTTGCTACCATAATTCACTGAGGAATTAGCCAGAGTAACTCACAGTATCTGCACTGTCATCTCTGTCTCATATCTCCAGGTTGGACCTATGCTTCTTGTACTGTGCAGCTGGTAAGTAGATCAAAAATGCCAAAATAAGACACACTAAAGGACAATACCCTAGTTCTGTTATTTAGTGCTGTTGAGCTGTAGGGAGAAACAAAAGAACACAAAGTAAGATTACCTTTTGGAAGATCAGTTTTCTCAACTATAAAATAGAAATAAGAAAAATTCTTCAGTTCCAGTTCTAGTTAACATGGAGTAAGCATTTTCCAACCTGTCTTTCTCATTGACTACAACTAAAACCCTGGATAGGACAGATAGATCCCAGGATATTGAAAAGAAAAAGGTACCAGGTAAATTAAAGGGGAGAAAAATTCAAAGTATTACCAAAATAGCACCAAATATCATTAATTTCCCTCACATACTTTGGTTTTTCCAACATGAAGTCAAAGGCAGTCCAAAACTTGGAAGTGTGCACCAGGTGTAGTCAGGAAAAGGTCTAAGGTAAGTCCTGTATTTCTGCTCAGAAAAGTCTAAAATAGAATCCCACAATCAAAGCCAGTGGGAAAATTTCCCTACTTTTCTTTGTTTGCTTGTTTTTTGTTTCTTCTGCTCCAGCCACAAGGCAATCCTGCAGTGACAGAGCAACAATCAGTTCAGTCCAGTTCAGTCGCTCAGTCGTGTCCGACTCTTTGCGACCCCATGAATCGCAGCACGCCAGGCCTCCCTGTCCATCACCAACTCCCGGAGTTCACTCAGACTCATGTCCATCGAGTCAGTGATGCCATCCAGCCATCTCATCCTCGATCGTCCCCTTCTCCTCCTGCCCTCAATCCCTCCCAGCATCATAGTTTTTTCCAATGAGTCAACTCTTCGCATGAGGTGGCCAAAGTACTGGAGTTTCAGCTCTAGCATCATTCCTTCCAAAGAAATCCCAGGGTTGATCTCCTTCAGAATGGACTGGTTGGATCTCCTTGCAGTCCAAGGACTCTCAAGAGTGTTCTCCAACACCACAGTTCAAAAGCATCAATTCTTCGGTGCTCAGCCTTCTTCACAGTCCAACTCTCACGTGGCTGGTAAAAATAGAAAGCCGCTCAGTCGTATCTGACTCTTTGCAACCCCGTGAACTATACAGTCCATGGAATTTTCTAGGCCAGAATACTGGAGTGGATAGCCATTCCCTTCTCCAGGGGATCTTCCCAACCCAGGGATCAAACCCAGGTCTTCCACATTGCAGGCAGACTCTTTACCAGCTGAGCCACAAGGGAAGCCCAATAAAACTAGGAAGGAGGGAAAACCTTCTTCTCTGACCAGAGGAACTTTGGTTCCAAATCCATGAGGAGAATCCACACTCCTTTTCCTGTCTATCACTTTGCCACTTGACCCTAGAGGTAGATGCAAGTGCAGGAAGTGAACAGCAGATAGAAGACCAGGGGAGAAAGTCTCTAGGAGCAGAAAAGTGTTGGGGGCATTGAGGAAAGAAGAGAGCTGAAGAACATGATTCTGTGAAGTTGTATACAGACTTCTGCCCTTGCACCCAAGCTGGATATACATGGATCTTAAGCCACATACCAAAGGCTTTGAGAGCTTTACTATAAAACCGATTACTTCCCAGGCTCCAGATTGGACACTTGCTGACGCACATGGAGAGCAGATCTGATTGGCCTATAAGGGCTTTAGAAAAGAATTTAAGTTGGAACTAGAACCCACACACTATGGGCTTTCAATCTGAGGATAACTGGCTGGGTTGCCTTCTGAAACAACACAATCCAAACCAAAAATAAACATTCTTCAAGAGATTTAAACAACAGTTTGGAGTCTGCTGCTGCTGTTGCTAAGTCGCTTCAGTTGTGTTCGACTCTGTGTGACCCCATAGACAACAGCCCACCAGGCTCCTCCATCCATGGAATTTTCCAGGCAAGAGTACTGGAGTGGGGTGCCATTGCCTTCTCCGAGTTTGGAGTCTAGAATAATATTTAAAATGCCCAAGATACATTCTAAAATTACTTTGAATATGAACAATCATGAAAATTTCTCTATTACTCAAGGGAAAAGATAGCAGACATCAAACCCGAGTCAGTATAGTGTTGAAATTATCAAACAAAGATTTTAAAGCAGCAATTATAACTATGTTTCAGGATAAGGAGAAACATTCTTGAAATTAATGGAAAGCTATAAAGACTCGGCACAGAAACAGAAGATATATAAAGGAATAAAATGAAATTTTCACAACTAAAAAAATACAAAAACAAAAATGCAATCCATTGGATTAACTTGATAGACTAGAGATGATAGAGGAAAGATTCACTGAATTTGAAAGTAGATCAATAAAAATTAACCAATGTGATTAATAAAGAGAATAACAACTGAAAAACTAAGAGACAGAGGGACAGTAGAAAATGGTCAAATATTCATATTATTAGTTCCACAAGAATAAGAAAAGAAGGCACTACAATACATGGTAGATAGATAGATATATGGCTGAAAACTTTCCAAATTTGATGGAACATATAAATTTACAGATTCAAGAAACTCATAAAACTCAAAAGGATAAACTCAAGGAGTTTTTTGCCCATATACATTAAAGTTAAAAACTTAAGATAAACAAAAAGATGTTGAAGGCATCCAAGAAAAAAATATACTTTTTTATAGATAAATATTTATTTGAAGGACTGCAGAATTCATACATACATATATATATATATATATATATATATATATATATATATATATATAGAGAGAGAGAGAGAGAGAGAGAGAGAGAGAGAGAGAGAGAAGGAGAGAGCAGGGAAAAATAGCAAAACGTCTTTATGGGACTGAAAAAGATGACTCTTCACCTACAATTTTATCCAATGAAAACAATCCTCTAGGAATAAAGTAAAAGAAAAATAAAAGCATTCTCAGAAAAGGAAATCTAAGATCAGGGCAAAGAAATAGAGGAAAACAATAGAATGGGAGAGACTAGAGATTTCTTCAAGAAAATTAGAGATAGCAAGGGAACATTTCATGCAAAAATGGGCTCAATAAAGGACAGAAATGGTATGGACCTAACAGAAGCAGAAGATATTAAGAAGAGGTGGCAAGAATACACAGAAGAACTGTACCAAAATAATCTTCACAACCTAGATAATCTTGATGGTGTGATCACTCACACTCACCTAGAGCCAGATACCCTGGAATGTGATGTCAAGTGGGCCTTAGGAAGATCATTATGAACAAAGCTAGTGGAGGTGATGGAATTCCAGTTGAGTTATTTCAAATCCTAAAAGATGATGCTGTGAAAATGCTGCATTCAATATGTCAGCAAATTTGGAAAACTCAGCAGTGGCCACAGGACTGGAAAAGGTCAGTTTTCATTCCAATCCCAAAGAAAGGCAATGACAAAGAATACTCAAACTACTGCACAATTGCACTGATCTCACACACTAGTAAAGTAATGCTCAAAATTCTCCAAGCCAGGTTTCAGCAATATGTGAACCATGAACTTCCAGATGTTCAAGGTGGTTTTAGAAAAGGCAGAGGAACCAGAGATCAAATTGCCAACATCCGCTGGATCACTGAAAAAGCAAGAAAGTTCCAGAAAACATCTATTTCTGCTTTATTGACTATGCCAAAGCCTTTGACAGTGTGGATCAAAACAAACTGTGGAAAATTCTGAAAGAGATGGGAATACCAGACCACCTGACCTGCCCTTGAGCAACTTGTATGCAGGACAGGAAGCAACAGTTAGAACTGGACATGGAACAACAGACTGGTTCCAAATAGGAAAAGGAGTATGTCAAACCTGTATATTGTCACCCTGCTTATTTAACTTATATGCAGAGTATATCATGAGAAACACTGGGCTGGATGAAGCACAAGCTAGAATCAAGATTGCCAGTTGAATTATCAATAATCTCAGATATGGCAGAATCACCCATAATCACCCTTATGGCAGAAAATGAAGAGGAACTAAAAAGCCTCTTGATGAAAGTAAAAGAAGAGAGTGAAAAAGTTGGCTTACAGCTCAACATTCAGAAAATGAAGATCATGGCATCTGGTCCCATCACTTCATGGGAAATAGATGGGGAAACAGTAGAAATAGTGGCTGAGTTTATTTTGGGGGGTTCCAAAATCACTGCAGATGGTGATTGCAGCCATGAAATTAAAAGACACTCCTTGGAAGGAAAGTTATGACCAACCTGCAACTGCTAAGTTGCTTCAGTAGTGTCCGACTCTGTGCGACCCCATAGATGGCAGCCCACCAGGCTCCCCCATCCCTGGGATTCTCCAGGCAAGAACACTGGAGTGGGTTGCCATTTCCTTCTCTAATGCATGAAAGTGAAAAGTGACAGTGAAGTCACTCAGTCATGTCGGACTCTTAGCCACCCCATGGACTGCAGCCTACCAGGCTCCTCCGTCCATGGGATTTTTCAGGCAAGAGTACTAGAGTGGGGTGCCATCGCCTTCTCCAATGACCAACCTAGACAGCATATTAAAAAGCAGAGACATTACTTTGTCATCAAAGGTCCACCTTGTTAAGGCTATGGTTTTTCCAGTAGTCATGTGTGGATGTGAGAGTTGGACTATAAAGAAAGCTGAGCATTGAAGAATTGATGCTTTTGAACTGTGGTGTTGAGAAGACTCTTGAGAGTCCCTTGGACTACAAGGAGATCCAACCAGTCCATCCGAAAGGAGATCAGTCCTGGGTGTTCATAGGAGGGACTGATGTTGAGGCTGAAACTCCAATACTTTGGCCACCTGATGCAAAGAGCTGACTCACTGGAAAAGACTTTGTTGCTGGGAAAGATTGAGGGCAGGAGGAGAAGGGGACAACAGAGGATGAGATGGTTGGATGGCATCACCAACTCAATGGACATGAGTTTGGGTAAACTCCGGGAGTTGGTGATGGACATGGAGGCCTGGCATGCTGCGGTTCATGGGGTTGCAAAGAGTCAGACATGGCTGAGTGACTGAACTGAACTGAACTGAAGAGAGGTGCAGTGACTAAACTGATCAAATAGAAATACTAAAGCAAACATTTCAGGAATAATGAAAATGACATTGGGAGAATTTGAAGCATCATAAATAAAGGAGTAAGAGAAATGGCAAATGTCTGAATATATATAATAGGTTATTTTTCTTAAGTTTTTTGTGATATAAGTTGAAATAAGAATATGTATATATAACATTGTCTGATGACATTTTTAATGTATGTGAATGTAACGTATATGAAAACAACATGAATGATGAAAGGTTAAAGCTTCCATATTCCACTTCATGTAACAGAATATTATTTAGTTATATAATTAAACTATGATAATTTAAATCCTTAGAGCAATTACTAAGTAAAACTAAAATACTAGGTTGGCCAAAGTATTCATTCAGGTTGGAAAAACCCAAATGAATGTTTTCACCAACCCAATATACACAACCAAAACTGAATAATTATGTTATTTGTCTTTTTGTTGTTGAGTTGTATGAGTTCATTTTATAGTCTGTATACTAGATATTTGTTAGAACAAGACATATGATTTACAAATACTTTCCCTTCTGTAAGTTGATTTTTCACTTTCTTGGTAATTCCTTTCTATATTGTAATTTTTTAACTTCATATTTTCTCAATGTTTCAATATTTCTACAAACTGATCATAAGCACCCATCCCTAGAAGCCAGATGCACCAGTATGATAAGGCTAGCCACTGCTACAAGTTCCCTTTCTTACCCTCCCCTCACTGTGACATAGTAACATTTGAACACACTAGTGAAATACCCTCATGCTTTTGGCTTGTATACACCACCATTTAACCCAATAAAGAGACTCATAGGTTCATAAACTCTCTTTTGACTCCCTAACTTTTTGGTTGATTCTGATCCCTGGGAATTCCTCCCATTTGGCCCCTGATTAACATGCCATTTATTCTTCTCATAGGATCTGTGAGCATAATAAATTTTTTTTCACTTTTATATGCCTCTCTGCAGTATTATTCTATGTTCACTTCTGACTGACAATCAAAACAAAATTTTTAAGTAATATAATTATTTTTTACAACACACTTTGATGCACAAAAGTTTTCAACATTAGTGGAGTCCAATGTATCTATTTTTTTCTTTTGTTCATTCTTTTGGTGTCATATCCAAAAAATCCATTACCAAATCCAAAGTCATGACTACTTACCTCTATGTTTAATTGTAAGAATTTTATGGTTTTAGTTCTTATATTTAGGTCTTTGATTAATTTTGAATTAACTGTTTTATATGGGATGAGCTACAGACCCAACTTCATTCTGTGTGGCTACCCAGTTGTCACAGTACCATTCATTTAACAGAACAGTCTTCTTTCCACTAAATAATCTCAGCAACATTGTTGAAAACTAATTGGCCATTAAAACATTGGTTTATTTTTGGACTCTCTATGTTATTCCATTTGTCTATGTCTGTCCTTATGCCAGTAACATTCTGTTTTGATTACTACAGCAAAATGTTAATTTCATTATATAAATTTCATTTCAATTTTTTAAATGTAAGAAAAAAGTAAAGCGAAATAACAACTTGTATTCAAATGTCCAAAAGAAGGCAGGGAATGGGAAAGAGAAAAATGGGGGAAAAAAATCCATTCTTTTCAAGCTCTTCCCAAAACAATTGTGGCAGAGGGACCTCTTGCTATTTCATTCTATGAAGCCAGCATTACTCCTATACTAAAGCTAGGCCCCTTCTTGGATAACAGCCTTGATGTGGTTAAAAAAAAAAAAAAAAGGCTTGCATATACCTCAATAAAGCTATGAGCCATGCCTTGCAGAGCCACTCAAGATGGTCGGGTCATAGTGAAGAGTTCTGACAAAAAGTGGTTCATTGGAGGAAGGAATGGCAAGCCATTCCAATATTCTTCTCCAGAGAACCCCATGAACAGTATGAAAAGGCAAAAATACATGATACTGAAAGGTGAGCCCTCCACATTCAAAGGTAAACCCCAAGGTTAGAAGGTGTCCAGTATGTTACTTGGGAAGGGTAGAGGACAATTACTAATAGCTCCAGAAAAAAATGAAACAGCTGGGCCAAAATGGAAATGATGTTCAGTTATGGATGTGTCTGGTGGTTAAAGTCCAATAATGCAAAGAACAATATTGCATAGGAACCTGGAATGTTAGGTCCATGAATCAAGGATGTGGTCAAGCAGGAGATGGAGAGAATGGACATCTACATCTCAGAAATCAGTAAATTCAAATGGACGGGAATGGGTGAATCTAACTTAGATGACCATTATATCTACTACTGTGGGCAAAAATCCCTTAGAAGAAATGCAGCAACCCTCACAGTGGTGGCAGTTTACTCGCTTAGTCATGTCCAACTCTTGTGACTCCATGGATTGTTGCCCTTTGCCCATGGGATTTTCCAGGCAAGGATACTGGAGTAGGTTGCCACCTCCTTTCCAAGGGATCCTCCTGATCCATGGATTGAACCCAGGTCTCTCACATCTCCTGCATTGCCTAGCCAACCAAAAAGTCTGAAATGCAGTACTTGGGTTCAATCTCAAAAATGACAGGATGATCTTGGTTCATTTCCAAGGCAAACCATTCAACATCATAGTAATCCAAATCTATGCTCCAACCATTAATGCTGAAGTAACTGAAGTTGAAACATTCTATGAAGACCCATAAGACCTTCTAGAATTAACACTGGAAAAAAAAAAAAAAGATGTTCTTTTCATCATAGTGGACTGGAAGGCAAAAGCAGGAAGTCAAGAGATATATAGAGTAATGGGCAAGTTTGGCCTTGGAGTACAAAATGAAGCAGGGAAAAGGCAAACAGAGTTGTCAAGAGAACACACAGGTCATAGAAAATAGCCTTTTCCAACAATACAAGACATGACTCTACACGTGGACATCACTAGATGGCCAATATCAAAATCAGATTGATTTTATTCTTTAAAGCCAAAGAGAGAGAAGTTCTATACAATCAACAAAAGAAGACCTGGAGCTGAGTGTGGGTCAAATCATGAACTCTTTATTGCAAAATTCAGGCTTAAATTGAAGAAAGTAGGGAAAACCACTAAGCCATTCAGGTATGACCTAAATCAAATTCCTATGATTATACATAGGTGATGAAAAGATTCAAGGGATTAAATCCGGTAGATAGAATGCCTGAAGAACTATGAATGGAGGTTTGTATTAATAATGTTGTACAGAAGCCAGTGACCAAAGCCATCCCAAATAAAAAAGAAATGCAAGAAATCAAAGTAGTTTTCTGAGGAGGCTTTACAAATAGCTGAGAAAAGAAGAGAAGTGAAAGGCAAGGGAGAAATGGAAAGATACACTCAAATGAATGCAGAGGTCCAGAGAACAGCAAGGAAAGATAAGAAACCCTTCTTAAGCGAACAGAGCAAGGAAATAGAGGAAAACAATAGAATGGGAAAGACTAGAGATCTCTTCAAGAAAACTGGAGATATATGAGCACAATAAAGAACATAAATGGTAAGAACTTAACAGAAGGAGAAGAGATTACAAAGAGGTGGCAAGAATACACAGAAAAACTATACAAAAGAGGTCTCATTTCACATACTAGAAAGGTTATGCTCAAAATCCTTCAAGCTAGGCTTCAGCAGCAATTAATTTACATGGTTTTTAAAATGTTGAGTGTCAAGCCAGGTTTTCATTGTCCTTTGATGAAAAGGCTCTTTAGTTCCTCGTCACTTTCTGCCGTTAGAGTGGTATTATCTGCATGTCTGAGGTTGTTGATATTTCTCCCGGCAACCTTGATTCTAGCTTGTGATTCATCCAGCTCAGTATTTCGCATGATATACACTGTGCAGAAGTTAAATAAGCAAGGTGACAATATACAGCCTTGTCATAGTTCTTTCCCAATTTTGAAGCTGTCCGTGGTTCCACTTTTGGTTCTAACTTGTTTCTTGATCCATATACAGGTTTCTCAGGCGACAGATAAGATGGTCTGAAATTCCCATCTCTTTAAGAATTTTCCACAGTTTGTTATGGTCCCCAATAAACAGTGAAAGGTTTTCGTGCAGTCAATGAAGCAGATGTTTTCCTGGAATTCCGTTGCTCTCTCTATGATCCAATGAATGTTGGCAGTTTAGTCTCTGGTTGCTCTAATTTAGTCTTTGGTTTCCTTTTCTAAACCCAGCTTTTACATATAGAAGCTCTCGTTTCACATGCTACTGAATCTTAGCTTGAAGGATTTTGAACATAACCATACTAGCCTGTGAAATATGGGCAACTAGTCATCAAGACAGTCTTGTACTGGCACAAAAACAGAACTACAGACCAATGGAATAAGGTAAACAGCCCAGAGATAAACCCACACACCAATGGGCACCTTATCATTGATAAAGGAGGCAAGAATATGCAATGGAGAAAAGACTGTATCTTCAATAAGTGGTGCTGGAAAAACTGAATAGCTACCTGTAAAAGAATAAAATTAGAACACTTCCTAACACTATACACAAAGATAAATTCAAAATGGATTAAAGAATGAAATATAAGGTAGAAACTATAAAGATCTTGGGGGAAAACATAGGCAGTAGACCCCTTAACATAAGTCACAGCAAGATGCTCTATGACCCACTTCCTAGAGTAATGCAAATAAGAACAAAAATAAGCAAATAGGCCCAATTAAACTTAAAAGTTTATGCATAGCAAAGGAAATTATAAACAAGGTGAAAAGACAACCTCAGAATGGGAGAAAATAACAGGTAATGGAACAACTGACAAAAGATTAATCTCTAAAATATACAAGCAGCTCATGCAGCTCATTACCAGAATAAACAAAAACCAAATCAAAAAATGGGCAGAAAACCTAAACAGACATTTCTCCAAAGAAGACATACAGATGGCTAATAAACACATGAAAAGATGCTCAGCGTTGCTCATTATTACAGAAATGCAAATCAAACCTACAATGAGGTTTCACCTCCCCCTGAATAGAATAGGCATCATCAAAAAATGAATGCTGGAGAGGGTGTGAAGAAAAGGGAACCCTCTTGCACTGTTGGTGGGATTGTAAATTGATAGAGAACACTATGGAGAACAATATGGAGATTCCTTTAGAAACTAGGGATGAAGCTACCTTATGATCCAATAATCTCCCTACTGGTCATATATCCTGAGGAAACCATAATTGAAAAAGATACATGTACCCCAGGGTTCATTGCAGCACTGTTTACAATAGCTAGGACATGGAAGCAACCTAGATGTCCATCAACAGATGAATAAAAAGAAGTTGTATGAGTGATATGGAATATTACTCAGCCATAAAGAAGAATGTGTTTGAGTCAGTTCTAAAGCCTATTATACAAAGGGAAGTAAGTCAGAAAGAAAAAAACAAATATCACATATATATGAAATCTAGAAAGTTGGTATTGATGAACTTATTAGCAGAGCAGCAATGGAGATGCAGACTTAGAGAACAGACTTGTAGACACAGTTGGGGAAGGAGAGAGAGGGATAAATTGAAAGAGTAACATTGAAGGATATACATTACCATATGTAAAATAGATAGCCAGTGAGAATTTTCCATATGACGTAGGGAGCTCAAACCTGGTGCTCTGTAACAACCTGGAGGGGTGTGATGGGGTAGGAGGTGAAAAGGAGGTTTCAAGAGGGAGGGGACATATATATATATACCTATGGCTGATTCATGTTGATACATGGCAGAAAACAACACAATATTGTAAAGCAATTATCCTCTAATTAAAAATAAATAAATTAGAAAAAAAATACCAAGATCATGGCATCCTGTCCCATCACTTCATGGCAAATAGAAGGGAAAAAAGGGAAAGCAGTGATAGATTTTATTTTCTTGGTCTCCAAAATCACTGTGGACAGTGACTGCAGCCATGAAATTAAAGATACTTGCTACTTAGAAAAAGAGCTATGACAAACCTAGACAGTGTGTTAAAAAGCAGAAACATCATTTTGCCAACAAAGGTCTATACAGTCAAAGCTATTGTTTTTCCAGCAGTCATGTACAGTTTTGAGAGTTGGAACATAAAGAAGGCTGAGAAAGGAAAAAAAAAAAAAAAGAAGAAGAAGGCTGAGCACCGAAGAACTGATGCTTTTGAATCATGGTGCTGGAGAAGACTTTTGAGAGTCCCTCGGAGTGCAAGATCAAACTAGTCAGTCCTAATGTAAAATCAACCCTGAATACTCATTGAAAGGACCGATGCTGAAGCTCCAATATTATGGCCACCTGATGGGAAGGGCCAAATCATTGGAAAAGACTCTGATGCTGGGAAAGATTGAAGGCAAAAGTAGAAGGGGGCAGCAGAGGATGAGATGGTTAGACAGCATCACTGACTCAGTGGACATGAATCTGAGCAAAGTCCAGTAGACAATGAAGGACAGGGGAGCCTGGTGTGCTGCAGTCCATGGAGTTATAAAGAGTCAGACACAATTTAGTGACTGAACAGTAACAACAACCAAAGCTAGACAAGATACTACAAGAAAAGAAAGATACAGGCTACTCTCCTTTAAGAATACTGATACAAAGTTCCTCAAAAAAAAATGCTATCAGATTGGATTTAACATGTTGTTAAAAGGAATATACATGATGACCAAGTGGAATTTATTCCTGAAATGCAAGGATGGTTCAACATACATGTTAATCAATGCAATACACCACATAAATAGAAATAAAAGAAAATAATATGCAATCACTCAGATTAATGCAGAACAAAATCCAACATACTTTCATGATAAAAAAAAATTTTAAGAAACTTGCAATAGATGAAAACTTGTTCAGTATGATAAATACCATACATGAAAAACTGACAATTAACATGGCAAAAGGCTGAAAAATTTTTCTTTAAAATCAGAAACAAGTAAAGGATGCCAGTTTTCACTATGTCTATTCAACACTGTATTGGAAATATAACCAGAGCAAGCACTTAAGCAAGGAAAATAAATAAAAGGCATTCAAATTAGAAAAGAAGTAGTTTTCTGTGTTCACAGATGACACATAAAAAATACTAAATATTCCACAAATAAATATGTTAGACTTAATAAATGAATTTGGCAAAGTTGCAAAATACAAATCAAATCCCCATGTCAGTTGTATTTCTATATACTAATAATGAATGATCCAAAAAGGAAATTGAGATGTTTTATTTATAATAGCATTAAAAATATCTAAAATATGGTTGACTTTTGAACAACACAGGATTGAACTGTGTGGGTTCATATACATGTGGATTTTTTCTTCCAATAAATTCTACAGCAGTACTACATGATCCACGGCTGGTTGAATCCATGTATATGGAACTTTGGTTATGGAGGACCAACTATAAAGCTATATACACATTTTTTACTGTGTAGAGGGTTGGTGCTCTAACTCCTATATTGTTCAAGGGTGAACTGTACTTAGGAATAAAATTACCAAAGTGGCAAAAGACTTGTATACTGAAAACAGCAAAACATTTCTGTGGGAAACGAAAGAAGACATGAATGAGCAGAAATGGTCATGAATTAAAATATGTAATATCAGTAAATTATTATTATTGCTTTATTTTTATTATCATTAAATTATTATAATAATTATTATTAACACTCCAAAATACCTAGAGTCCACGTAATCCCCTTTAAAATCCTAATGATGCTTTTGTAGTAGAAACACTCATCTTATAATTTCAAGGGACTCCAAATAGCCAAAACAATATTGAAAAAGTAAAACAGAGAGAACTCACACTTCCTGATTACAAAATGCAATATAAAGGTGCAGTAATCAATGCAGTATGGTACTGACATGAAGACAGACATACTGACTAATGGAATGGTATAGAGAACCCAGAAATGAGCCCCATGTATAAGGTCAAATGATTTGTAACAGGGGTACAAAGATCACTCAGTAGGGAAAAGGAAAGTCTTTTCAACAAATGGTGCTGGAAAAAATGGATATCAACATGTCAAAAAACGAAAAAAAATTAAAATAAAAATGACTGAAAATAAATCAAAGACCTAATCAAAACAGCCAAAATTATACAACTTGTGGAGAGATTAATTACGCATGGCAATGGTTTCTTAGATATGACATCTAATGTGTGGGCAAAAAAAAAGAGAAAAAAATAGTTTATTTGGACTTCATCAAACTTAAACACTTTTATGCATCAAAAAACATTGTTTAGTGATTCTTCCACAAAATTGGAGAAAATAGTTATAAATCATACATCTGATAAGAGTAATATTAAGAATATATTAATATAAAGAACTCCTACAATAACGTCAACAAAAACAAACAACTTGCTTTAAAAGTGGGTGAAGGACTTGAATACTTTTCCAAAGAAGGTACACAAATGGCCAATAAACACATGAAAAGATGACCAATAGCATTAATTATTATTAAAAGCAAATCAAAACCACAATGAAATGCCACCTCACATTCATCACAACACAGGAAATAATAAGATGGCAAGGATGTGAAAAAATTGGAACCCTTCTGCATTGCAATTAGGATGCAAAAGTGTAGCTGCTGTGGAAAACAGTTTGGCATTTCCTTAAAAAGTTAAACACAGAATTACTATATGATCCAAAAATTCCACTTCTATGTATACATCCAAAAGAACTAAAAGAAGGGGGACTCAAACAAGTTTCATAGCAACATTATTCATAATAACCAAAATATGGAAACAACTCAACTGTTCATCAACAGAATGATGAATTTTAAAAATGTGTGTGCGTGCTAAGTCTCTTCAGTCATGTCTGATTCTTTGCGACCCCACGGTCTATAGGACCACCCAGATCCTCTGTGCATGGGATTCTCCAGGCAAGGATACTGAAGTGGGTTGCCATTTCCTCCTCCAGGGGATCCTCCCAATCCAGGGATTGAACCCAGGGATCGAACCCACACCTCTTATGTCTCCTGCAATGGCAGGTGGATTCTTTACCACTAGTGCCACCTGGGAAAACCCTCCACAGTCTTATATATAATGGAATATTACTCAGTGTTTAAAAGGAATCTGCAGAAGGTGACTGCAGCCATGAAATTAAAAGACGCTTGCTCCTTGGAAGAAAAGCTATGACCAACCTAGATAGCATATTAAAAAGCAGAGACATCACTTTGCCAACAAAGGACTGTATAGTCAAAGTGAGGGCTTTTCTATAGTCATGTATGGTTCTGAGAGCTGGACCATAAAGAAGACTGAGCACTGAAGAATTGATACTTTTGAACTGTAGCCTTGGAGAAGACTCTTCAGAGTCCCTTGGATGCCAAGGATATCAAATCAGTCATCCAAAAGGAAATCAACCTTGAATATTCATTGGAAGGACTTGATGCTGAAACGGAAGCTCCAATACTTTGGCCACCGGATGGGAAGAGCTGACTCATTGAAAAAGTCCTTGTTGCTGGGAAAGATCAAAGGCAGGAGGAGAAGAGGGCAACAGCGGATGAGATGGTTGGATGGCATCACCAACTCAATGAACATGAGGTTGAGCAAACTCCAGGTGGTGGTGAAGGACAGGAAAGCCTGGTGTGCTGCAGTCCATGGGGGTCACAACTTAGCAACTGAACAACAACAGCAGCAACAACAAAAAAGGAATGAAATTCTAATATATGTTACAACATGTTGAATCTTAAATATTTTATACTTTGTAAAATAAGCCCTATTCGGACAAGAGTACTGAATGACCTCATTTTTATGACATACTTATAATAGGTAAATGTATAGAAACCAGGAATAAAATAATGGTTACTGGGGGCTAGGAATAGGGGAAAATGGGGTGTTATTATTTAGTGTGCCCAGAATTTCTTTAGGGTGATGAAAATTAATGGAAATGTCTAGTGGTAATGGTCAAACAACATTGTGAATGTACTCAATACCCCTAAATTGTACACTTAGACAATGTTTTAAAAAGTGCTTTGCTGTGCATTTTATCACTATGAAAATAATATATGCACATGCATACATATATATGAGTGTGTGCATGAATTTTTCAAAAACTTAGGAAACAAAAAAAATGGTGGGCATACATCCAAACCTACCAGTAAATTGCATTGAATATAAATGTTTTAAAGACACCAATTAGAAGATAGAGATTGTCAAAATGAATTTTGAAAAGACCCAACTATATGGTAGCAACAACAACAAAAAAACACTGTAAATGTCTTTTCATTGGAAGATTAAAGTAAAAGAATAGAAAATATTATATCATGGAACACTAATCAAAATAAATCTGGAATGCTTATATTATCATATAAAGCAAAAAAAATAATAAGAGCAACAAAATATTAAAAATAATAAAGGGACAGTACATATGGTAGAAAGGTCTGTTACAATTTTAAATTTGTATGTGCCTAACTACATAGCTTCAAAATACATGAAGCAAAAAATGATGAAACGGAAAAGAGAAATAGATTAATTCACAATTTTAGTTGAACCTTCAACATATCTGTTCCAGTTAAAGAAACAACAAATAGAAAATCATCAAAGAAACAAAAGAACTGAACGCCATCAACCAACTGGATCTAATTAACATTTATAGAACACTTACCACAATAACAGCAGATCGCATATTCTTTGCAAGTTTACATGAAACACTCACCAACATAAATCATACACTGGGTCAAAAATTTTTTAATTGAAATCATGCAAAGTGTGTTCTCTGACCATACTATCTCAATTACTTTTGGCCAAAACATCATGCTCAGCTTTCAACAAAAATGTATCATCATTCTAAAAAAAGGGGGGAAAAAAAAACAGTCTAAAGAGGCAAAACAAGCAGCAAAATCAGATTTAGATTTGGCAGAAATTTTGGATTTATCAGACTGAGAATTTAAAATAACTATGATTTATATGCCATAGACTCCAATGGGAAAAAGTGGACAACATGAAATAAGAGATGGATAATGTGGCGATGGCACCCCACTCCAGTCCTCTTGCCTGGATAATCCCATGGACGGAGGAGCCTGGTGGGCTGCAGCCCATGGGGTCGCTGAGGGTCGGACACGACTGAGAGACTTCACTTTTGCTTTTCACTTTCATGCATTGGAGAAGGAAATAGCAACCCACTCCAGTGTTCTTGCCTGGAGAATCCCAGGGACGGGGGAGCCTGGTGGGCTGCCATCTATGGGGTCACACAAAGTCGGACATGACTGAAGTGACTTAGCAGCAACAGCAATGTGAACAGAGAGATAGAAATTATGAAAAAAAAATCAAAAGGAAATCCTAGGAACCAAAAACAGTGTAACAAATGGAAAACGCTTTTGATGGGCTCACCATTAGACTAAACACAGCCAAGGAAAGAACAATAAGTTTGAAGATATACTAATAAAAATTTCCATAAGTGAAATGCAAAAAGAAAAACAAACAATATGAAATGAACTGTGGTACAGTTATTAAAAATAACATAAATGTAATCAGGATACCAGAAGAAAAATATTGAGGTAATAATGGCTGAGAATTTTCCAAAATTAATGACATACACCAAATTGCAGATCCAGGAGCCTCAAATAACATCAAGTAGGATAAGTATCAAAACTACGCTAAGGAATATATTCAAACTACAGAAAATCAATGACAAAGAGAAAACGTGAAAGAAGCTTATCCACAGAGGAACACAGATAACAATTACATCAGACTTCTTTTCAGAAATGATGCAAGCAAGAGGAGTAGGAAGTTAAATATTTAGAATTGAAAGAAGACAGCCACCAACTCAGAGTCTGCATCCAAAGTAATTATCTCTCAAAAGCAACAAAGAGATGCTTTCTCTGACAAACACAAATTGAGGGAAATTGTCAGCAGTAGACCTGCTTTGCAAGAAATGTTAAAAAAAAAATGTTCTTCAGAGAGAAGAAAAATGATACAGTTAAGAAACGTAGATTTACATTAAGAAAGGAAGAAATAAATGAAGATAAAGAGATAAAGAAAAATGTTCTTTTCTTAATTCTTCCTTGGTCTAGTAGATAATACCTTGTTAAAACCAATAACAACAACAATGAATGAGTAGAGTTTGGATAAGGGAAATGAAAGACAATAATATTATAAGGAATGGGAGGGAGGAATTGGGAATACTGTGTCATAAGATACTTGTACTGCCAGTGAAGCATTATAGTGTTATTTAAAAGTGGCCTTGGATTAGTTGTTAAATATACTGCAAACTCTAGAGCAACCATTTTGAAACATTTTAAAAGAAGCTATAATTGATACAGTAAAAGAGGAAAAAATAGAATTATGTAAAATGGTCCATGAACACCAGAGAAGGCAGAACAAGAGTGGAAGACAAGGGGAAAAAGTGTAACAACAATGAATTTGTTTTAAAGTTACAAGTATCATAATCCAGTTGTATAAACTATCACTTTATACATGAATGGTCTAAATACACCAATAAAAAGACAGAGACTATCACAGTGAATAAAAGCAATCGAAGACTCAACTGGAATATAGTGTTTATAAGAAACCCATTTTATATAAAGGCACAGATAGATTAAAAGTAAGGGGGTAAATAAAAATATACCATACTAACACTGATCAAAAAACTCAGAGTAGCTGTGTTAATTTCAAACAAATATGACTTTAGAGTAAGGAATATTATCAGAAATAAACAGACAATACATAATGATAAGGGGTCAGTTCTCTAGGAAAACAAAACCATCCTTAACGTTCATATGCCTAACAACAGAGTATCAAAACATGTGAGACAGAAATCTAACAGAACCTCAAAGAAAAATAGACAGATTCATCATTATAGTTGGAAACTTTGACATTCCTGTACCAGTAACTGACAGATTCAGTGGGCACAAAATCAGTAAGGATATAGTTGACTATAGAGCACCATAAATCACCTGGATCTAATTGACTTTTATAGACTGCTTCATTCAATAAAGTAGAAGACACATTCTTCTCAAGCCCACATGAACATTCACTCACCATGATAAAACACATTCTAAGTTATAAAACATACTTAAACAAATTTGAAGGAATATATGTTATGCAAAGGATGCTCTCAGACCACAATGGAATAAACTAGAAATCTATAACAGAAAGAGACCTGGAAAATCCCCAAATATTTGACAATTAAATACACTTCTAAATAATACATGGGTTAAAGAAGTCTCAGGAGAAATTTTAAAATAGCTTGGAACTAAAGCAAAATAAAAATGCAATCTATTAAAATTTGTGAGATGGAGTAACGCTGTGATTTATAACATTGAATGCATATATTAGAAAAGAAGAAACAAGATCAACAATCTAAGCTTTCACTATAGGAAACTAGAAAATAAATGGCAAATTAAATTCAAAATAGGCAGAAGAAAAGAGATAATAGAACTAATAAAATAAATAAGTGATATAGAAATCAAGAAAGAACAGAGGAAATCAGTGAAACCAAAAGCACATTCTTTTAGAATATCAATAAAATTGAAAACCCCTAGACAGGCTAAGGAGAAAAGATACTTACCCACAGACATTAAAATAATAATAAAGAGTTATTATTAAAAAAAAGTTCTATACTCACAAATTTGATATCTTAAATGAAATGGACCAATTCCTTAAAGATGTAATCTACTAAAACTCATAGCAGGGGAAACCATTTAAATAAGCCTATATTCAATAGATAGTTAAATTGAAATTAATAAACTTTCCAAATACAAAGCACCAACTCCACATGGCTTTACAGGTGAATTCTATCACATATTTAAGGAATAAGTCATACTGATTCTCTAAAATCTGTTCCAGAAACTACAAGCAAAGGGAACAATACTTAGCTCATTCCGTGAGGCCAGTATTACCTCAAACAGAATCAGAGAAAGACATGACAAGAAGGGTAAACTACAGACTAATGTCTTTCATGAATACAGATGCAAAAATTCTCAACAATGTATAAAAAATTATATGACATTACCAAGTGGGATTTATCCCAGGTTTGCAAGGCTGATTCAATATTCAATAACCAATTAATATAATCAGGCTTGGTAAAGTGTATAGTCACCCAACCATGTCTAACTCTTTATGACCCCGTGGACTGTGGCCCACCAGGTTCCTCTGTTCATGGGGTTTTCCAGGCCAGAATACTGGAGTGGGTTGCCATTTCCTTCTCCAGGGGATCTTCCTGATCCTGGGATCAAACCTGGTTCTCCCACATTGCAGCCAGATTTTTCATCATCTGAGCCACCAGTTCAGTTCTGTTCAGTCGCTCAGTTGTGTTCGACTCTTTGCAAGCCCATGAATCGCAGCACGCCAGGCCTTCCTGTCCATCACCATCTCCTGGAGTTCACTCAAACTCACGTCCATCGAGTCCGTGATGCCATCCAGCCATCTCATTCTCGGTCGTCCCCTTCTCCTCCTGCCCCCAATCCCTCCCAGCATCAGAGTCTTTTCCAATGAGTCAACTCTTCGCATGAGGTAGCCAAAGTACTGGAGTTTCAGCTTTAGCATCATTCCTTCCAAAGAACACCCAGGGATGATCTCCTTTAGAAAGGACTGGTTGGATCCCCTTGCAGTCCAAGGGATTCTCAAGAGTCTTCTCCAAAATCACAGTTCAAAAGCATCAGTTCTTCGACACTCACTTTCTTCACAGTCCCCATAATCAGTTATATCAACAGGCTAAAGAAGAAAATCGTATAATCATATTAGCAGATACATAAAAAGCATTTGACAAACTTCAATATCTATTTATGATGAAAACTCACAGAATACTAGAAATAGAGAGGATTCTCCTCAATTTAATGAAGAACATCTACAAAAACGCTATAGCTAATGTCATAGTTGACTTCCCCGGTGGCTTAGATGGTAAAGCGCCTGTCTACAAAGCAGGAGACCCAGGTTCGATCCCTGGGTCGGGAAGATCCCCTGGAGAAGGAAATGGCAATCCACTCCAGTACTATTGCCTGGAAAATCCTATGGACAGAGGAGCCTGGAAGGCTACAGCCCATGAGGTCACAGAGAGTCAGACATGACTGAGTGACTTCACTATAGTTAGTGGTGAGAAATAAGATACATCCCCCCCTATGACTAGGAATAAGGCAAGGCTCCCTCTCATCATTGCCAACACTGTTCTGAAAATCCTAGCTAAATCAATAAGGGAAGAAATTTGCTTTCCTATATACCCCTGAACAGCAAGGAGATCAAACCAGTCAATCCTAAAGGAAATCAACCCTGAGTATTCATTGGAAGGACCGATGCTGAAGCTGAAGCTCCAATATTTTGACCAGCTGATGTAAGTAGTCAACTCTTTAGAAACAACCAGGATGCTGGGAAAGATTGAGGGCAAGAGGAGAAGGGGGTGACAGAGGATGAGATGGTTGGATGGCATCACTGACTCAATGGACATAAGTTTGAGCAAACTCTGGTAGATGGTGAAGGACAGGGAAGCCAGGTGTGCTGCTGTCCATGGGGTCTCAAAGAGTTGAACACTACTTAGCAAATGAACAATAACAAAAATACCAGCAATGGACATGCGGAATTTAAAATTAAAAACACAACACCATTTACATTCAGTTTAGTTCAGTTCAGTCGCTCAGTCATGTCCGACTCTTTGCAACCCCATGAATCACAGCATGCCAGGCCTCCCTGTCCATCACCCACCATCTCCTGGAGTTCACTCAAACTCACATCCATCAAGTCCGTGATGCCATCCACCATCTCATCCTCTGTCGTCCCCTTCTCCTCCTGCCCCAATCTCTCCCAGCATCATAGTCTTTTCCAATGAGTCAACTCTTCGCATGAGGTGGCCAAAGTACTGGAGTTTCAGCTTTAGCATCATTCCTTCCAAAGAACACCCTGGGCTGATCTCTTTTAGGATTGACTGGTTGGATCTCCTTGCAGTCCAAGGGACTCTCAAGAGTCTTCTCCAACACCACAGGTCAAAAGCATCAATTCTTCAGCACTCAGCTTTCTTCACAGTTCAACTCTCTCATCCATATATGACCACAGGAAAAACCATAGCCTTGACTAGACAGACCTTAGTCGGCAAAGTAATGTCTCTGCTTTGCAATATGCTATCTAGGTTGGTCATAACTTTCCTTCCAAGGAGTAAGTGTCTTCTAATTTCATGGCTGCAATCACCATCTGCAGTGATTTTGGAGCCCAAGAAAATAAAGTCTAACACTGTTTCCACTGTTTCCCAATCTATTTCCCATGAAGTGATGGGACCAGATGCCATGATCTTAGTTTTCTGAATGTCGAGCTTTAAGCCAACTTTTTCACTCTTTCTTTCACTTTCATCAAGAGGCTTTTCAGTTCCTCTTCACTTTCTGCCATAAGGGTGGTATCATCTGCATGTCTGAGGTTATTGATATTTCTCCTGGCAATCTTGATTCCAGCTTGTGCTTCCTCCAGCCCAGCATTTCTTATGATGTATTCTGCATAGAAGTTGAATAAGTAGGGTGACAATATACAGGCTTGACATACTCCTTTTCCGATTTGGAACCAGTCTGTCGTGCCATGTCCAGTTCTAACTGTTGCTTCCTGACCTGCATATAGGTTTCTCAAGAGGCAGGTCAGGTGGTCTGGTATTCCCATCTCTTTCAGAATTTTCCACAGTTTATTGTGATCCACACAGTCAAAGGCTTTGGCATAGTCAATAAGGCAGAAATAGTTGTTTTTCTGGAACTCTCTTGCTTTTTCGGTGATCCAGCAGATGTTGACAATTTGATCTCTGGTTCCTCTGCCTTTTCTAAAACTACCTTGAACATTTGGAAGTTCACAGTTCACATATTGCTGAAGCCTGGCTTGGAGAATTTTGAGCATTACTTTGCTAGCGTGTGAGAAGAGTGCAATTGTGCAGTAGTTTGAGCATTCTTTGTCATTGCCTTTCTTTGGGATTGGAATGAAAACTGACCTTTTCCAGTCCTGTGGCCACTGCTGAGTTTTCCAAATCTGCTGGCATATTGGTTGCAGCACTTTCACAGCATCATCTTTCAGGATTTGAAAGAGCTCAACTGGAATTCCATCACCTCCACTAGCTTTGTTTGTAGTGATGCTTTCTAAGGCCCACTTGATTTCACATTCCAGGATGTCTGGCTCCAGGTGAGTGATCATACCATTGTGATCATCTTGGTCGTGAAGATCTTTTTGCATTAGCACACAAAAAAAATGAAATACCTAATATAAATCTAACAAAATGTATATAAGATCCATATAAGGGAAACTACCAAATTCTGATGAAAAATAAATAAATAAAAGAAAACCTGAAAGGGGGAAGATAGACTATGCCCATAATTAGGATGATTCAATTTTGTTAAGATAACAATTAATTCCAACTTGATCCACAGATTCAACAAATGCTCAAATAAAATCCCAACGAAACAAGTCACCTTATGGATATCAACCAACTCATTTCAAATTTTATATGGAAAGACAAAAGACTCTTAAGTAGTCAATACTATATTGAAGAAGGAGAATGAAGTCAAAGGACTGACATACCAAGCTTCAAGTCTTACTATAAAGGTACAGTAATCAAAACCATGTGGCATTGGCAAAAGAATAAACAACGGATAAATCAGTGGAACAGATACATACCCATACATATATAGTCAATGGAACAGATGTAGATACATACAAATACAGTCAACTGATCTTTCATAAAGGAGCAAAGACAATCACACAAAGTAAAGATAATCTTTTCAATAAGTTATTCTTGAACAACTGGACATTCACATGTAAAAAATTAATCTAGACACTGACCTTATGCTTTCACAAGAATTATTTCAAAATGAGCCAAATCAAGGTGGAGGCTGTGGGTGTGTTCAAGATTCAGCTCCACCTACAACCCATCACCATGGCCCAAGAAGACATTGCTGCTAGAGGTGCAATGGATGTTAGTAGGGCTCTGCTGAAGTGCTGAAGACCTCCCTAATCCATGATAGCTCAGCAAGTGGAATTCCTTAAGCTGCCAAAGCTTTAGACCATCGCCAAACCCATGTTTGTGTGCTTGCATCCAACTGTGATGAGCCTATGTATGTCAAGTTGGTGGAGGCCCTTTGTGCTGAGAACCAAATCAACTTGACTAATGTTGACGACTGACGAAGAAAATGGCACCCCAGTCCAGTATTCTTGCTTAGAAAATCCCATGGACAGAGGAGCCTGTCAGGCTACAGTTCATGAGGTCACAAAGAACTGGACATGACTGAGCAACTGAGAAAACACAAAGTTGATGACAACAAGAAACTCAGGGAATGGGTAGGCCTCTATAACATTGACAGAGAGGGAAAACCCCATAAAGTGGTTTGTTGCAGTTGTGCAGTGGTTAAGGACTATGGCAAAGAGTGTCAGGTCAAGGATGCCATCAAGGTGTATTTAAAATGCAAGAAATTATCAAAAACAAACAAACAAACACGACTCTTGTCCCCCCCAAAATAAACAAACAACTCAACAAACTAACAAAAATGGCTCATAGACCTAAATGTAAAATGCAAAGCTATAAAGCTCCTAGAAGATAACATAGGAGAAAAATCTAAGTAACCTTGTGTTTTCAGACGAACTTTAGTTGTAACAAAAGCATGATCCCGGAAAGAAAAGTTTGATGAGTTGGACTTGATTAAAGTTTAAAACTTTTCTGTGAAAGACACTGTTAAGAAAATAAAAAGACAAACCACAGACTGAGAAAAAATATCTGCAAACACACATGTTACAAAGAACTTTTATCAAAAATGCATAAAAAATTAAACAATTGAATTCAAAAATAAACAAAAAATCTGAACAGATACTTGACCAGAGGAAATATACAGATGGAAGATAAACATAGGAGATATTCAACATCATGTGTTATTAGTGAATTACAAATTAAAACAATGAGATATTACCCCACACCTATTACAATGGATAAAATTCAATACACTGACAATACCAGATGCTGATAAGGATATGGGGAAATTTTCATTTGTTGCTAGTGAAAATTCCAAAGTGATGCAACCACTTTGGAAGACAACTGGGAAGTTTCTTACAGAGTCAACCATAGACTTATAAAAAAATTCACATGCTCCTATGTATTTATCGAATGAGTTGAAAACTTATGTCTAAACTTCATATGAAAACCTACATATGAATGTTTATAGCAGCTCTAGTCAAAACTGACAAAAATTGGAAGGAACCAAGATGTACAAAAAAGATCTTCATGACCCAGATAATGACAATGGTGTGATTACTCACCTAGAGTCAGACATCCTGGATGTGAAGTCAAGTGGGCCTTAGGAAGCATCACTATGAACAAAGTTAGTGGAGGTGATGGAATTCCAGTCGAGCTATTTCAAATCCTGAAAGATGATGCTGTGAAAGTGCTGCACTCAATATGCCAGCAAATTTGGGAAACTCAGCAGTGGCCACAAGACTGGAAAAGGTCAGTTTTCATTCCAATCCCAAAGAAAGGCAATGACAAAGAATGCTCAAACTATTGCACAATTGCACTCACCTCACATGCCAGTAAGTGATGCTTAAAATTCTCCAAGCCAGGCTTCAGCAATACGTGAACCATGAACTTTCAGATGTTCAAGGTGGTTTTAGAAAAGGCAGAGGAAACAGATCAAATTGCCAACATCCGCTGAATCATCGTAAAAGCAAGAGAGTACCAGAAAAGCATCTATTTCTGCTTTACTGACTATGCCAAAGCCTTTGACTGTGTGGATCAAAACAAACTGTGGAGAATTCTGAAAGAGATGGGAATACCAGACCACCTGACCTGCCTCTTGAGAAACCCGAAGCAACAGTTAGAACTGGACATGGAACAGCAGATTGGTTCCAAATAGGAAAAGGAGCATGCTTATTTAACTTATATGCAGAGTACATCATGAGAATTGCTGGGCTGGAGGAAGCACAAGCTGGAATCAAGATTGCCAGGAGAAATATCAATAATCTCAGATATGCAGATGACACCACCCTTATGGCAAAAAGTGAAGAAGAACTAAAGAGCCTCCTGATGAAAGTGAAAGAGGACAGTGAAAAAGTTGGCTTAAAGCTCAACATAAAGAAAACAAAGATCATGGCATCCGGTCCCAACGCTTCATGGGAAATAGATGGGGAAATAGTGCAAACAGTGGATGACTTTATTTTGTGGGGGGCTCCAAAATCACTGCAGATGGTGATTGCAGCCATGAAATTAAAAGACGCTTACTCCTTGGAAGGAAAGTTATGACCAACCTAGACAGCATATTAAAAAGCAGAGACATTACTTTGTCAACAAAGGTCCGTATAGTCAAGGCTATGGTTTTTCCAGTGGTCAGGTATGGATGTGAGAGTTGGACTATAAAGAAAGCCGAGTGCTGAAGAATTGATGCTTTTGAACTGTGGTGTTGGAGAAGACTCTTGAGAGTCCCTTGGACTGCAAGGAGATCCAACCAGTCCATCTGAAAGATCAGTCCTGGGTGTTCATTGGAAGGACTGATGTTGAAGCTGAAACTCCA
Source organism: Ovis canadensis (assembly GCF_042477335.2). Taxonomy (NCBI): domain Eukaryota; kingdom Metazoa; phylum Chordata; class Mammalia; order Artiodactyla; family Bovidae; genus Ovis; species Ovis canadensis. Next base: position 54,381,945 of record NC_091258.1, on the reverse strand, counting down.
ATACTTTGGCCACCTGATGCAAAGAACTGACTCATTGGAAAAGACCCTGATGCTGAAAAGATTAAGGGCAGGAGGAGAAAGGGATGACAGAGGATGAGATGGTTGGATGGCATCACTGACTCAATGGACATGGGTTTGGGTGGACTCGGGGAGTAGGTGATGGACAGGGAGGCCTGATGTGCTGCGGTTCATGGGGTCGCAAACAGTCAGACATGACTTAGCGACTGAACTGAACTGAAGATGTCAATCAGTATGTGAATGGACAAATAGTGGTACATTTATACAATGAAATATTATTCAGTGATACAAAAAAATGATCTCTCAAGCCATGATACAACAGAGATGAATCTTAAATGCATATTTCTAAGTGAAAGAAGCCAATGTGAAGAGAGTGCATATTGTATGATTCCAACTCTGTGGCATTTTGGAAAAGAAAGCTTTCGAGACAGTAAAGAATTGAAAGAGACACATGTACCCCAATGTTCATTGCAGCACTGTTTATAATAGCCAGGACAGCCAGGACATGGAAACAACCTAGATGTCCATCAGCAGATGAATGGATAAGAAAGCTGTGGTACATATACACAATGGAGTATTACTCAGCCATTAAAAAGAATTCATTTGAATCAGTTCTGATAAGATGGATGAAACTGGAGCCGATTATACAGAGTGAAGTAAGCCAGAAAGAAAAACACCAATACAATATACTAACACATATATATGGAATTTAGAAAGATGGCAATGTCGACCCTGTATGCAAGATAGCAAAAAAGACACAGATGTGCATAACGGACTTTTGGACTCAGAGGGAGAGGGAGAGGTTGGGATGATTTGGGAGAATGGCATTCTAACATGTATACTATCATGTAAGAATCAAATCGCCAGTCTATGTCTGACGCAGGATACAGCATGCTTGGGGCTGGTGCATGGGGATAACCCAGAGAGATGTTATGGGGAGGGAGGTGGGAGGGGGGTTCATGTTTGGGAACGCATGTAAGAATTAAAGATTTTAAAATTAAAAAAATTAAAAATAAAAAAAAAAGTCCATCAGTTGTCAGGGGTTGTGGAGGAGAGATGGGGAAAATATGAATAGGTGGAACAGAGAATCTTTTGTATAATGTAATGATTGTGCATAACTCTACATGCTTGGAAAAACCTGTACAACACAAAGAGTGAAGCTTAATACAAACAACGGACTTTAGTTAATAACAATGTGTGAATTGGTTCAACAATTGTAACACCAATGTAAGTATTAATAAGAGGAGAAACTGCGGCCAGGAGATTTGGGAAGTCTTTTATTTTCCTTTCAATTTTTCTGTAAGCATACAATTTCTGTAAAACATCTATTAAAATTATATGGATCAAGGAAGAAATTCAGAAAACATTTGAATTGAAAGAAACTGTAAAGAGACCATATAAAATTTGTGGTATGCACTTTAATCAGTGCTTAGGGAAAATTTAGAAGATTCTACATTTATATTAGAAGGAACAAAGATCTCAAATCAACAACCTAAGCTACTATATAAGATGGAAAAGGGGTAAAATAAACCCAAAGTAAACAGAAGGAAGGAAATAATAAAAAGAAATAAAATAAAATAAAAATGCAATGAAATAAAAGTTGATTATCTGACAAAAAAAAATTTTAGGATAAATCTTTAACCAGACTAACCAAAAACAGAGATGGATGTACATTACTCATAGTAGAAATGACAAGATGGAAAATCCTAACAGACCCTAGAGATATTAAAAAGCTAATAAAGGAATTTTATGGGGAAACTTTATGCACTTAAATCCAACAACCTGGTCTAAATGAGCCAATTCATTGAAAACTACAAAACCAAAATTTATACAAGAAGAAACAGATAACCTGAATAGTCTTGTCATTATTAGAGACATTGAATTGCTATTTTAAAAAGAAAAACTGGAAACTTCAGGCTCAGATGGCTTCACTAACAAGTCCCAACAAATATTTTAAGAAGAAACATCAGTTCTACACAACCTATTCCTGAAAATAGCAGGAAATCTTTCCAACTAACGACATAATCATTGCCCTAACACCAAAACCAAACCAAAACAGCATAAGAAAGGAAAACTACAGACCAACATCCTTCATGAACACTGACACAAAAGTCTGCAATGTAATATCAGTGAATTAAATGCAGAAATACATAAGAATAATAATATACCAATAATTACCAACTGGGGTTTATCCTGGGAGTGTTGGACTGGTACATGTCTGAAAATCAAGCAGTGAACTGCCTTAACTATCTAAAGAAGGAGAAAACTCATAAACAAGTGGATGTAGAAGATTTGACAAAATTCAACACCCATTTATGTATTTTTCTGAAACCCTCATCAAAACAGAAGTAGGACAGAAATTCTCAACCTAATAAAACTGTATAAAGGACATGTACAAAAAACCTACAGCTGATATCATACTTAATGATGAGAGACTGGATGCGTCCCTCAAGACAGGGATCAAGATAAGTATGTTTACACTCAGCAATCCTATTTAACATCTTATAGGATGTCTTAGCCAGTATCATAATACAGAAAAAAGTAAAGGCATGCAGGTTGAAAAAGAACAAATATGATTGTCCTCCTCTCGTAGAAAACATGATTGTCTACTTAGGCAATCCCAAGAAATCTACAGAAAAGTTTTCCAGAGCTAATAAGTAACATTAGCATGATTGCAGGATAAAGGATCAACACAAAAATATAAACTCTATTTCTAGATACTAGTAATGAATCGGAGAGGGCAACGGCACCCCACTCCAGTACTCTTGCCTGGAAAATCCCATGGGCAAGAGGAGCCTGGTGGGCTGCAGTCCATGGGGTTGCTAGGAGTCAGACACGACTGAGCAACTTCACTTTCACTTTTCACTTTCATGCATTGGAGAAGGACATGGCAACCCACTCCAGTGTTCTTGCCTGGAGAGTCCCAGGGATGGGGGAGCCTGGTGGGCTGCCGTCTGTGGGGTCGCACAGAGTTGGACACAACTGAAGTGACTTAGCAGCAGTAATGAATCACTGGAAACCAAGATTTTAAGTGAAAGTGTTAGTCACTCAGTAGTGTCCTACTCTTTGCCAACCCCATGGACTGTAGCCCACCAGGCTCCTCTGTCCACGGAATTCTCCAGGCAAGAATACTGGAGTTGGTTGCCTTTCCCTTCTCCAAAGGATCTTCCTGACCCAGGGATCAAACCGAGGTTTCCTGCATTGCAGGCAGATTCTTAACCATCCAAGCCGCTAGCATCCATTACAAAAGCTCCAGAAATGAAATGTACATGTGTGCTCCGTCCCTTCAGTCATGTCCAACTCTTGAGACACTATGGACTCAAGACTTATCTGAGACTGCCAGGCTTATCGTCCATGGGACTCTCCAGACAAGAATCCTGTGTAGATTGCCATGCCCACTTCCTGAGGATCTTCCCGACCCAGGGATCAAACCGACGTATCTTGCGTCTCCTGCATTGTAGGTAGATTATTTACCCACTGAGTCAGTTAGTTATAAATCTAACATTAATAAAACATTTGTAGTACCTTATGTTGAAGAAAATGTAAATGATAATACAAGCAATCAAAGATGATTTCTATAAATACTTACGCATGTTTGTCAACATTATCTGATTTTAAAACTTACTATAAAAGTAATCAGGGCTTCCCAGGTGGCCCAGTAGCAAAGAACCTGCCTGCCAATGCAGGAGACACAAGAGCTGCAGGTTAGATCCCTAGGTTAGGAAGATTCCATGGAGTAGGAAATGGCAACCCATTCCAGTATTCTTGCCTGGAAAATTCCATGGACAGAGGAGGCTGACGGGTTACAGTCCATGGACTCACAAATGAGTTGGGCATGACTAAGTGACTGAGACACGACATAAAAGTAATCAAGACAATGCGTTACTAGAAAAGGGATGGACACATGGGTCAGTGCATGGCTTCTAGAAACAGACCCACACAAATATGGTCACGGTACAAACAGAAGTCAGTGTAGAAAGGAGGAGCCTGCTGAGGGTAAGCGGTCAGAAGGGAGGAGTTTGAACACACCACAGACCTCCAGGGACCACTTGTAACTATGGTTACCATAAACTGAACTCAGAGAAGTCAAGTAAGCTGTCTGCATTCTGACAGTCAGGAAGTGATCCAGTTCCTATTCCAATAAGATCACTCAAGCTCCAAAATGCCTACCTGGTTAGTTAGCTCTGTAATCATCAAATTCTACATCTCAGAAAATGACTATATCACTTACCTTGAAGGGTAGTTTAGTGATTCTGTAAGATTTCAAGTGTTTATCAAAGTGTCTGGCAGGGCCAAAAATCAATGAACCATAGTCATGACTTTCTATTCTAATAAGAATTGGATTATTTGTATTAGAAATATGGCCCTTCAGTTGGAACATAAAGAAGTCACATTGTCAAAATTACAGCTAAAAAATACCTGAAATCACCTGTAAATTAATCTACCTAATTTTTAATAATCAATTTTATGGATAGTTTATAAAATAAATATATGTAAGTATATGCAGTCTTTTTCAGGTTATAATGAAGAACACTGACAATAAACAAAGTTTACAATTTGCTATAAAATGAGATCATTTCATTCGCTAGGCTTGGGCTGATGGCACATCTTTCAGCCCCAGAACTGTCTGCTCTAGAATTTTAGCAAGATTTCTTAAAAAGTGCAAGGCGTAAAGAGAGACACCCACACCTCACAGGATGAGCTGGAGAGAAACTTCCTCTGCGTGGAGACCCCTGCACTCCCCCACTCCAAGTTACTAAATCCTTGGTGGGCATCCTTGGATGCTACCACGAAGCATGACCCTTCTTTGTGGGGCCAGGACGCCACAGGGCTGAGCTCCACTGCCCAAGGACATGACAGCTGTCTACAGCTTCTCCAGAGCACAGGAGACTGAGATACCAGCTCTAGGATTTGTTTGCCTGGCTCATCTCCTTGTTCCCCCTTGCTTTCTCTCAGGCGCCCCTGTGAGTGTGTTCTCAGTAGGGAGAAAAGGGCTGGAATGCCTGCACCTTGGTGCAGAGGCATTGGGAGGCAGAAACGTTTAGCCTCACAGACTGTCAGGTGCTCAGCTCAGCCCTTTGGCTATTCCCTTCAGCAGCCTCCTTGGCCTGACTTCTGGTTAAAAAACAACAACAAAAAATTTCTTGCAGGCCAACTGTAAAGGTTTAAAAGGCTAGATTCTTAAGAGTATTACTTCAAAGAGAAAAGCCAGAACTGGGCCAGTTTCCCTTCCAGCCAACCCTAAATAATCACATAGGACCTGAATTTAAAAAAGTGACAGGGGTAAAAGAAGACGAAATCATGTGAAAGGAGAACCTAAGAGGATGTGAGAGAGGAATGATCACAGCCGGGTGACGGCAAGCCCCAGTCAGCCCCAGTAAGAGACAGAGTTCAGACCCAAAGCCGGGAGCCCAGACGCCAGAGACAGGCAGGAGCAAAGTTCTGCAGGGTCTACTCTCAACCTCCGAATATCATTCCCGTACTCTTCGCCCTTTCTCATTTACAAGATAAATAATTTCAGGATGTGACTAAAATTATTTTACTATCTTTTAATCTCTAGAAATTGTGTATAATTATTTTACCTCCACTCTAGTGCCAAGAACTGCTGTGAATTACTTGGCTTCTCAAGGTGTAGAAAGAAAATGCTTCAATTTTGCATTAATTAAAGAATTTTTTTCCCATTCCTGTCCATTAGCCGCTACCACGCTATGGCTAAGAATGGTCATTACAACAGACAGAAATAGGAACATAAATTTCCTGCTAATGAAAATGTCAGGGGGAGATGCCGTCTATCACAGAAGGTTCTGATGTGGCGACGGCTTTTCTTCTGCCTTGCACCTTTCTCTACTTTCCAGGAGACCTGCTTGGAAGGGCAAGCGTCTTTTATTTATAGATACCTGGAAAGCATCCTTTGCAATAGATTGAGGACTATACTCAGATCCTAGTAAATATTCCATTGATTTTTAAAATTGCTCCCTTTCTTATCAGACCTCACAGGGTCTCGGCCTGGGAAGCCTCGCTGACCTTCTCCCCTCCTAACGAGGCCACTTTTCTTGAGATCAGAGGCAGTGCGTGCATCCACCGCCTGCCTGCCCCTCTCTCACCATTTCTAAGATGAACAGGACATCAGTCAGCCGTTGGTGTGTTGGTCCCACCTTCCTCATCCCCTCAGGGTGGGGAGTTCTATCGCTCACAGTTCTGAGAGCTTGTCCAGAAACACTCTCTTTCTGCCCCACACAGAAGGATGGATTTGGGTTGGAAGGTGTCCAGCTCCAGCTGTGGCATGCAGCTCTCCGGCTTCCTGGGGTACACATGCACATCTGAGCACTGGGTCCTTGTACCCACACAGCCGCAGAGGCCCAGCCCCAGAGCTCCCTGGTGAGGGTTTGTCCCTTTTCAGGGAAAGCCATCTCCTGCCAGGCTTGCAACTCAATTGGAAGCTGCTAAAGGTGATGTTATTTTTCCCATAATAATCAAAGGCCAGGAGACCCACTTTGGAAAACCCCAGTTGACTCACAGAAAAAAAAAATGGAGTCAGGAAGTATTTTTAAAATCCAGGCACCTTTGAAAACCTTATGTACATCGATCTCTTCATGGGTCTGTTTGCCCCTTAATTCCCTTTGGCTAGTGTGGCTGTCGAGAGGGCTCTGGTCGTGACAAGCCCATATTTCTTCCCAAAGGATGGCCTTCCACACCCAGAGCCTCTTTACCAGTATCATACTCAACAGGGTTTGTCACTACAAAATCGTGCAAGCATCCAATAAGTCCTCAATAAAGTTTATTAGCAGGAAGGGGGCTAAGAGACAAACTGACTTCTCATTAGTCATTCTCTACACAATTGTGCTGGCCCGGCTGTCAGAAGGATTCCAAAAATATCTGTTCTCCAGAAAACTTCCAGACAGGTTTTGTTGAATGACTATTTTAGAAATAATATTTCAACACGTTAAAATGACTATTACAAGCCACCGTTTGGCTCCAGTTCAATTAAAGATGAATGGATGAAATCAATTTTCTGGATCCAAAGGTCTTTGGTTCCAGTGACCACTAGTAACTGGTCTGCCTCAGTTTCTTACATTGCACAGGAAGTAGAGATGGTCGAAAGATTGGGCCACAAAGTGCTGCAGAACTTCTCCCCCTTATTCAGTCCATGTTTGATGAGTATTTACTAGTCACCAAGACCTCCTCTTCATTTCTACAGGCTATGCCTCTTCAGGTATGTTCTCTGTGATGTCTGCAGGAAGAAGTAACACGAGGGTACTAAGAAGCAGGAAGAAAGAAGAATTCGAAGGGTAAGAAAAGGCAAAGCCACGAAGACATGGACCCAGGATCTGTCAGGGTGGAGATGCTGGAACCAGGAATGGAGGCCTGGGCCAGGCTGGCTGAGCGAACCACGGTCAGCTTACGCTCATGAATATGCAACACGCTACGTCGCTTCAGCCACGTCTGACTCTACGTGACCCTATGAACTGTAGCCCATCAGGCTCCTCTGTCCATGGATTCTCCAGGCAAGAATACTGGAGTGGGTTGCCATGCCCTCCTCCAGGGGATCTTCCCACCCCAGAGATCAAACCCATGTCTATTGCAGCTCCTGCATTGCAGGCAGAATCTTGACTGCCAAGCCACCAAGTAATCCCCAGGACATACTGCTCTTTTACCTTTTTCTTACACAAAGGAAAACTGAGCTCCATGTGCACATTTCCATGTGTTTTAAATAACAGAAACACCAATAACAAGACATGTAATGCTTCGCTCAAGAAGCCAAGGGTGACTCCTACTACTGAAATAAGTAACCTAAAACCAATAGCAACTAAAAATCTCAGAGTCTCTCAGGAAACACAGCTCCTCTGCAGAATTTGTCTAAGCTCAGGAGTGATGCCTGTAGCAGTTTTAATGCTATTCAGGGCTGAACTCCTCTCTGCAGAGCATTGCAATACCTTCTAAAAAGCACTTTCCCAAGGACACCTCTTTCTTGAAAACCTCTATCGTCTCAGAAAGCATTGATATTTAAGAGGAACCACACCAAAGAGCCATCTTACAGCTTTAAGCACCCAACCAACCACATGGAAAGACTAAATGGAGCCAGGTGAAACCCCATTAAGCCTAATTTATTCTCATGACCTAACACAGTGGCCCAATGGATGCTAATCACTGACAGGTAAGAAAGATACCACATCCATGCTTAGGGAGCTCACAGACTAATCAGAAAATAAGGCAGCCAAATGATGGTGGCTCCAAAAACAGAATATGTATCCAATATGCTTCATAGGTTTTGGAGATGGGAGAGTCCTACTGCTAAGCCAGGTAAAGGGCTTTCCATTCTGTGTAAGATTCAAGACCTGGAGCTGTATCAGAAGGGCCCCCAGCCTTGGAGAAGATCTGGCCAGTGATAGGGCTTGGGGTTGAGAGACAGCGAGCAGCCTGTGGGATTAAGGAAAGTTCAATATGAACATGAGGTTTCCCCAAATCTTCAAAGAGCTTTTTATAGGATTTCCTGGGACTATAACTGCAATCTTCCCTCAAAAAGGTGAGCACCCTGATGCCTGGGTTTACCCACACCAGAGGGTCCACGGGAGGCTGGCTTTCCATGCAATGAGCTAGAAACATTTGCAGACGTGACTGCCCCAGCTCTACCTTCCCTGGAGGCCAATGGCCTGTCCTTCAGGTAAGAGCTGAGTCATCATAATAAATAACAACATCTCACAGTTATTAGCTGTTCTGTGCCAAGTACTGTGCCCAGCGTTTCACATGCCATATATCATGTTATCCTCCTAACAGTTCTCTGACATTTATTACTCATCTTACAGAAGCAAAAGCTGAGAGAACTGAGTAATTTGCCAAGGTCACAGGGCTGGCAAGTGGAGGACCAGGGTGCCAGCCTACCTCTGACTCCAGAGGCCTGTCTCTCTGCATCCAGCCTCCTCTCTCAGGAACAGCATTGTTGCTTAACGAAGACCCTTGCCCTTTGTGCCAAACTTTTGTCGATATTGTTATTTAAAGGGACACATCCCAATTTATCCCAGTATCAATTCTCTATATCATTTACCTCAGCACTGATTGTATCATTCGCAAATTAGCATTAGGCAGCAATTTCTGGTTCCATATAAAACAATTTAGCAATCTAGCCAAGAAAATGAAAGATGTAAAGCAAAAGCCTGGTTTGCTTGAACTTAATTCTCTTCCTTATCTTCTTGTTACATATTGACGTATCTGAGGCCATTCAAAAGCATCCAACTTGTCTTGCCTGAGTGCAAATCAGATTATTGACAATGAAAGCCATTTAATAGGTTATTTAAATGTTCGCGTCCTATCTCTGTGGGATCTGCTTCTTGACTGGCTTCTACTGCAGAATGGTCAACTTTTGTTTATGGAGAACAGAGATGTCTCTGTTTCTGTGGCCCAAGTGTAGGTGCTATTGCATGCCTGCTCCAGTCGCTACAGTCATCTCTTTCCTGATCACTCCCATCCCAGCGTTCTAACCCTGGCCACCCCAGATATGGGCCTGTGTCCCTGTCAGCCTGCTGTGGATGGCCACACTGCTGCGAGAAGACAGGCCAGGCAGCAGGCCAAGGGCTGTCTGACCTGACAGGCCCTGAATTCACTGTTCAGTCAACCACAATTCAGTGAACCCCAACTATTACTCAGCACAGAACCAGTTCCTATAAACATGCTCTAGAAACATTCTGCCTAGTTCCATTTATTTAACAATATCCATTAGCAAGTGCCTGCTCTGTGTTTGGTATTGTCTTCAGGTCTGGGAGAGAGAAACAATTGTAGCGGTAAAATCAACCAAAACCTTTACTGTGGAGGACACTGTGATGTGTCCAGATCTCCTTTCAGTGAAGTATTTGTGTCCGAGAAGTTAGGAGGATAGTCAGCAGGTGGCTTTCACCTGTCAGCTTCTTCTGGAATTGCCTCACCCAAGGTCACACCCCTACCCAAGCATCCCACATTCAGTGACTGATGACTAACTACAGAGGTAGGAAAACCTGGCCATCTCAGCTCAACTCTTTTTTTTTTTTTTCAAGTCTTTATTTAATTTGTTACAATATTGCATCTGCTTTATGTATTGTTTTTTGGCCACCAGGCAGGTGGGATCTTAGCTCCCCGACCAGGGATTGAACCTGCACCCCTTGCATTGGAAGGCAAAGGCTTAACCACTGGACCACCAGGAAGTCCCCTAGCTCAACTCTTAATGGCTCTTGCCGCTCTGAAACTCCGCACAGGTGGCCGTTCTGCCTGGCTACAGCCCGACTTCTCCCGTGGCTTCATCATGCTTCCCCTCCCTTCCTTCTGCAGCTGTTTAGACCAAACGCACACTTTTATAAGCATCAGGCACACTAAATGCCATCTCAGTGTCTGCTTTTGAGAAAACCCAACCTGTGACAACCACAAGCAGGAGCAGTCCAAGAGGAAGCGTGTGCTGAGGCAGGGTTTTGAAGCTGGATCGCTCAGTCTCTACTCCACTAGCCATAAAGACCACATGCTCCTGGTAGGTGTCGGCTCATCTGTTAAAGCTTTCATACGTGCTGATGGTGATGATCTATTTCCCGAGGAAGTACGTTTTCTGGCACAATGTATTTGGTAGTTGGAAAATATAAGGGAAATAACTGAAAGAATGATAGAATCCAGCTAAACTGGATTGTCATTTGGAAAAAGATAATGAAGAGATAAGAGCAATCCATTGCCACTTAAAAGCTTCTGTGAAGCCAGTGGGCCTCTTTGGAAACATACACAAGGGCCCTCATCTCTTGTAGCAGGTGGATAGAGGGGTGAGAAGCAGGACTTGGATGGACACTTTAGAATGGCTAAGCTTCCTAGAAGGTTAGACTCCCAGTTTCCAATCTGGTGGGTCTGCTGTGCTTAACTGAGGCCCTACTTGAGAAAAAATTAGACTCTGACACTGGGATGGAGACATCAGAAGAATGCCTTGGAAAATCATAAATCTCCAGATTCCTCAGAACTGTCTGCACCTGCAGCAGTGGCCCGTCTCTTCCTATCAGGAGGTAACCTCTCTTAAGTGTTAAGAGTTAGTCACTCAGTCATGTCCAACTCTTCATGACCCCGTGGACTGTAGCCCACAGGGTCCTCTGTCCATGGAATTCTCCAGGGAGGAATACTGGAGTGGGTGGCCATTCCCTTCTCCAGGGGATCTTCTGTACCCTGGGATCCAACCCCAGTCTCCTGCATTGCAGGCAGATTCTTTACCATCTGAGCTACCAGGCAAGCCAACTCCTCCCCTTGCTTGCAGGCAAGGTGAAGTCCTCCCCCACATCAACACTGACCTCTACTTCCCCTACTCCTGCACTAGGATTAAATTACAACAAAAGCCAGCTGGGCTCATACTGGATCTGATAAGAGAAAAAGTGCTGCACCTTAAAGGCACTACAAGATGCTTCCAGGATATACCTGTTAGAGCCAGGTTAGATACAGACTCGGACACTGATAGTGCTTGAGCAAGGGAACCAAAACGAGAGGTTGAAGTAGATGCAGTTTGTTAATTTGGGAGCACTTTTTCAGAATACAAGATGTGAAACCTTGGCCAAAACCGAGGAGATGAAGAAATGTGCTACTAAGATGTCTTCTGGGAGCATGGAAGGTGCAAAGAGCTACACTAAATACCAGAATTACCATAGCAGAGAGCACAAGAAGCGGTTTAAAGGATCTAGTCATGCCAGGATGGATATACCCTGGAAGGCAAAAAAACCCAGATGGCTATGCTCCATGGGAAAGTCTAGAGACTATCTCATTCACGAAAGGTCTAATAGAATGCACTGGCGGGAGGGGCACAGGATCTTTGTGAAGTTCAATAATAATTCCCCTCTGCAGACCACAGAGAGTAGTAGAGGAGGCTGTTACAGAGCTGGGCAATGGAGACAATGGGAAAAACACTGAGCCCATAGGGGAGCAGTCATTATGCGGTACCTCAGCTCCAGAAGCCAGGAGGACACAATTATTATAGTAAGTGCAAGGTCAGAGGACCACTGATCTGCAGAGCATTATCAAGATGGTTAATAGAACACAGTGTCCCTAGAGGAAAAATAGAAGAGCAACCAACAAGGATACTACTCAATTTGTACAACAACAATGACAACAACACACACACACACACACACACACAAATCAAAAACTCAAAGGGGCATGGTAAAGAGATTGAGAGCAGTTGCCCCAACAAAAAGCCATGATTCCTTGTCCAACTTTTAGACCTGGATTCCACTGAATGGATAAAAATCCATGTCCCCACAAGGAGGGGATCCTACAATACCATGGCAAGTATACCCAATAATATTCTCTAAGTCCTCCCCCAGAGAGAGTTGCACTGTGCCCTAAGAAATGGGAAGCAACCAACTATTTTTAAGACTGCTGGACACAGGATTTGGATTGACATCAATACCCAGAGACCCAAAGATTTATCACAGTCTTCTGGTAGAAGGAGATATAGAGGAAACGTGATCAGTGGAGCTCTGGCCAAAGTCTTCCTCACAGTGGCTTCACTGGATGGAACATCAGTATAGACACACCGGGAAATTGACACACAGAGTCTTTTCCTGTGGAGTAACAGCTGCCTTACTGGGGACCAGCATCTAAGTGGAAGCCTATATAATCCCCCTAAATCAAGATAGAATTTAAATAATAATATTGTATCCCAGGGCGATAGAAATTTGAGCTCCTTTGAAAGATCTAAGCAACGCAAGGGTGGTGATTCCCATCACATGTCCATTTAGCTCACTAGTGTAGCCCTTGCACAAAAAGCAGGTGAATCTGGAAAATGACAATGGACTCCTCAAACTCAGCCAAGCAGGTGCCTAAAATGCAGTTCCCTTATCAGATGTAGTATCTTCACTAGAGTAGATCGATATGACCTCAAGAACACGGTTGCAGCCTTTGATTTAGGGAATGTATTATTCTCCATCACAATCAGAAAAAAAGATCAGAAATGATTCTGGGAAGAACAGCAAACATTTACAGGTCTCCCTACTCCTCTTTTAACACTCAGTCATAGTCAAAGTGATCTCAACCATCAGGAGGTCTCACAAAACATCCCACTGATCCCCTATGTCACTGACATCATGTTAATCATATCCAACAGAGTTTTGGAGGCTTTGGTAACACACTTGTATTCCAAAGGTGGGGGAGAAAACCTCCTTCCAAGACTCAGTGTCCTTGCATATTTTTTTAAATTTTATATTCAAGTATAGCCTTAGGAGTTGAGCTGTAAAAGACACGACAGACCATCCTTTACACTGTAAAACATAAACTGTAGCTCCCACCAAAAGGAAACAAGCACAGTGCCTTGTTCTAGAATCTTTGCACCTTCCACATCTGGAAATACTGCTCTTACCTATATACCAAGTAACATGAAAATCTCTGGCTTCAAATGGCATTTAGAAGAGAAAGGGGAGCCCAGCAATAATCCAGGGATTGTGGAAGTGGCTAAACCAGAACCTAGCACAGCAGGGCCAGAGGACACAAGCCAGTTGTATGATTAGGTAGCTCCGACCCCCACATCATTCACTTCCCTTATACTCTCCTGAGCTCACCCTCTGACATTAGGGGAGCCCTTACAGGCATCTGACAGAGGAAGAAAAAGCTCAGGCTTGGTTCATAGGCGGTTCAGCTCAGTATGTGGATGAAAGATGACAATGGACAGCAGCTACCCTATACACTGTCCTACTTAGGAGTAGGGACGGTGACTCTGAAAAGAGTCAGCAGTGACTCCGAAAGACAGTGGTGAGGAGAAATTCTCTCAATGGACAGCTTATGCAGTGTACCTGGTCAACTACTTTATATGGGCAAGATTAGAATATATGTGGACACAAGGGCAGCGGAAAATAGCCAGGCTAAATGGTCAGGGGCCCAGAATGAGAGCCATTAGTGTATTAGTGTGTGCAGTCACTCAGCCATGACCAGCTCTGCAACCCCAGGAACTGTAGCTCACGAGGCTCCTCTGCCCATGAAATTCTCCAAGCAAGAATACTGCAGTGGGTAGCCATTTCCTTCTCCAGGGGATCTTCCTTATATAAATACTATATATATATAAAGCTATAGTATTTATATAGCTTTTATATGATGAGATGGGAACTTTGTTCTGACTGACTAGGAGAGACCCTCAGGCTGGCTAATCCCTAGAAAGCGGAAATAATTTCCCTTTGAACATACTTTTCATATGTAAACCAACCAATCCAAAGCCTACGCCCACCCCCTTCTTTACCTGGCTTTCACAGGTCTCTTACCCTCTGGGGCCAATATTCCCCTGCCCTAATCACCCCAGGGCTAGATACCAAACAGGTTACAGGCAGTGCCTACACACTGGAGTTTGCTAAAATTATTCAAACTAGCCAATCCTAAACCTGCTTCACCTGCTTACCCTGCCTTGCAAGTTGCTCTCCATGGAAACCATGATAAAGACGCTCACCCAAACTTTCCCCTCAACCTTTTGCCTCCTGGCTGACCGTGAAACTTACCCCAAGTAGCCCTACATGGTGTGGCAAGCCCCCTTCTCTTGGGAACTGTGAGTAGCAAACTGTCTTTTCAGTAATAGTCATCTGATCTATTGGCGTCACCATACCTTGAATAATAACGAAACCTACATTTAAAAAGACTTAAAAGAACAGGGTTACGAGGTTTTGGGTAGCAGCACATGGATTCACCCAAATGTAGAAGTGAACATGAAGACCTTCATATCATATTAATATTTGCCAGAGAGTTTCTACCATACAAAGTACACTGAAGCCAAGCAAACAAAATGCAGGGCCAGCTGGCATCAGCCAGCCTCTCAACAGCCACCCCAGTGCTGAGCAAGGTGCAGTATGAACAGCAGAGGCGCAGCGGCAGGGACAGAGGGCATGCACAGTCTTCCATTTACCAAAGCCCCTGCCACAGCTGCACCCGACCAACCTGACCAACAGCCGCAGAACCAAACACAGACGCAGATACAGGGCCACCTCCTGAGGAAACCGACCAGCTAGAGGGCAGGAAGCTGACCACACCACCTACTTCTGCCCTGGAAACTCTAGCAATTCCTTCTGACAGGAACAAACACATATCTTGGGTATATATTTGCCTTTTTCTGTCCACAAAGCCTCAGCCACATCATGCTTGAGGGCATACAGAGGGTTTGCAATCTGGATGGAATCCACGTAACAACGCATCAGGCCAGGGGCTCCATTGTATAACAGAAGGGAGGCGGGGGTGGGTCCATGACCATGGGGCCTTCTGGTCGTCATAGTGCATCCTCTGAAAGCTGCCAGCCTGGCAGAGGCAGAAGCAAGGCTGCTGAAGGCGCTGAGAGTGCTAACTGAAGGACAATACTGCGTGAGAATGAGGAGCCACCCTAGGGAGGCAGCACACACTCAGACTTTGACGCAAACCTGTGCACCCAAGATCGAAGATGCATGGGTCCACATGCATCCTAGACCCACGAGGTGGACTAGGAGCAGCCTTACTTACCATTATCCCCGGTCTCCCATTGGAGAACTTGTGCTTTCTGAACAATGTGATTCTAAGCTTTGCAGTTTCAAAGATCTTGGTTGCCAAAGGAGGATCCTCCCACCAGAAGACAGAGGAAGCCTTTCTTCCTGAGGGAAACTTGGAGGAGGAAGTTAGCATGATGAACCACAGCCCCCCCATTTAGTCACAAGCCATGATTGTCCCCTGGCCGTTTCAGACGCCAGTGCCAAGGAAGCAGCAGGTAAGAGAGTCACCATCTTTGCAGGGTGATTGGACCTCCCTGTCAGGTGGAGGATAGGCTGCTCTAACCCAAGGAAGGGAGAAGGGAATCCGTTTGGCAGTCAGGGGATCTCCTTGGCACTTGAGGCATTCCTTTGCCCAATTAAGGTGGTAAGTGGGCAAATGCGATGACTCTGAGAAAGACATAATGGCCAGAAACTCGAACTCTTGGACTCTTAAAGGCGAAATACTGGGCAATGGCCCCTAGCAAGCAGTCCAGCCAAGCACAGGTGCTGGCTGAGGCCGAGGGCATTCAAGGATTCATAGAAGATAGATGGTGGCACCAGCTGGGACTCTGAGACCAGCAGCGAGGTTCACGTCATCTTGTTAACCTTCCTCCTTTAAGCTTCCCTCGGGAAGAAAGACCACAGGATTCTATGGGAGCTGCTCCCTGAATGGGATGAAGAAGTGAGTCTGAAGAGCCTAAGGTAGACAGTGGAGGACGGATGGCACCGCCCAGACCCCCTTCAAGGAAGGGTGTGTTGCCCCAGCTTCTGGGAATTCAGCAGACAACCTCCAACTGTCAGCTCCTTCAAGAATAGCTTCAGCTGCAGAGAGTCACCTCAGCCAGGGCCATGCCATCTCCAGGGACTGTGGACAAAGGAGCATCAAGGCCCCCCATCTCAGTCCAACAACCTGAAAAGCCAGTCTGGCTCTAGAGCTCCTGAAAGGATGGCTGCGAATGTCGCTGGGTCTATGTGTCAGCTTCACTCTCCCGCCACCTCATCTCTCTCCTTCCCCTCCCTTCCCGGGTGTTGATTCCCGAAGCACTCCCCAGTATGCCTGCTGCACATGAACCTCATCTCAGAGCCGGCTTTCTGGGGCCCCCACCTGTGACATTAGAGACGCAGACGCTCTTCTGTGTGCCCTACAAGTCCATGTTCATTTACTTCTCTAAGCAACCCTGCACAGACGACAAAGGTTAAAGAACCTACCTGTGGTCACAGAACCAGTTAAGGGCAGGCCTCCCTGATGGACAGAGCCAGCCGAGCTCCAGAGCCCATTCTCCTAGGCTCCCCGGTTTTGGGAGCTCAGAGTCCAGTGGGAGAAACAGAGATGTAGATGCCTGGTCCCTTTTAAGTGCAGAACAGGACAGAATTCAACTGAGCTGGGCAAAAAAGGAATCTCTGTCCCACCGACAGGCAGTGGAGGCCCGACAGCCAGGCTGTGGGCCTCAGACCCCAAATTTTCTCAAAAGTGAGCCAAGGAAGAACTCAGTGCAGGGCATGGAAGTCCCCCATGACATGGGAGAGGGTCACCCTCAGCAAGGCCTTCTCCAAAAGGTGGAGAATCCTTTCTGGACATGCTCTCATGAGGCCTTCCAGAAGGTTCTGCGGCTAGCTGGGTAATTTTCACTCTGTCCCGACCACTCCTAACTGTGAAAGTTGCCTGCATCCATCACTCAACCTGCATGAAGAGCCTGCCCTTCTCCAGAGTCCAGCACAGGGCTGTGTGGAGACCTCTTGGCTGCACTGCAGAACTGACACCCAGCTGCATGCAATGTCTCCAACCAGGCTAACCTCCACTCATGTCTCAAGGCAAGGTAACTTCCTCAGGACCATCTGTGTAGAGGAGGCGCCATCCCCATTCACCACCCCAACAACTAGTTGGACAGAGTTGGGAATCATTACCACCTACATGCAGGTCCCTTCAAGCAACCTGGCACACCATTGGTATACTTTAGAAACTTTAAACTCTACAGCTGAAACTTCAGGGTTTAAACTCTAAAGTTTAGAACTTTAAAACTTTAGAGTTTTTTCTGTATTCTCCTGTGTGAGTCTTGGCATATACCTATCTTGATCAATAACCTATTAATACATCCATGTATTGGCTTTCTTTCTGCACTTAGCAGGTATTCAGTGAGAGATAGCTCCCTCCATCTGGAGTGAATAGCCTTGTATTAGAGACAGACTTTGAATGGAAAAGGTTCTAAAAACCAATGTTAAATAAAGCGATAGAAAAATAATTGTACAGGGTTGCCGTCCTCCTTCAAAGAAGGTAATGGCAGGCAACCCACTCCAGTACTCTTGCCTGGAGAATCCTATGGACGGAGGAGCCTAGTAGGCTACAGTCCATGGGGTCACTGAGGGTCGGACACGACTGAGTGACTTCACTTTCACTTTTCACTTTCATGCATTGGGAAAGGAAATGGCCACCCACTCCAGTGTTCTTGCCTGGAGAATCCCAGGGACGGGGGAGCCTGGTGGGCTGCCGTCTATGGGGTCGCACAGAGTCGGACACGACTGAAGTGACTTAGCAGCAGCAGCAGCAGCAGCCGTCCTCCTTTGAAAGGCATGAGCCTACTCTCCGAGACTGCCAGATTCTTCAGTTTCCTGTAGAAACGTTCTTTTCAGTCCCTGACCAGTAGAGTTCCTCGGCTGTCTGTTTTGACATGACTCTCTTCCATTCCACCTTTTCATTGTCTCCTTTATCACCCCGGTCTTGTTCCCAGAGGAAGCTCCCCCACTTGTCATTCTCCTCACCCCAGCATGACCCCCGCCCTCTGGACCTGACAGCTGTTCTCCTCCAGCTCAAGTCCTCAGGACTGACTGCTAGCCCTGGGGGCCGGGGGGCCGGGGGGCCAGGGGAAGCCATGGGATGCGCCTGCCTTGCTTAGCTTGCCTGACCTCCCCTGGAGCTCCCACTCTGGCTGCAGCTCCTCCCCAGCTCTGGCCCCACTCCTGGCCTTGGAGCTCTGACACCTGCAGGCCTTTAAAACAGAAGAGAGGCAGATGAGCTGCTCCATCCCACCCCCACCAACTCCTTCTCTAACATGATTCTAACCTGGACATTTCTCTCCATATAACACTGTCTCCATATAACACTGTCTCCATATAATGCTCTGGGTGTACCCATTCGAGCTCTCTCTCCAGAGGCAAATACCCAGTTTTGTTTTGTTTTTTCCCTCCATTGGTCTTAGTGTCCTACAGGAATGGAGAAGGAGAGAGAGAGAAGCAAAAGAGAGAGAGAGAGTTGAGACTGTCCATCCAGTTGGCAGGATCCAGAAATAAATATTTAAAAAACAAAACGACGAAGCCAGAAGTCCGAAGAGTCTGATGAGCTGGATCATTTAAGAGACGCCCGTGGACCCCTCCCCTCTCCTCCTCCCAACCCCCTTCCCCGTTTATTGCAGCTACATCTGCTTTGTCCCGCAACACCCCTCTGGGACTTTCCGGGCCCTCCAGGTGCACCCAGCCATCTCCAGCCGCTCGACCTCAGGCTTGCACCTCGAAGGTCCTGCACCCAACCATCCTCCAATTCCTGAGGCACTAAAAGCACGACTGAGCTCCCACGGCTCCTGGCACCCGGATCTGACAGAGCTGTCACCTCTCTGTCACCCTGGCCTTTGCTGAATTCCTGGCAGCGACCATCTGTCTCGTCAATCTCATTACTGCAGAATCCATCAAACTCTTTTCCACGCCAAAAGTCATAGCTGAGGACGTCGTATTAAATTGTCAGCCCCACCCAGCTTTTCCCAAAAGGCCATCACTCTCCATTAATTTATTCTTTTACTCTCTCATTTAAGAAAGAGGTAGGAAAAGCCCATTATGTATCAGGCACTGTTTTTGGCATGAGGGATTCAGAGACCAAGGTGGATATGGCCCTGCCAGTCTGGAAATCCACTACTAGAATAATCCAATAAATCACTGATGTGAATTAAGAGTTAGTCCAGAGGAAAAGTGGGGTTCCTGAATACTCAGCCTCTCTGCTTATGAAGAATCAAGCTCCCAGCATTTCCCAGCTCAGGGTATGTGCATCCAAACCCCTTGGGGTCAGCTTGGTCCTGGCTGAGGAAATCCACCTCTTGGAGCGGAGAGGATGCTGAACTCACAGGGAGAAGGCGAGAGAGGACAGCCGCTGCTGCAGCGGGAGGCAGGTAGAGAGAGACACCACTGTGAGTGTGCCCAGCAAGGAGGAGGCTGGCTGTCAGCCCGGAGGGGCTTAGTGCTAGCACTCCACGTCTGAAGCCAATTTAGTGGGTTGCTGAAAAGGGTGTCATTTCATTTGAGAGGGGGGAAACTGGGGGTGCTCAGAAGTGAATTTCCTTATTCTTCAGCCCAGATCACTCTGGAGATACATCCTAATCCTGGTGATTCTCTGGGGAAAAAACAAAAACAAAAAAAACAACTTTTGTGGTCCTTTAGTGCATCCTGTGAGGGCCTGGGAGAACGTGGGCTCCAAGCAGCGTTTCTGCTCTCAGCCACACCCACGAAGCGCCTCTCTGGAGCCCAGGGTGCACCTTCTCCCAACAAGCCATAAAAAGCTGGAGCACAGGCAATTTCCTTTCAAATTAAGAAATACAAATATTTCCGGCATGAAGAAAACCCAAGTAGCAACTCAGAATGCATGCAGTTAAGTCCCTCTTATCAATTTACAATATAAAAACATCTCATGCATATAAAAGTGAATTTGGGTACCAGCGGACTCACAACCTTCCCTGGGTGTTTGTGCGCACCCAGGTTAGTGCATATTTACACGTCGAATGCACACAGGATGATGCCAGGGCCAAATACTGAAAGAAAACATGCGGTAAATGGTTGCTTTAATAAGTCCTGTTCCATTGAAAGGAAATAAAACCTGAGTATTAATGAGATATAATTATATATTTAAAATCTTTTCCCTTGTGCAGTATATAGGATTAATGCCAGTAAACTCACAAACTGCAACATTCTACTCCATTACATCTGCAATGATTAGAGATAGTTTGAACATCTGGCATATAATCTGTGATAGAAAACAGCATTCTGCACTTTAATGGACGTCTGGAGGCTACACATATCTGATTTTATTTCTTTCTGTTAACTCTTTCGTGGGAGAGGAAGATTTTGTTGCCAGGATGCTGCTCCTCTCTTTCTTCCCTTCCTCGCAGCATCCCCGACCTTCCCCGGGTTCTCGTTGGCCACTGCTTTTTCCATTTTCAGCAGTGGACTCAGAACGAGAGCCACCAGAATTGTCAAAAGTCATTTATACGCTGCATAAGGGAGCAGCATTAATATTCAGATTTTAAAACCTTTAAGAACGTCTACCAGTGAAAACGAGGACAATTTCCTCGTTATCGGGGAAATCAAAAACATTAAAATGAAGCCGCATCCACGTTTTCATCGATATTTCAAAGGCACTCTGCACACTCTCTCTTAATCTGGTTCCCTTTCATAATTGTGTACATGGTAACTTGCCTGTCGAGGCTGAGGATTCCAATATTTGTACATTTTTGATGCCTCTTAAGTGTGAGTAGCTAAGAATGTCTTTGACTGGCACAGGCTTTCATTGAAAAAATTAGATGATTTTTCTGCTTCGTGTAGGGTGTGTTTAGCCCCAAGCTAAACAAGGAAGGCTTTAGCCCTACCGCGTTTCTATAGGGAAAAGAAAGATCCTTTGGTGAAACGGGAGGGAGTGACAGTGCTAGCTTTTGCTTTATTTATTGAAATATTAGCTAATGCCTACACCTAAGGAAATCTAAAAATTGATTCTATGAACAGTCATGAAGGATGATTGACAGGAGCCTCAGTAAACCAGGGGACACAGTAGACCGCCCCGGCATTTGGGAGGACCTCTGACGGGCAAGCTCCTGAGGCTGGGTTTGGTATGAGAACATGCGTGGAAGTGTGCCAGTGGTAAGTGGATTTGGGGGTGAAATAATCATTTTCATGCCTCGAATTTAATGGCTGGTGCTGAATGTTGTAATAAAGGCCATAGTTACTGCTCATAACTACAGGTGTAATAAGGCGAGATACTGGGCCTTCAGACCCTTCCAGCAATAATTCATGTGGGAATTAAGAAGCCTTAATGAGTCGAATGTGTCACCTGGGACCTCAGAAATATAGTCCTTAGGAAAGAGGAAAGCAGAAAGGACTGGCTGGAGTCGGAATCGTGAGGGAGAGTTATTAAAGATCGTGGGCAGGCGCTTTTCTCCCCCAGGGTCCTCTGCTTCGCGTCCTCCTGCCCACGCGTCCGGTTCACCTGTCATTGCTGATTTTAAGCCCTTTGAGGGCAGATTCTCGTGAATTGCCTCTGCTGGATCAATGATTCTCAACCATGGGGCAAACTTGCTCCCCAGGGGAGACCTGGCAACATCTGGAGATATTTCTGGCTGCCACTCTGGGAGGGGGAGGGGGGTGCTCCTGGCACCGATGATGGTAGAGGCTGAGTCTGCAGACCGAGTGCCCCAGGCAGCCCAGAGAACAGAGAGATTATCTGGCCTATAACGGCAACACCGCCACTTCCGAAAAGCCCTGTGTACATTGCTCCTACTGAGTAATTCTTCCAGTTTTCAAGGGCAGTGTTTTGCAAAGGGGGGCTCTATCTCCAGACTCCATGGGGGACAATAGAAACCACAGCCAGCCTGCAGATGCTAAGCTAAAGTGCATCCCCAGCCCTGATCCACGCTGGATCTACCAAAGTTGATTGCGGGTGGGGGAGGGGGAGGGGGGGTCACCGGACTCCTGATACAGTTGCTTTATTAAGATGCTCCTAATTAGTTCGGAACAAGCGGAAATTCAGATAAGGAACAGAGTGTACCTTACTCTGTCTGCACAAAGGATTTGCCGAGCATGAGCCATGTGTACAGACACTGTGGGGCACCATTTTTAGAGCCTTTTAAGACAAGCAGCTTTCAAGTGTCTCAGCCCCACCAGGGGGATGCCAGCACTCTTCATGCTAGTCACAAATGGTCCCGGCCCTTCAGGAAAGCGTTTCAGCAGGGCATCCACTTGTCCATCGTTTTTAGCCATTAGCACCAGTTGCTGAACATACTCAGATTTAATGAAAGGTTTTGTTTAAAACAGTCCTGGAATTCTGATGTTTCTCCCCTTGAAAATCTGATTAGTGTTCAGATTTTAGACCATTTACAGTAGTAGTGTTAGTCCCGTACAGACAAATAAAAAGGCTCTCTATCCCCAGTTCTCAACTTTAATGCAGTCCAGAATGTAGGTCAACAGCAGCCCCAGTACCAACCTCGTGACCTGCGGAGAGTCCAGAAACCTTCCCAGGAGTCCCATGACCGAGGACTCCAACTTCCGGCTCCAGCCAAATTCAGGAGCTTCTGAATTCTTGGAGCTTCTACCCAACTTCTGCTTGTCAGCCAAGCTCTCTCATTTCTCTTTAAGCTCCCTTTCACCTCCCATCTACAGTATCACTTCCTGGAGGAAGCTTTACCAATGATTCAGGAGTAATAGGGTTGAGGGGAGTAGGGTCCAGAGGGGGGCTCTGAACTTCCTCACAGCAGAGAATTTAAAAATAAATAATAGATTTCTCTCTTCTGTCAAAGACTCTCATCCTTTCCACAAACTTGGATTTCCTGTTCCCTTATTACCAGGAGCCCTCTCTCTCCCTAGTTCATCAACACTCCAGCAATTCAGATAAATGATTTCATTATAAACCCTAGCACTTTATCAGGGCTTCCCTAATGGCTCAGCACGTAAAGAATCCTCCTGCAATGTAGGAGACACAGGTTCAATCCCTGGGCCCAGAAGACCTACTGGAGCAGGAAATGCACTTTATTACATGAAGCAAGTTAGCCCCTCTCCCTCTGACCCCAGACCCAGTACCAGGCCCCACTGTCTACCACCTGCATACACACAGACCTGATCTTAAGTTCGGTAGCCGCACCACTGGCAACTTCTCCAAATTTTAGCCCGCAGAAAAGAGGGACAGTTATTTCTTTGTTGATGTGAATTCTGCTATCCTACCCCTTGTAAGGGGGCTTCCCTGGTGGCTCATCAGTAAAGAATACGCCTGCAATGCAGGAGCTATGGGAGGTGTGGGTTCAGTCCCTGGCTCTGGAAGATCTCCTAGAGGAGGGCAAGACAACCCACTCCAGTATTCTTGCCTGGAGAATGCCATGGACCAAGGAGCCTGGCAGCCTGCAGCCCGTAGTGTTGCAAAGAGTTGGACACGACTGAAGTGACTTAGCACGCACACACGTACCCCTTATAGCCACATATCCTTAGAAGGCAGAAGTGGACTCAGTCACTTTTACGTGATTTTCCTCTATTATATTGAAATACTGTTGGTCAGGCTTATTCTGACTTCTCTCTCCCCTAAACCTGGATCAGAGTATAGCCCATGATCTCTTCTCAACTCAGCATCTTTTCTGTCCTTCCTAGCAAACGTCCCCGTTTATTGATAATGAGATTATTTGACTAGTGTAGGTCTCTTCCACTAGGCTGCAAGTTCCATGAGGGCAGGGACATGCTGCCTTTTTGCTGACCCCTAACACAGTGTCTGACACACAGTATTCAGCTGCACATGTGTGAGGGAAGGGGACACAGAGAGGATATTTTAAGAGAGCAGGTCGCATCATAACTTTCATCATCTTCACAACCCTAGGGTTTGTGTGTAGGGTCTGCTCAGGACACTCAGGATTCTCTTTGTTCCTTGTACTTCCTTCCAAGAGTGTGTGTCTACAGACATGGAGGGTCCATAGTCTTCAAGCTTCATGTGCCTCCCTGAACAGATATTCCTAGATGACTGCACTTAATTTGAAATAAGTCTGCCTCTGTGTGTGTGCGTTTGCCCAACCTGGGGAAAACAATACACTCTTGTCTGTGAAAATCCCTAGATACCGTGGCCTTGCACGTGCTCAGAAACTGAGCATGGAGCAGGTAACGCCTTATTTGTCTCACTACCCAATAGTGATATGGAACCAGGCATTTTTATTGAAATCCAGAAGACACTCCCTCTGGAAACTCACCTCCTGTTACATGCTCTCCCACCCCTAGAACCTGCCATCCTAAGGTCTCTTCCACCACCCATGTCCCTGGTCTCAGGGGCCAATCTTCAGGGAGAAAAAGCACTTCAAAAGTTCAAAGACCTTAAAGGTAAGGATACGAAGTTGGAACACTCCCTGTACAGAGTCTTTTTGGATGGTATTTGGCCTGGGGTAGCTACCCCAGCACCTCCCAGTCTCACCAGCCACCATCCTTCTGTCCTTCATGTCTGATTGGAAGGCCAGCCCCTAGAACATGGTTCCTGTCACCCTCCAAGGGACAGTGACTTTTTGCCTTGCTCTTTCCAGAAATGCCTTTTCCCCAGCCTCTGTTCTGATTACTTTCTTCCAGACAATGTCTGGGACCAGAGGCAAAAGTTTTGACATTGATCTTGTGTAGGGCCAACCTCACCATGCCGTCAGTGGCACCTTAATATGCAAGGGGCTCCTCTCACCCCAGCTCCCAAACACGGTGTGTGCAATTGATTTCAGCCTCCCACTCACTCAAAACCAAAACAGTTACTGAGCACCTAACCTGTGCCAGGCCTTAAGCTGTGGGGGAAACACAGAGGAATCCAGCTCAGGCGTTGTGTCACCTGGAAGGAAGGAACATATACAAAGCTGGCATTACTCAAAGGGTAATTAGTGTCCAAGAAGGAAGTGCCAGAGACCCTAGGGTGCATTCTGGCTGGAGATGGGGAAAGGCATCCCATAGGAGATGGCCCCTGCTCTTGGCCCTAAAGATCTTGGAGGGTTGAAGGCGGAAGCTGGGAAGAAAGCAAGCCAGGCTAAGTGAATCAGCTTAATCATTTAATCAGACCTGTCACACCTTGACTTTGAGATTAACCCGGGTAATAAGGATCTCCCAATAGCCCTTCTTTGTTTCCAGTTGAACCATGACATTTTCTCTTTTATTCAGCTGTTAAACATTGATCTTGACTGAGCCCATGGAGACCTGATTCTTCCAAGGATTAGGGAAGTGGTGGAAATGCTAATGCTGAGCAGAAAGAGAGGTGGGCAGGGTCAGGATGAGGATGCTCTTGGGGAGCCCTGGGGCTGTGGTGTGGGTGGAGGCCAGATCAGAGCTGGGGTTGGGGTCTGAAGGTTGGACTCAGCCCTAAGGCTGCTGTATGCCTAATTGCACCTTCTCCTCCAGAACACTCATCCTGGGGTTTGGAGACTGCACAAACTTCACACTCTGGAAGCATCACTGTTCCAGAGCGGCTCCAGGTCCAGAGAGGAGTAAAAAGTCTCCTCTATGTTGATCATTAGAGCTAGATTTCTATTGAAAAATTCCTCTATTGGTTTTTATTTTAGACCCACCCAATTTCCAAAGGGGCTTCCCTGGTGGCTCAGAGGTTAAACCGTCTGCCTCCAATGCGGGAGACCCAGGTTCGATCCCTGGGTCGGGAAGATCCCCTGGAGAAGGAAATGGCAATCCACTCTAGTATTCTTGCCTGGAGAATCCCATGGACGGAGAAGCCTAGTAGGTTACAGTCCACGGGGTGGCAAAGAGTCGGACACGACTGAGCAATTTCACCTTCACCTTCAATTTCCAAAGGGATCTGAAGAAGCTTTTCTTAAAAACTGGTATATCTATTAACAGAGGCTGGTTAAAATGCAAATAAATTTTAAAGTTCAGCAGCCAGACAAGGAGTGGGAGAGCTAATGGCTCAGTGAGCCAACATCTCCTGCTCCCACCACCCCCTCACCCTTCCTGGGCTTCGGTGCTTGTGACCAAGACCTCACGGCCAGTAGATTCCCATCTATATGGGGGGAGCACACCGTGCCTATTTTCTGGCTGAGCCACCTGAGGAGTTAAGCAATACTCTCAAGGTCCAGTTAGGAGAAGAGCTGGGGCCAGTGCTCAGGACACTCGGGGTTCTCTTTGTTCCTTCTACTTCCTTCCAGGAGTGTTTGTCAACAGACATGGAGGGTCCACAGTCTTCAAGCTTCATGAGCCTCCCTGCACAGATATTCCAAATGACTGCACTTAATTTGGAATAAGTCTGCCTGTGAGGGAATGGGCGTTTACATCTGTCACGTAAGGGCTGCTGGGGTCCTTGATTTAATTTCTGAGGATATATCTCTCCACGTCTGAGAAATATAGCCAAAGGAAGTGTGGTTACACCACGGGGCATGTCCTCCACAGGCACTACACTGGGGGCATGGCTGGCCCTTTAAGAACCAATGTCTTCCTTCTGGTCTGGATTGCAGGTTTGTGAGTGGGATGTAGTTTTCTCTTCCATGTTATCTGTTCATCCTCCCTGGGCATCCTTCTCTGCAATGGTCATTGGAAATTACACATATGGCTTCCTGCCGCAATCTGTTATGAGAATAACTGAGCATTTAATGTGCCAAATATATCTTACTCTCCCCTTGGTCTGGCACAGGGCAAGTGCAGTGAGGGAACGTCTGTGCTGTTGTGTCTTTTAGGTCCGGTATGGCTCTCAGACTAGCCACACGCCAGAGACAAGCTGATGTCTGCAGAGGGTGGGGCAGGCAGAGAACAAACACTCAGCTTTAAGTACCTATCTTTCTACATCACTTGTGAATCGTCCCAAGGAGACTTGGGTACATCAGGCTGGGGACCAATAGACTGGGGTCCTGGGGTCCTAGGCAGGTCCTAGGCAGGACTTGAGGAGCAGGACACACTTTTGGGGCTGCATGGATTCAGTGCCTACTTATCGTGAGAAGAATCCCGAAGAAACAGAAATGAACATTTGTGCATTTTTTCATGTACTGAAATTATCTTTTTTTTTTCCTTCTAGAGAAACAGCACTCCCACACCTTCAGGGAGGGAGCTGAGACAGAGTGATATCCAATGCAAATTCATTCTAAGAAGGTTGTGGGGGCCACCTGGTGTCCAATGCAGACAGGACCTGCTGCTAGGTGGATGGGAGGAGAGAGGCAGGGTGGCGGGGAGGGGGGAATACCTGACTCCTCCTTATCCATGTCAAACAACAGCCCATCAGGAGGATTTGGAAGGGGCTGCGGGAGGGTGGGTGAGGGACCACCTTATGTTGTGGGAAGCAGATCAAAGCAGAAAATATAATGTCCCCGCAAGGAAAGGGTGAAAAGAAAGTGCCTTGATGGAGAGAGCCTGAGAGAGGTACAGACGGCCCTGGATCCCAGGCTAGACTTCACGACAGCCTGGGTAGGTGCCTTCAAAGAAAGAGCAAAACCACTTGCTCAGGTTTAAGACACACATAGATGCTAATGCTTCCTTGGAATTATCCGTCTGGGTTTAGGTTTCCTGAAGAATGTAGTCCCCATCACTGGTTTTCTATGTGGAGCTGAAATAATTCATCAAATATTTGGAATGTGTAATTAAATATCTAATGCCAATTAGCAAATTACTAATGAAATAATCAGAGGCTTTTATGGTTTATAGTTCAGCTCGAATTTTAATTCTAAGTGGTTATTGATTCTAAATACAGTCTGAGTTGCAAAACATTAGGTATATAGATGTGAAATGAGAAACGAAAAGAAGGCTTGGGGGCTGTGGTGGTGGGTGCTGAGAGGCCCTGATCCTCACTGTTTTGGCAGCAGGTGCCAGAAGTGAAGGACCGTGTAGGGAGTGCCCTCTGTCCACTGTTAGTGGGCGAATCAGGAAAGAGACACAGGGGTTTGTGGTGGAGGCCCACGGCCTGCGGGACATGCTTCCCATAGTTGGGTCACAGCCCATCGCTCTGTGATAACAGACCAGAGAAATGCATGCCGCCGCCTCGTGCTCCCTAGAGGCTCTACCACACCAAACCCTAGGGAGGAGCAGCAGTGGCTAGAAGACAGAGCTTCTGAGGCTGCCTTGCTCCCGCAGGCTGGGAGGTGACACCTGCAGTCTTGGGACTTCTCATGTGTGAGAGAGCAGACTGCAAAGATACTATCACTTGAGTGTAGGTCTTGCCTGGGATGCAAGGGTACTTGGTGTGCATGAGGGCATGATTCCCTATGGGGCAGAGGGATGCATGATTCCCTATGGGTGTGGAAATACATGGTTATCAATTGGGCTTGGGGTGCCTGGTTACTTACAGAGTGTGTGTGGGTACTTGGTTATCTATGGAATATAGGGTGGTATCTCTCAGCTACGGGAGTATGGTTACTTTGGGTGGCCAAGATACGAGTGAATGTTTCCAGCAAAGTTGTTGAAAGAAGTGCAAGCCACTTTGACAAAAACTTTTTTCAAATGCCTTTCTCCTTTTGTATGGAAAATAAAGTGCTAATCAAACACTGAATTTAAATACTGAAGCAGGTTCCTTAAGATATTCTTGACAGATTATTAGAGAAGCTGAGTTACTAGAAGGTATGAAAAATAATGCAATTTCCTTTTTCTAAGAAATACCTTTACACCAATTTTATTTCTCTCATTCTATATTTAATAAGATACATTATCATTGTTACAAAGAACAATAGTCCCTGTGGCCCATAATTATTTATTCTATGCACACCCTATTCCAGGAACTTCGTCATACATCCTAGGTCATGTAATCTTCACCATCCACCCTTCGGGATATGTATTAGCATCAGAATTAGCAAGGTCTGTTTCGTAAACAAGGAAGTGGAGGCACACAGATTTTTAACAACTTGACTAAGGAGAAGGGCATGGCAACCCACTCCATTCAGTATTCTTGCCTGGAGAATCCCATGGACAGGGGAGCCTGGTGGGCTACGGTCCATAGGGTTGCAATGAGTCTCACAAGACTGAAGCCACTTAGCACGTACACATAATTTATGCAGCTATTCAGTGCTGGGGGCAGGCCTAGAACCCAGGCATGTCTGTACCAAAGCTGTGACTTTCTCCATAGTGCCACTCATGGTAGTAGATGGTCACCCAAAACAAACCAACACTCTGGGGACAGTCTTGCCCAGATCTCACACAGCCTTGTTCCTGGGCAGTTTTTCAGTCACTACAAAAACAGCCCATTGAGTCCTGGGGCTCCTTTGAAGACAGAACTCCCAGGGGAAATGGGAGGAAAGTAGAAGCTGAGCTAGGAGGCCAGCCTGTAACCAAGATGCCCCCCTTGCTCGGCTGGTCCTCCCTGGCTAACAGCGGAGGAGGGACTTGCCTCCTGGCTGGACCTGCTCCTGCTCCTACCTGGGCCAGGCCAGAGAGCAGACCCCGCTTCCCTTCCCAGCCCTCTGCAGCATCTGGGAGCAGGAGGGAAGATGCACCACATATACAGCTCAGGAGTGATTTACACACTCCTCCAGCTCAAAGGGGAATCTTAGATTTCATTAATTAATACATCAATAGAAGCCAATGGAGAAAAACATGTCTTGTTATCTGGCTCCTCAGATGCTAGACATGGGCTCATTAGCCTTAAGCATATCAGCCCGATAACACTATTTATTCCATACAGAATAATGATCTACTTTGGGGGATACTGCAGTGAACCGAAAGGCCGAGTCCATCCATTATCACTGCTCACCGCACATGCGCGTGCATCACTGCATCCTCCATGAGAACGGCGGACACGTGGTGCCGGGCTCCTCACAACAGACCTGCAGGGGTGAGGGCCAGCCACCTGGCCAAGGTCACAGACCAGTTATGAGGCACGGTTGGGATGTAAATCTGGGTCAGTCCAAGGAAACAATCAGAGTTTCCAGCCTTCCACACAGATAACACACAGAAGGAGACAACACGAACTCCCACCCAGGAAGGGAAGGAGAAATGAAACCAACAATAGGAAAGGAAAAGGCAGGTAGTCAACCCATATAGATTTATCACCGACCGTTGTCTACTAAGGGTAAGCAAGTTAACAGATTGTGCCGTTGTTATTTCTGTTTTAAATTGCATACTCTCTTTAATGACAGCGTCTTCCAGAAGGAGCCATGAGCAGTCCTAAAGCAGTCAGCCTGGTTAGCCAACGTGCAAAAATAAGAATATTTCATGTTATTTGCTCAGACACACACAAGGCTATTTGAGATGCTAAGGCCCCTTGTATAGAAAGCAGTCATCAGTTAGATGATGATCCTATTACTGAGCAAGGAGGTTTTCTAAAAAGGGGTACAGATTGGTGGTTGACAGGCAGGACTTACTGCTCCTTGTCCCTAGGTCTGTAGCTTTGGGATCGTAAATGTGGGACCCCACAGCTGCAGGGCGAGAGATCTGTAAAAAGATCTGCTTCCATGTTGCCTGCAGCTTCATCCTTCTCCTGCCCTTTTTTGATCTTGGAAATTCCAAAAGAGCACCCAATTCACCAAACTACACAGACTGTGAGACCGGTCAGCCATCTCGATCAGTTGATCAGCTCCTCAGCAAGCACTTATTGATCCCTCTTCCCATGCCGGGTACCCCAAGGATGTACAGGAAGAGTGAGTCAAGAGCTGGGTCCCTGGAGCTCTTTCAGTGCAGCTGCTGCTGCTGCTAAGTAGCTTCAGTCGTGTCCGACTCTGTGCAACCCCATAGACGGCAGCCCACCAGGCTCCCCCATCCCTGGGATTCTCCAGGCAAGAACACTGGAGTGGGTTGCCATTTCCTTCTCCAATGCATGAAAGTGAAAAGTGAAAGTGAAGTCGTTCAGTCATGTCCGACCCTCAATGACCGCATGGACTGCAGCCCACCAGGCTCCTCTGTCCATAGGATTTTCCAGGCAAGAGTACTGGAATGGGGTGCCATCGCTTTCTCTGCTTTCAGTGCAGAGAGGCTGGTTAAAGCCAAGCCAACTGTCATCATGTGCGGAGCAGGCCATACTGTTCGAATCAGAAGCAACTAAGAGCTCAGAGACGCAGAAACCATGAAGCCCACAGGAGACAAGGAGGGCTTCCAAGAGAAGGGAAGGGTGCACACTAAATCTTCAAGGGCTACTGCCTGGGGGCGGCATAGACAAGAAAGAGCTTTTGGGGGCAGCTGGCTTTGAGGACACTAATTTATGAACATGCGAAGAAATTAAGCATGTGGGCCTGGGGACACAGGTAATGAGGGCTGAGTTGTGATGCCTTGGGTGACAAAGAGCCATCTCTACAGCAGGGATGGGAGCACCTGTGATGACCACCCACAGGTGAAAAGCCCTCCTTTACAAAAAGGAGGGAAAAGACATTCTAAGGAGGGGATTTTGTTTCCACCTTGGCAATGGGCCTTTAATAATTCAGGCCAGAAGAACTGATCAGTTCTGTGCCAGGGATTGTTTGGGTGTCATTGAAAGGACTACATACTGCCCAGTGATTACTCCCCAAAGGCATGAACACCACTTTAGCCCAAGGAAAGTGCCATATGTGTAATTGCGATGCTCTGCAGCCCACACTACCCAAAGAGGGCAGTTCTCAGTTCTACTTTTGATAGTAAGAAGAGGGCAAAGGGCCCTTCCCCGAGGGCACAGTTGGGGGAGGAAGCAGAGGCTACAGGAATCATGAAAAATAAATTGTTTTCAAATTAATAAAATGCAACAGTCCACAGTCAAGACCAACAACATGTAAAATTGAATTTCTAAATGATACCAAGGTGAGGAGCCCAACACTGGTCAGAAGCTGCAAGACAGAATTCAGAGAGGAGGGGAGCAGGCGGACCTGGCCCAGGAGGCATTCACAGTATCTGCTAGGCTGACATCAACCTGTTCACTCTGATGGGAATGACAACTCCTAAATCCCACCAACCAGAAGCTGCTGAGGGGTATGAGTGAAGCGAGGGTCCCTGCCACCCTCACCCCTTTGGGCCCTGAAGTTGAAGGGTGGTGGGCAAAACCTGAGGCCTTATGTCAGGGGAAATCACAGTAAAATCACTGCAGTTCATGCTAGCCTTTGAGATGGGATTCCTTTAAAATGTTCACTTATTTCTCTGTCTCCTCCAAGAGTCTGAGCTTCCAGGCAGGAGGAGCCCTGGGTAAGTGTCTATTACAGAGAAAGCTCTTAGAGGACAATTTGGAGATTGGACTAATGTCAGTGTCCTTACTTACTCTCATGCCTAACCCTGAGAACCAGGCACAGCGGCTCCTCAGCCAGTCCCTGCCCTATGGAGACCCACGGCCAGCAGGTGCTCTGTCCAGCAACCACACACGATCACAGAGAACAGCATCCCTGGGCGGTGGCGAGGCCTGCTCTGGTGCACACAGTGGCCCCCGCAGTGCTCACTGCAGCTAAGGCTTCCTTCCTAAGAGGACCAGTGAGTCTAGCTCATCCATGACCAAACTCTGGTGTCCATCACCATCCTCGACAAACTCACTCCCTTAGCTCCTGTCCTGCTCAAACCACAGGATTTGACTTGAGGGGCAACTCTGAGGAGAGTTCAGTTTCTCCAGGTAATGAACAGATTTTGGATTTCCTGAGAAGGGAAAGAGGAGCATCTGTCTGCTAAGTGTTGGAGGGGCCGCAGGCTGTGTATCTGTGGATGCTTCTTGATTGACAGCATTAGTGAGGCAGATTAACCCCAAAGAAGCAGCCAGCCAGCCCTACCTCATGCTCCCTGACCCCATCCTTGACCTCCCAGGTTTCTCCAAGGAGCCCACCTGCTTCCTGCATCATCAGCCTTCCTCTCCTTCTGCAGGACCCACCCCTGCCCTGCGGCTCGTTCCTCTGCCCCAGCGAGCCGCCCCTGAGCATTCCGGCACCATCCCAGCTTTCTCCCGACAGTCTGGCTGCTCTGAGCCTGAGGATGCTCCCCATGCTCCCAAACCAGGGCCCGAGGTGCAGCGTCTCCCTGTCTGACTCCCCCGGCCACCGGCCTGAGTCTGGCAGCGTCCCTCCTCACTCCCTTCCAGGTGACCTCCGCTGGGTTCCCTCCTCGCCTCCTTGGCAACTTCTCTTCCCTGCCCTGCCCCGGATCAGGGGGTTTAGCTCTCCAAGGAGACTCCAAACTCTCCAAGGGCGGGGGTGTCCTCTCTCTCCCGAGTGACTCCCCCCCCCCCAGCGCCACTGCACAGATGATGCACACAATAGACGCTCAGTGCATACACAGCAACTGGAATCGCAGTGGCTACAAAGTGACCAGCCCGCCGCCGCCGGCTGGAAGGTCATTTCCCTGTTCCAAATGCTGGACCTTTCGCTCTAGAGAAGGACTGTTGTGCTGCAGGAAGTTTGGGGGGCAGAGGCACTCTGAGGCCACCGCACAGCCCAGCCCGTGAAGACAGAGTGGAGCTCCGCCGTAAGAGCTTCCAGCGTTCCCGAGGCTCTTGCGCAGAGTTTCGGTCCGCCTGGCTCTATTCTTAGCAGCGCTCACAGCCGGTACCCGGAGAAGCCTGGTTGTTGCGCAGCGTCTGGCTTTCTGAGTCCAATCTTCGGTGGAGCCTTCTGTTTCCGCCTTCAGGTACGTGATGCGTTCCTGTCCCCCTCGTGTCAGGATGGGTGGGGGTGGGCAGGCGCCATCTGGGAGAGGTGCGGCAGGATCCTCAACCCACTCCCCCCTCCTCCATCTCCCCGCACCCCTTACCCAGTGATCCGGGCCTTTATGTTATTTTTATAAGACTCGGCTGCCAACACAGATCACCGAGGTCTTCTGTGGCACGGAGCACAGCTTTCCTTCTCCAAGGTGACCGCCTCCAGCATCGTGGCT
This sequence comes from Ovis canadensis, assembly GCF_042477335.2. NCBI lineage: Eukaryota > Metazoa > Chordata > Mammalia > Artiodactyla > Bovidae > Ovis > Ovis canadensis. Next base: position 54,348,010 of record NC_091258.1, on the reverse strand, counting down.
GGAGTTCCCCTGGACTCCAGGTGGAAGGGTTCGGAGCCCCGCCACAGAGAAGAATGTACTAGAAGCCGTGGTCCTAGCCAGTCTCCCACTCGGGTGCCCCTGCTGGATGCAGGGGCCTCCTGGCACGTCGTGGCAGTGCAGCGACAAGTCCACGGAGACAGTCCTCCAGAGCCTGTACTTCAGGAGGACCTGCAAGGCCTTCCCTCCATCCTCTCCGTCTCAGACCAGCCCAGGGAAGGAGGTGGAATGGGCACGGTTTGCTCTCAGATTCCTCCATCTCTCCATCATTTTACTCACTCATTTGTTCATTTATATTCCTTTCTTCTTTCAACATTTATACATTTATTTATGTAGCTCCTGCCTTGGTTTGAGTTCCCTTAAAAAGCAGATTCTTGGTGAGACAAGAACATGGGTGTGAGTAGTTCATTAAGAGAATTCCAACACACTTGAGGAGTGGAAGCTTAAAATGAGGAAGGGCGAAAGCCAGTACCAGTGCAGTGACGCAGTGACGGGCCAGTGATGGGCAGGATGCTGCTGCAGGCCGCTGGGACTCGGTCCCACAGAGGGCCCTCAGAGGACTGTGGAGAACCCAGTTGCTGGTTTTCATTCCCTGCTTCCCCTCTCCCATTGACTGAGGGTTGTTTCTTGGAGGCATTAAATCCCTAGCGCTTTCAGGCCTACCTGCAGCTGGGCACTCTCCTATGACTCTTTATGCAGGAAGCAGTCAGAGGCTGGGATTGCGCCCTGCACTGCAGCTGCAGAGCATGAGCCAAGGGGACCTGGGCCGGGAATTAACATGACCTATGGCTCCAAAGCGCTTATTTTGTAGACCTCGACTGGATGCACACCGATGCCAGGCACTGTGTTAAGGCTTTGAGGGGTATACCATTCTGGCTTTGATTGATAGAGCAGACTACCTCCAGGGTCCTAGCCTGGGAATGGACCTCACCTCCACCAGGAAGGTTCTTTTCCCCATCTGACTGGTACAGCCAAAAATGAAACCAGTGCTGAGAATGGAACAGCATAAGCTGTATTCAAGGTTTCTCTGGTGGCTCAGCTGGTAAAGAACCTGCCTGCCAGTGTAGGAGATGCAGGTCCGATCCCTGAGTCGGGGAGATCTGTTGGAGAAGGAAATGGCAAACCACTCTAGTATTCTTGGATGGAAAATTCCATGGATAGAGAATTGGAGCCTGGCTGGCTTGCAAAGAGTCCCTGGGGTTGCAAAGCATCAGACATGATTGAGCACATGTGCACACGCACAGGCACACACACGGGCTTTATTCAGTGGCGAAAAAATGAAGGGAAACCGAGTACACATATCAACTTCTCAACCTAATTCAGGTGGAGACACCAAATATATAGGAGAATGGAATTAAAGTGAGGGAATCAGAAAGAGCGGGAGGAATATTCATGAGTAATCCAAGAATAGGGGTGTGGTTTGGACCCAGAACTGACGCAGCCCTCCTTTCCAGGCCTTCTATAGGCTTTTCTAGCAATCGTCAGCCGTCGTGGCACCCATGGGTGTACCATTTAGCATATGCTAATATATTACAATGAGCATATAATGAGGCTCAAGGTCTATTGGAAGTCAAATCTTCTGCCATCGTGGGCTTACTTATTTCTAACCAGTTCTTGTGTTTTCTCTTTGCAGCTTCCTCCCTAAACGTAGATAAGAGTTATTGGTTCCTAGTCGAAGAGATGTAGGAGTAGGATTCTGGGGCGACAGCCTTGGTAACAGCTTGCCATTTAAAACCAACTGTAATTTTGATTGTTTGAGTAGTTTCTTTCCAGAAACCTAAAATGGGAGAAGGTGTGGTTATGTTGAACCAACATTCAGGAAGTCTGGATTTTAAACTTGGGTCATTTACATAGGTGGAACCAGGAAGCATACATGAAGCTTCCATCGTGGGTCACCATTGACCCTGAAATGAACCAGCCCAGGCCACTGTCTGGGCTATGACTGAGTCCAGTCTAGGTGGAAGCAAACGGAACTTGCTATGACAAACCGCAGTAAGTTCTGAACTCTTGTGTAGAACTATGTGCTTTGGGAGCACAGAGAGAGATAATTATCCCAGAATTGGATAGGGAAGGGCTTCCCTAGTGGCTTAGACAGTCAAGAATCTGCCTATAATGCAGGAGACCCAGGTTCAATCCCTGGGTTGGGAAGATCCTCTGGAGAAGGGAATGGCAACCCACTCCAGTATTCTTGCCTGGAGAATTCCATGGACAGAAGAGCCTGCCGAGCTACAGTCCATGGGGTCGCAAAGAGTCAGATGTGACTGAGAGACTGTGTGTTTGTGTGTGTGTGTGTGTGTGTGTGTGTAGAGACAGAGAGGAAAGGCTTAATGGCAGAGGTGAGATATTCAGTATTTTTAAGATTTTTTAAAGTCCTTTTTAAGTTTTGCATTCAGGTCCAGGACTCATGTTGAGTTCGTCTTTGTTTGTGGCGCACGGTATGATCAGCTGTTGTTGCTGATTTTTTTCACCTAGAGGTATTCAAGTTTTCTCGCAACCAATTGTTATTCCACACCACGAGGCTTGTGGGATCTTAGTTTCCTGACCAGGGATCAAGCCCATGCCCGTGCATTGGAAGGTAGAGGCTTAACCATTGGATCCCCATGGAAGTCCTGAGATACTCAGTTTTTGCCATTGTGGACAGTAATCAACTGCCTCAGAAGACTCCTCCTGTGGGCTACAATTCTCATCTTCATTTGTAAGTCCTCCTGGGGTACAGCATGATTTATTTCCTTACCAGCCAGCCTAACTTCAGCAGCAGATTCTGTCATTCCCCTCCTGATCTACATGACAATGAGGACTATTAGGAAAACACAATGGACCCGTCTTATGCATACCTGCTTAGAGACACCTCATCCTTCAACCCTTCCTCTTCTTGGCTGTGATCTTCCTGGCCTGTTTGAAGTTGCAGAACCCACCAGAACCTTTGGATCTCTGCTTTGGGGCATCTTGACCCTTCCTCCTAGAACCTCCTCCCCGACTCTCTCTCAGTCCCGCATATTCAAATCTTATTCCTCATTCTAGGCCCATCACCTCACTTCCTAATGCTCCCCCTGGAAGTGGGAGCTTTCTCTAATTCTCTGTTCCCACTGTTCTTATTTTCAGTCACATCAACTTTGATATGCATGACTGAATCACTGAGGGTGGAGTTTCAGACACAGATGAACAGGTCATCAAGAAGCTATCTGTGGAAGGAGACTTGTCCCAGGACTCAGACAAGTGCAAGGCATATGTTATAGCAGCTTTCCTGATCTGCTTTCTTTGTAAGGTTGTAGCCATGCATTCTGGGAAACAAACTCACTCAAAAGGACAATGCAGATAGTGGAGTGCAGTTATTACACCGGCAGGCCCAAGGCAGAGTCTCCACTTAGCCAAGGACCCTGACCAGTTTTTGTGAAAACCTTATATACCCTAAGTGTACATGCGCAAACCCCTCTCCGCAAATTCTCTGAAACTAGTCTGAACAAAGGAAAAGAAAGATACAATCAAAGTTAACCCGTGATTCGTATGCTTTAAGCCTAGGTAGTTAACAGTGGACTATCAATAGGCCTGTGGTCATACCCCAATAAGCATAATAGAATTTATGATTCTATTTGGTTACACAGATAATTAGGGTATTCTTTTAGGTGACAGAGAGTCTAGGTACGAGCCCTAGGGCTCTTCAATTGGGGTGGGTGAGGGGTCTGGTTTTCCAGTTGATATGTCGTTTCCAAAGATACTGGGCATATAGCTCAAAAGTCCACAGTCCGGCCCAAGATGAAGTCCTGCTTTCAAGATGGAGCCTGTTCTGTCTGTTTCCTCCTTCAAATTCAGTTGTGAGTTTCTTGAGAGCAGGTGAGCCTGTCTGGCTCCTAGTAGAATGGTCAATGCCCAACAAATGTCTGAGAACTCATATGTGACATGATCATTGAACATTGAGTGAATACAAGCTTCTCCCCAAATGTGAGACAACTGGTCCACATAAAGGACTGTTACCATGCTTTGCCTGGCCCTAAAGGGACATGGTAACACATTTTGGAATCAATGAATCCTTTCCTCTGGGATTACAAACCTACTCCAGTAATTACAAAACCACAACAACAATCTCTAGATATCGCTCTATAAATATTGCTTAGGCAGCCCTTGAATACAACGGTGTGTTTATTTTCTATGTCTGGGGCACAAAATTCTGCATCTCTCTGAGCTCTCAGCTTTCTTGTTTCTTGAATGGGTGTGTTGGACACAATCACCTCCAAGAGGTCTTCCTCTCTCTACTGACGTGCAGTGAGTCTAAATGTCAAATGTTGCTGGTGATGGCCTGAACTGAAACGTTCATCCTGCAACTCAAAACTGTCACGGGAGACAAAATATTTGAACTCTCTGGTTTCATGTTGCACGCCACCATACCTCACCCTCTTCAGGAGGAGCAGACAATGAACAGAAGGCGAGGTGTAGCTCAGGCTGTTGCCATTGCTAACAACTGCCCGCTCACTGGCTCCGGGCTCCACCCGGCCAGACGTGAGGCCTCCCCATCCTTTCCTCAGGTTGGGGGGACCTAAGTGCTGGCAAAATGAGTCTTTGGAGAGGGAGATGATTCACGCCCCAGCAGAGCAGGCTCCCAGCCACCTGCTCCCACCACCCTCTGCGCCCTGGGGGCACAGAGGCATGACCTGGAGGGCTCAAGTCTCCCTGGGCGGATCTATTACATGCATTAAAATAATTTACGCTCAGCCCTATAAAGCGTTTAATTCGTCGTGCCATCATCCATTCCAGAAGCATTCCTCTTCATCGTGAATTATTTTTGAAGTATTTATGTGGACCTCACCAAAAATCACCCCAGTCAGCAAACTGAGAAATGGAAAGGCATTAAGAGGAGGCGCTGACCCCAGGGTCACAGACATGAGTGTGGCCGGGGTCAACAGGGTGGGAGAGGGAGCTTGGATGGCCGCAGCAGCTGCTGACCAGGTTGCCGGGCTCTGTCCTCCCTGCCCACACCTTGGCATGGGCAGGGCACACACATTTCTCATATCAGCAGCTATGATAACAACTGATGTGTGCAGCATTTCTGTTTGCACAGCACTTCCCCATGTTCGCGTGTGTGGCTCCCAGTAAGTCTGCACAGCACATGTCTTGTTGTTGTTCAGTCATTAAGTTCTGTTCCGACTCTTTGCGCCCTCATAGACTATAGCACACCAGGCTCCCCTGTCCTTCACTATCTCCCAGAGTTTGTTCGAATTCATGTCAGTTGAGTCAGTGATGCTATCTAACCACCTCATTCTCTGATGCCCCTTCTCCTTTTGCCTTCAGTCTTTCCTAGCATCAGGATCTTTTCCAGCGAGTCAGCTTCTGACATCAGGTGGCCAAAGTATTGGAGTTTCAGCATCAGCATCAGTCCTTCCAATGAATATTCAGGGTTGATTTCTTTTATAATTGACTGATTTGATCTTTTTGCAGTCCAAGGGACTCTCAAGAGCCTTCTCCAGTACCACAGTTTGAAAGCATGAATTCTTCGGTGCTCAGCCTTCTTTATGGTCCAACTCTCATATCAGTACACGTTACGGCACATGTTAGCAGCCTCTTTAACAGATAAGGAAACTGAGGCTCAGAGGTACAAAGACATGGGCCCAGTTTAGTAGACACAGACTTGGAACCAAGTTTCTGATTGCAGCTACCCACTTGGCAGCTATGCATCCTTCTAAAGAGCTTGGGCAGCTGGTCTCATATGAACCCAATGCCTGGGGGTATCAGACCAGTTTTATCAATGCAATGGGCTGCCTACTCCTCTGCCCACCCGCAGACACATACCCACAGTACAAGTAAGAAGGACCATACTCAAGTTCTCAAGGATACCACTGGTCTGTCATTGAGTTTAGTCAATATTCTTCTTAGTTTGGGGCCTCATTTCTGGAGATTGCTGAAAGAACTTTTTTAAAGTTAACAAAATTTCCAACAACACTCCAGGGATTATTATCAAAGGTAATCAGGCTGGGAATTCTTATTTATTCAATAATCATTTATTTGAGGTCTTACTCTGTACTAGGGGCTACTTGTACCAGGGCTCTGATGGGTCCCTCATCTCATGAAATTTACATTCCACTAAGAAAAGCAGACTATCATTGTGTAAACCAAGAGGTAAACAAGGTATTTCTAGGGAGTAATTTATTACTGCCACAAAGAAGACAGAAATAAGATGATGAACTGTGATGTGGCACAGAGGCTGGGAACATATGGGTGTGGTGACAGAAAGCTTCCCTGAGTGACATCTGAGTTATAACCTAAGAAAGGGAAGGTGTCCAGCTTGGAAAGGGCAAGAGAAAACAAGTGCAAAGAGCCTGGGGCAGGAACAGGTTTGGCAGGCCTGAAGCGCAAAAAACCATGTTGACTAGAGAAGGAAGGTAACTGAGGGAGAGATGGAGGATGAAGTTAGAGAGATTGATAAGGTAAGATAATGTAGGACCTCAAAGGCCATGGTAAGGAATATGAAATGTATTGTAATGTAAGAGGAAGCCATTCTAAGCAGTGTAGCTGAGAATGATCTGATTTGTTGAATTTAAAAGGTGATAGAGTTTGGTGATTCCTCAAAATGTAAACATAGACTTTCTCAATGATCCAGCAATACCACTCCTACGTATATGCCCCAAATAATGGAAACCAGATACCCAAATACTTATACGTGAAAGTTCATAGCAGTAGCATGTGATATAGCCAAGAGGTGAAAATAACCCAAATGTCCATCAATGGGTGAACAGAGAAACAAAATGTGGTATAATCATACAAGTTTATTCAGTCATTGAAAGGAATAACATACTGTTACATACTACCACGTGGATGAACTTTGAAAATATGCTAAGTGAAATAAGTATTAGTCACTCATACTCTTTGCGACTCCATGGATTGTAGCTCACCAGGCTTCTCTGTCTATGGAATTCTCCAGGCAAGAATACTGGCCTAGGTTGCCATGACTTCCTGCAGGGGATCTTCCTGACCCTGGGATTAAACTTGATTCTCCTGCATTGCTGCCAGATTCTTTACCGTCTGAGCCACCAGGAAGCCCTAAGTGAAATATGTCAAACACAAAAGTTCACATATTGCATGATTCCATTTATATGAAATATCCAGAACTGGTAAACCCATGGAGACTGCGTATTGCTGGAGGATGGGGAAGGGAGCATAGAAAGTTATTGATTAGCGGGTGTGCGGTTTTCTTTCGGGTAATAAATATGTTTTGGAACTCATAGAGCGCAACATTGTGAGTGTACTTACTAAATACTACTAAACCATACACTTTAAAACAGTTAATTTTATGTATGTGAATTTCACCTCAATATTTTTTCAATTTTTAAAAAGGAAGTTGGTATTCTTGGGCACACGGATCCTCCATGTCATTCCAAACTAATGCCCTCCACCCCAAAGCTCTTCATGCCCCTTCTTTTACAGCCTCTGAAATCTGGGCCCTCAAACACCTCACTGCTGGATTCTCCCAATTCAGGGCCCTCTTTTTGAATAAGGCTCTGGTGGGCAAGCTGGAAGCCAGCAAGTCCTCACTCAAAGAAAGCTCAATGCTAAGGACCTTCTCTGACCACAGATCTAAAAGGATTCCCACCCTCCACTTTCCCACAAATCACTGAGACGGTGGAGTGGAAAGCCAGGGCAGGATCCTCCTTGCCTGTCCTCTGCTGGGTCCCCAGCATCTGGCACAAATGGGTGACCCGCTCCTCCGAGCAACACCCCCGCTCCACCCTGCAGTGCTCCTGAGCCCCAAATTCTGGTGACAACGATTCTGGGGAGGAAATGAGCAGCAATTTGGGAGGAAATCAGAGTTCAAGTGTCAATAATTTTTAAAATGTGCGGCATGAATTTCTGTCCACGGTTATGGGATGATCAGCTGGCGCCTGAGGACTCATGAGCCCCCCTTGGGGCCAGAGGCCACAGCGAGTCCCCTTGGAGCGTTTGTCGCCTCCTCGCCAAAAGAGGAGCCCTGGGGACCAAGCCTGGGGCGGCCGGGGCGGGGCGCTTCTCCTTAGGCTCAGGCTCCTTTGATACCTTAGGGCAAGGGGCTGAGTCAGAGGCCGTTCCGGGGTGTGAGCCAAAAAAACCCGCCCCCGCCCCCGTCCCCGCCCCGCGGAGCCTCAGGGGGCCCGGGCGCCACCGTTTGGCGCCGCGCCCCCTTGTTGCCGGCCGCCCCCGCCCCGGACGCCCCTCTTCAGGCGCGCTGCCAAGTGACCCGCCCCATCAGTCCGCCAGGTCTCCTGGAGGGAGGAAAACCTGAAAATGAAACCCTTCGCAGCGGAGAGCTTACATGTTGGGCTGGTTTGCTGTTTGGGGGTTCTTGACGCTCCCCTGCTAGCTTGGACGGGAGAGAATCACAATTGAGTGCTCGTCCCAGTTCTCATTCTCTCCTCCTGTTCTCCCTGCATCCGGGGAGAGCGATCCACCAAGCCAGGGGACGGGACCCGCAGTTACTTTTGTTGATTTTCTGGAGATCTGATAGTCAGAAATGGAGGCGTGATGCGCAGTGGGAAGAGGCCGGGCGACTCAGAAAACCAAGGCAAACAAACCTGCAGAACAAAGGAGCGCGCCCTACTTAGACATCCCCAGACCGGTTTGGAATTCTTCCTGCCCTTGCAACGCCTGTTTCTTTGAAGTTGAACCTTTTGACCAAGCCCTTCCAGCGTACCTGCCACCAAAAATCATTTTGTAAACAAAGATACAGTCAGGCACTGACCCCAGGTATGAGGAGCAGTTTGTGGGGGCTTCTGCTTTTTGCTTTCCCAATGTGCATCCTTGTTTCTGAAAAAACGTGACCTCTACCCTCCACTTTGCTATCCCTCTTTCTCCCTGTCTGCCCTTTCTGGGAGAGGCAGTGAGGCTGACATATTTCAGACAAATCACAGCAGCCAACTTCCTGTCCGGCCCCATTTCTACTGAGAAACCCTCCCTCCACCTCTCCGGGGTTCAGGTAACTGGATTGATGGAGCCGCCTTCACGGCCTCTCCTAGCCGAACTTCTCATAACCCAATGCATAAATAATCACATGTTTTATAAATAGCTGTGGACAAGAGGCTGTAAAACAACGAAGATATATTTGTGCCTTTATGTCTTAGAAATATTTTCTAAAACGACTGTTTTATTTGGTGTGGTTTTGAATGGGGGCGTAGGTGTACATAACAATCCCCAAAGTTTTCCTCTGCCCCCCCACCTCAGGTCAAACCAGCACTATCGTTAGCAAATTGATAAGGTTCCATGGGCAAGCTTTATTCCTTCTGACACAAGCCTATGACACTTTATAAAAAGAAGTAATCCAGAACAATCTCTAGGTAATTAACACCTAGATAAACAAACATAAATTTCTATATTGCATTTATTTGGACTACCACTCAAATATGCGTGAACCATGCTTTTTTAATTAAAAGATAAATCCATGTGACACTTAGCCTCAAACTTAATTATTCAGCATAGTATAATAAAAAATAGAGCCCATTAAATGTGTCTTGCACTGTATTTCTGTATTAACAGCAAAACAGTTCGGTCTGGGATCATTTAAATTTTCCCCCTCCTCTTTGCTTGTGATTTCCCTGTTCACATAAGCCCTTCCTCTCCCTCCCTGCCTCCCTCCCGCCCTCCCTCTCTCTCTCTTTTCTCTTAACACCAACAGGTGAAGAGATTAAAACTCTACACAAGCCCCTACATGGAATGCTCAGCTGGGCGACATTTTTAATATTGCATTACACTATGCATTTTTTTCCTTCCCCATGGAAACATACCTCTAGTTCTGTGTAACGGGCCTAGCCTTTCTATCTTGAAAAGAAGATCACAATATTTAACACTAATTTCCTTGGGATTGTGCTTACAATACACCAGGTGAGGTTTTCATAATATACTGTTACAATACAGATGTTCAACAGAGAGGGGGAAGTGTGCAAATCCCAAACTACAAGAGACAGCAGGGTTATCATCTTTATAAAAGTTTCAGCACAAAATAGTATCTTAACACTGAGTATCAGCAGCTTAGCAGTTTCCGGCTGCTAGGAAGAGAAATTCACATTTGAGGCATTCCCCACCTAGTCGAAGTGGGAACAGAGATCTATTCATTCAGTCACTCAACAGAGAGTATATAAACAAGGACCATGTGCCAAGCACTGTGTGGAGTGCTGTGTGATCCTTGTCACCTTTCATCCTTATAGGAAAGGTACTGCGGCAAGGAAAACTGAACCCAAGTCTTGAGTTAGCAAAGCCCATGCTCTGAGCCCCTTGGCTCTCCCGATGGAGCCTCCTGGGTAAAGGGCAGCAATAGCTTGGCTCAGCTGGGATGTGTGCCTTTGCAGAGACTAGCCTTGGACCCAGTTGACCAACCATTCAGGTTTGTCCAGGACTGTCCTGCTTTTAGTACTGGAAGTTCTGCAACGTGGGAATCCCTTTATTTGAGGGAAATCAGGGCGTTTGTCATCCTATGTAGACTCCCCCAGCAAATGGTGCTGCTGCCACAATAGCCAAGCCCATCCACGAAAGGACGGACTGGTACCATGGAAAGACCTTGAATTGGGCCCAGGAGACACCCACCCACTCCTTTCCAAAAGACCGAGGCCCCTGGGTGTGACTGATGACTGGTGGTTGTCTGAGATCCTGTAAACTTGTTGAAGAAGGCATTTGGATCTTGTTACATCGACTCCTATATTGCTGACCTCTGACAAGTCAGAAAGCCATGCCTCTGCAGAATGTACCACATTTCAGTGTTCAAGTGAGTTTCTAGCTGGTGTCAGTTTCAGTAACAGTCCTTGGAACCTGGTGGTACCTAGCTTGCTCTCTGCGTAGCTTATAATACAGTTATGTACTGCTAGCTCATATAAGCTCAGAAAGAGTCTTCACAGATAAAGAAGCAGATCTGGGTAGCTGGAATGACCTGCCCAGATCCCACAGGTTGGAGAGGTGGAGACAAGCCCTCCGGAGAGCCCCATCCAGCCCACACAGCCCTTGTGCTACTTCTCCACCAGGCACCCGGTCCTTCACATCTCAGTTCATTGTCACCCCTTAGGGAAATCTTCTGGGATGTGTTATCTCTGTATCTCCTCTTCCAGATATGTTATACTTACTTGTGTGATGATTATCAAATTGAAGTCTGTTTTCTCCTTAGGCAGGGGTCTGTGGGCATGGTCTCTGACTCACCCCTGTATCTGCAGCCTGTGGCCTGGCACACATTAGGTCTTCTGTAAACTCTCATCAAACAAGTGAGTGGAATGACATTTAACCCCAGGACCAACTCTTCTGCTCCTGCATCCCATTCTTTCCCTATCTGACCCTCAAGACCCTGAGAATGGCAAGAAAGTGGTGAAAATACTGATTTTTCAAATGAGAAAGCTGGAAGACGAAACGTTTAAGACATTTGTCCAGGATCATTTTGTCTAAAGGAGGTGAATGTGGAGGAATCATGACCACCTAACCACCGGGGAACCCTGTCAAAACACAGAGGTGATAGTGTATAATGCTTTGTGGTGAAATTAATCTCAAATATAGACATGGCTTATCACACCACAATAGCAACAATCTAACATTTGTAGAATCCGTTATAAATTTACATATAATTTCCCGTACTTTATTGAAATTTAATTTCATAATTTTCATTTACAGCCGATGAACTCAGAATGGCTAAATTGTTCAAGATCAAGTATCCAGTAAGTAGTATAGCTAGGATTCAAATTTAAGTCAGGACACCCCAATTTTGTTTTGTTTTTTTTTTTTACAATGTACCAATCTGCCAATTGTCTATGACTCTTTAAGAGCTCAAAATATTTTGATGGAAATATATACTGATGCTTCTTAAAAAGGCCTCCTTCCAATTTTATTTTTTATTTTATAATAGCTTTATTGAGGTATAATTCACCTACCATAAAATTCATCATCTTAAAGTGTACAACTCAGTGGTTTTTAGTATTTTCAGAGTTGGGGAACTACCATCACTATCTAATTTTAGAAACATTTTATCTCTGCAAAAAAGAAACATCCTACTCTTTAGCCAACAGTCACTCCCCATTCTCCCCTCTCCCCAAATCCAGCCACCATTAACCTATGTGTGGTCTCCATGGATTTGCCTATTGCATTTCCTATAAATGCATACAGTATGTGACTGGCTTCTTTTGTGATGAGCTTTCTTCCACTTAGGCACAATGTCTTCATGTCTCACCTATCCTGTAGCCTGTGTCAGATCTCCATCCCTTTTCACAGCAGAATAATATGCCATTCTTGACAAGACAATAATTGGAAAAGATACGTGCGTTCCAGTGTTCATAGCAGCACTGTTTATAATAGCCGAGACATAGAAACAAGCTAAATGTCCATCAGATGAGTGGATAAAGACGTGGTGTGTATGTGTGTGTGCGCATATATATAAATGGAGTATTAGTCATAAAAAAGAATGAAATAATGCCATTTGGAGCAAAATGGATGGACCCAGAGATAATTATACTAAGTGAAGTAAGTCAGAAAGAGACAAAGGTCATCAGAAGATATCACTTACGTGTGGAATCTAAAATATGAGACAAATGAACCTATCTAGGAAACAGAAGCAGACTCTCAAATGTAGAGAACAGGCTGTGGGTGCCAAGAGGGAGGCGGGTAGGGGAAGGATGGTTAGATATTTGGGGTTAGCAGATGTAAACTGTTATATATACGTAGAATGGATAAGCAGCAAGGTCTTACTGTATATCATGGGAACTATATTCAATTTCCTGTGCTAAACCATGATGAAAAAGAAAAAAGAAATCACAAATGTGTGTATAAGCCACATTTTGACCATCTATTTATCACAGTTTTTAAATACACATTTTGAGCCAATATGTAAAATTAAGAGACCACTCAAAATCCAGGGGTCCAGTGTCACTTGCAAACTCAGAAGCCCTGATGCCACATTCCTCTTGGTGATGAGGCACTGGGCTGGCATTTCTCATTGCCAGTGAGCCCCCGCTGCAAATTCCTACCGTCCTCCTCTTGCCACTGAGGTGTCCTGCCTGGCCCCGGAAGCATTTGGGACTGGATTCATCATGTATACGGAGTCACGGCCCCTCCATCAACCTTCCTTCCCTGATGGGTCCTTTTCCTGATCTCTCACTAACCCCTCATGACTCACCTTTTCTGTGTGACAGTGGGCCCTTAGGATTGTCATCTGTCCCTGTCCAGGAACACCAACAGCTTGGCCTCCTGAAAGAAACCCGGTGATTATAGATTCTTAGAGCATGGCTGGATGCCTTTGCCTCCAACATTTCGGTGGGGCTGACCTATTCCAGAGCTGCAGCGTTTACCATGGGAGCTTGGTTTTGAAACCATGCCACCACTAACAATGAAAAACAAGTCAAAAAGCAAGCCTGCACATCAAGTGTGAGGTGCACACCAACCTGAGAAGATCAGTGTCAGAATTCTGCTTTTTATGTAGCCCTGAAACCATAGATTTTATTATTCTTTGTTCTTTTCCTTTGCCTCTGGAGAGAGAATTCAGCTTGTCCTCTGATCGGAGGTAAAAGACTTCCTTGTTTTTAATGATTTTTTTTTTTTAACTTGCTACCAGTAAAGGAGAATAATAGATCCCAACGCTTTAAGTGTCTAGTGTAATTACTATAATATGAGGAGCACTGGTGTTTGCATGGGTATTACCTCACTGTAACCCATGTCTGCAAGCTTTCAAAGAAACACATGCACTTGGGTGTTTGCACACACACACGCACATACACACACTGTTTGTACACCCAGTGATACACTTTCAGCTTGAAATTTGAAAAAGAACCAGGCTATGGGAACCACCCACACAGAATACTGCAGGGCTTTTTGTTAGAAGTGTAGTTTGACCAAGCATTACCAGAATCTGACAAAGCTACAAAAATATGTCCTGCTCCTCCTAGTAAACATACGCGGATAGGAAGAAATGGGTATTTTTTTTTCCAGAGGTAGAGGTTTTATTGCGTAAAACACTGGATAAAACTGGACTGCTTCAAAGACATTTTATTCTAACAGCAGAAAGAAAACAGTCATTGCTGAAAAAACAACTTTTAATACTTTCTATACCAGAATAAAGTTCTGTCAACTGATGTATTATAATAATAAATAATGACCAAGAATAAACTTTAAATACAAAGTTTTCTACTTGTTACAAGCATAGCAACAAAATCCTCTACTCTATTGATCTCAGATTTCCTCCAAGATAGATTTTTTTTTTTCTTTGTGCAGGAATGTAGACAGTATTATGACCAGCATCACAGACTACAGAAGTTACAGGGAAAAAACTTGACATGTTTAGATATGAGAGCCTGATGACATTCAGAAACTGACAGTGTATCACTGCGGCTGCCACTTGTTCGTATTACAAGTTACAAATGTTCCGGAGAGAAGGCCTGTGTCGGGGGGAAATAAGGACAGTAGCACTGGACAAAATGGAATCAACACACACGCCACAAAGAAGAGGGGATGTTCCCAGTGTCACAAACAGAATTATTGCCTGTCGCATCTGACGATGCTCAGAAGACACAAAAGGATACTGAAAGAGCGCCCAAAGTGCTAGAAATGGGATGTGGCTCTCGCTGTTTGTTGGGTTTTTTTTCCACTTTTTTTCCTCTTTTCTCCTCTTTTTACTTTTTTTTTTTTCTTCTTTTTTTTATATTTTTCTTTGCTAAGATACCAAAGGCAGGGGGCAAACACACAGAAAGCAAGCGACTGGCACAGCCACCAAACACAGTAGTGCAGTTAAAATCCTAAAGCTTACTACAGTCGGAAAGTTTTCAATGACATTTCAGTCCTTTCTCTAGGATCATAGAAACAGTTGCATTAAGTTTATCAACTCGATTTAAGTAAGGCAGTGAGAACTATTCTAGAAAAACAAGAAAGCAGCTTGCTCTATGCCAGATGGGTCCACATTGTACAGCGATTGCGTTTACACTGAAACCCCGGGTGGATGTCACCCTCTCGACAGCATATGCAAACCGGATTCCTTATTAGCCTGAGATTCCTTCTGGTCTCAGGATAGCGAAGCATTTTATTTACATTGATTGCAGTTTAGTATTTTTGTAAACTGCTGTAGGCAGAGCTGAAGTTTTTAAGGCCCTGGGGTTTTATTCTGTGCTCCCAGCCTGCAAGGAAATATCGATCTTTTTTTTTAAAGTCTGAATAATTTTGTCTTAGAAGAAGTTAATACTTCAGTACTTCTCCACCATCACAAGCAACAGCACCAATTTCGTGTCACTCAAAGGAAATATGTTAAGAGGCTGAACTCTGACGCCACACTAGCAGATTCAAGAATAAACCCCTAACTAGTCTTCATAAATTGTCTGTTAAAAAAATGAGTCAAGTGTTTCATTATTGGCCCTCCAAATCTCCCTCTGGGTGGTGTAGAACTTGATAAATTTGGAGTATCCAATCAGTAGAAAATCTAAAATCTACAAAAATATAGAACACATTTGTTTTACAAAAACAGACATTTTAACTTAAACAGTTTTCTTCATTAGTGATAGAGAGCAGGATGTTTAGATTCATATTTTAATACAAGCTATTTCATAAGAGCTTGCTGGAGAAGAAAATCTTGCTTCATGTCTATGACACTTAGAAAAACTAACAGATGAAAAAAATCTGATAATAAGGACTAGAGCAGCCTTCATTCAAGTAACATTTTAAAAATCATAATAAAGCAATCTTTCTACTATTACGTAAATTTCCATTCTTCACCAGCACCTTCTGTGAGTAGGGTAGGCTAGTTTTAAGCATTTGATATCATGTATCCCTATTTTTTTTATTAGCAACCTTCTTGTAAATTCCTCCAAAAATTAAAGAAAAAAAAAAAGACAACCGAGAAAAAGCATTTCCCTCTATACTGCAATTTGATCTAAAAAAAGGAATTACTCATCAAACCTGCAATGGACATTTGTCTGCAGACACTTCCTGACCATTGATTCATTTGGCTGTGGATTTTTTTAAAAATGCACATTGAAGATGGCAAGCCTCTGCAGTGCTGGTCTGCCCTGGCGCTGGCTGCGGGCCGGCTAAGATTTCTCCAAGAGTGCAGTTACGACACCACGTGAATTGATTTTCTCTGCAGTGACCGCTCCAGTCTGACTGGCACCGCGACTGCCTCCCAACATATCCCATTAGGGTGCGAGGCAGATGACAGCAGCTGGTGTCAGATTATAGAGGTGTTTTCAACAATGAAAACACAGCCCCTCCATCTTCAAGGCAACACTAAATCATTTAGATGGCATCGTTTTGCAGTTAAGAGCTTGATTTTTGGACATAGGCGACTCTAGCATTGGAAGGGCCCCCGAGCTTTCCTGAGCTCGAGGACACCAAGCATTTCTGAAATCCCTTTTCTCCCACCTGCGTTGTTTGGAAGTACTTGTTGCCGGGTAACAGTTTAGCAGCCATTTTCAAGGGCTGGGGATTTTTTTTTAATATATATATAGATATCTTTTTAAAATTTTTAAACGTTCTATACACTAGTGGGGGGTTGTACATGATTTTTTCCCCGTGGAATGCAGTTAGCAAACTCTTTTACCAGATGCATAATCTGAAAACTGTGTAAAATAATATTGCAATCTCCGAATTGGTTGGCTCAGTTGCGCTCCTCCTGGGCCTTGCTGCCTTCCTCCGTTAACTCTGCTGAGCTCCCCGCCTTGACAGCTGCGGGGTCTTCGAAATTCCCAGAAGCCTCCGAGTCGACTCTGGAGCGCTTGAACCTGCGGTCAGGGTATTGGCTGTTGTCAAAAGGCATGCGATGGACACAGAGGACGTGGGTCTTCAGATTTCCCTTCTGAGAGGCACTGTAGGGACAGTAGCGGCACTGGAAAGGCCTGTGACCTACGGGCAGAAAGAGTGGCCGGTCAGTTCTGCTGCGTACCCCTCCCCAGCTCCCAGAGCTCAAAGGACTATGATCATTATTACCAGTACAATATCAGCAGTGTTATTGCCTTGCAAAGGTCAAATGGCAAAGAACAAAGATGCAGCCAATATATCTATTTGGATAAGTAATAACTTACTTGGATAAATAATAAGCTGCACTTACTAGCTGCTAAGTCATGTCTGACTCTTTTGTAACCCTGTGGACTGTAGCCCACCAGGCTCCTCTGTCCATGGGATTTTCCAGGAAGAATATTAGAGCAGGTTGCCATTTCCTTCACCAGGGGATCTTCCCAACCCAGGGATTGAACCCATGTCTCCTGCATTGGCAGGTGGCTTCTTTACTGCTGAGTCTCCAGGAAAGCCTCAAACAATAAGTTACCAAATAATAATAATAATAACTTGGACAAGGATTTAAAAGATCTTTCCATCCTAGCCAGGGTTTTTAATTCAGCCTTTCTAGGTAAGAGAAAAGAAAGTTCCAACACCTGGAAATTCTTTTATAAACAGCAAGATAGCAAGGATTTTAGACTTTGCAGGCCAAGATCAAAGATATGACGTAGATACTTATATAACAAGAGAGGAAATAAATTTCCAACTTTTTGTTGATGAAATTCAAAACTTTATTTATGGACACTGAAATTTGAATTTTATATAATTTTCATATGTGATGAAATATTATTCTTGTTGGGCTTTTTTTCCCAACCATTTAAAAATGTAAAAACCATTCTTAGCTCCACAGGCTGTATGAGAACAGACAGGAGGTGGATTTGAGCCCTGGACTAGACTTTGTGACCCTAGCTCCATACCAAGAAAACCCATAAATCCCTCCATCTGGGATGCTGACTCGTCTCCAAGCCAGTTCACTTCCTCATGTCCCCACCAACTCTACTGATAAGCAAGACAAGCGTGACCAGGAAGTGTGTTTTGGGTCGGGTGAGAGAGGGGTGTTCCCCAAGCCTTGCTCTTCAGTGGAGTGGAAGTGCCAAGCTGGAGGAATTTGGGGAGCTCTGTTTCAAGAGGAGGCAGCAGACAGTATCAGACAAGAACTGGGACACTCAGATAATTAAGGCCAGCCTAGTTTTAAAGAAGTTCAATTTTGAATGGTGACGCCCGGACTCCAGAAAGGCTGTAAATAAGAACAGAAGATGGATTCTTGTGAAAATCCACCTGCTCCTTCGGGCTTCATTTCTCTGTTCTGATGCACCACAGACATGCACACATCTCTGCTGTCTTTAGGAACCAGTAAAGCATCTAGTTTGGGAAGTTCTAATGGGACACTGCGTTCTGCCCAATGCTGGGAAGCTGTGGATATGCCATTCCTGGAAGCCCGTGAGTGCTGTCCCACCCAGCACCCAGAGAGGTCAAGACCCAGTGCTGGGTTTCATTTGCTCAGGAAAATAAACAAGCAAATAAATGGGCCCAATTGTTTACCCCAGAAAACATCTGAACAGCATATTCATCACTTTTTCTAGAGCATAATAGCAGAAGTCCTGTGTATCTACTTTGCAAAGCAGTCTTGTTCTTGAGAAATTGGAGAGCAACCAAATGTTTGGAACTGAAACTCATTTCCTCACCAAATTGCACACAGCACTAGATTCTTGCTCCTTTCTTAGTGGGCTTTGGGAACTAGCTCTCTCCATCTTCCCTCCTAGCCAGTTGGCCCCCAGGTCAAATCCATTCTACCTGTTGAATCTTTCTACTTCCCATAATCCCCTCTGAGCCTGGTCCGGTGTACACCAGCTCGTGCTAGACTGTGAACACGGCAGCCTGCAGGAGAGCATTCTGCTTCCAGTTTCCCCACTTCCTGCCCATCCTCCCCAGGTCTACCAGAGTGAGTACCTAAAACGGAAGCTCAGCTCTGAGTTCCCTGTCCAAATCTTTAATGACCACCTACCCCCTCGCCTTTACAGCTCAGTCCCAACACCTCTCCCGTCTCCAGGAGCTTCCCCTGTTTGCCCACTCCAAACCAAACGATTAGATGGTCTCTGCAGACGGGCTTCATTCTGCAGGGTCCCCATGCTCTGACTGTGCCACCTTCTCCCTGAGACATCACTTCTGTTCTCTGCAGATCCAAACCGCATTCTCCTTTCAAGGCTCTGTTTTGTGTGACTGCGTTGTGTGTGTGGGCATTAGCCGCCATGATAGACTGTGAGCTCCTGAGGCAGGAAGCATAGCCGTCTTAATATCACTGGTGCCAAGCCCTTTGCTTGGCACAGAACAAACGGGTATGAACTGTTTGCAGCAATTGCATTATTATTTTACTGTTTGCCCTTGCCTTTTTTTCAATGAATTACAAATTTTCAGACAGAGTTTTCTCTTCTCTTGTTTCTATTGTTGTACCTAACACAAGACTGAATTTGATCAACTTTCCTACTTGCGTAAGTCCATAGAGTGGAACACACTTGCTCTTGGCCCTTCTCCACGGCCTACCACAGCAAGAAGAGCACAGACTGTCAGAAGGAGGGGCCTGGACCACAATTATCAAGTAAGAGAAGCCTTTGTGAGTACCGTTTGCCTCCTGCCTTCCTGCTATCCAACCCCATCCTTAGGGTTTGGTCACCCCTTCATCCAGATGACAGGGAAAAATCTGGGTTGGTGTAGAAGGAGAAAACTGAGACTCTGTTTCTAGTGGACTTAGGATATTTATGAATAGAGTATATGGCCCTACTTTTCATCATGTTGGAGTTAAAGCATAGACTGAAGGGAAGAATCCTGGTGTTGATCAATGGCAGTGAGATAGGAAAAGCCATGCCCATTCTCTCCACTATAATCATGAATCTTCATCAGCACTAAGCTGGGTGTCAGTGAGTTTCCAACAGATCCCGAGGCTCAACCAGCCAACTCATGAAGTCGTCTTCCCTATGGACATGAAGTTACGCCCAGGGCTCAGTGAGGTGGTTTGAGGTTCTCTGATAGGGCAGCTCTTGAGTGGGAGTAAGAAGGAAGGACAGCCCAAGCCTGCAGCCAGAGGCATAGGAACCAACTCAAGTTCATTCAGAGAACTGGAGAGAAGAGTTGAGACTTCCCTCAGGAAGCCTAAGAAACATTTCTAAAGTTTTGTCCAAAGCTTCTCACATGGCTCAGATACAGCTGGGGCTAACTCATCAATTCACTTATTTTATGGCAATAAGTTACAGATGGGGAAAATCATCATGACAAGACTTTGGAGCTAAAAACTCCAAATAATAATTTAAAATAAATAAATAAAATCAAAACTCTTGGCACCATAATCCAAAGAGGCTTGCAGAACCGTGAAGCAAATGACCAAACCATGGTATTGTTTAATAAATCTACTTTAGATCACCGTGATTCATCAGGTTCCTACATTCTTCCACTGTTTTTTCCCATCTGTCAAAGTTACCTATTATACTTCCTATTATTATTTCTGTATGAATCTATGCTCCAAACTTTGGAAGCCACCCTCTCTGCAAATTGTGTCACCGTGGGAACCACATGCATCTCGGCAAACCAAACGGAGAACCTGAGATATCACCTTTATTCACAATAAAGGCTTTTTTGAATTGGCCAACTGGGCATAAAAGCACTTAGTAAAATTTTTTCACCAACTGATTTTAAATCTTAATTATGATTTTTATCCTATGGTTATATCTGAATATCTGTATCTTGGGAGAGTCAAAGATATACAATAATTCTGGCATATTTGGATACTTTAGTGGTCAAACCATTAGCACTGAAGTAGTTTTTATTTTAACTTAGGTGAGCTGAAAAGTTATATATAAAGGTATAATGTTATGCATGTGTACATTTGTGGAAGGAAGTCTGTACAATACTGGAACCACGATAAACCTTGATCTTACATTGTACTTTGTAAATGGAAGTACTGTAGGTAATAGTAGTACCTGAAGACCCCAAAAGCCTCTGTCCCACAGGTTTTCACATACATGTCTGTATGTTTATCCTTATATTTGAGCTTTATGACTGTTATGTCAAAAATATCAACCCCATAGCTCAGATGAATAACAAAATAGAGTGAACTTGGATGGTTCAACTTTAAAACAAATTTCAAATGTGTATAAAGTACTCAGATCTCCTAATTTTCTAAAATTCCTATAAGAATTATATGAATTTTTAGGATTCACACACACACACACACACACACACACACACACCCTTCTAAATGGTTTGTTGAAAGATTCCCATGAGACTGAGGTGGAAGAAAAGCTTTGAAGAAATGAGACGTCCATCCTGAGGGAAGGTGATTGTGAGGAGCCGCGATGTGGCTGGAAGAAAGCATTGTGTTGCCCCGAGAATAGGATGTAAGTGAAAGGTTGATCCTTTGGTGATGGGAACATTTACTCCCAAAGAGAAAGCTGTTGGTATGCAAAGCACTTTTGGAAACTTGATTCATTTCCCAGTCTAGCTAAATCTGGATGAAAAGTTTCCAATTTCTCTATACCATTTGTCCATGCGAAGCCCCTGGTATTGGCACAGACTCAGTGATCTGTTACCTTTGGGTCAGAGAACATACCCTATACTTTCAGAACAAACCCCACAGCTGAGAGCTCCACTGAAATTTCCACTGTGCTTTTCCAATACATGTGACAGAACAAAGGACCCACCTGAAGGCAGAGGCAGTGAGAGGGCCGTGGAAATCCGAGGGAGCTTTCTTACTTTCCTGCTAAGGTGGATGTGGGGCTCCAAGGAAATCAGATCTCCAGACGGAGGTAGGTCAACACATCCCCTGGGGAGAAGCCCTCAGGGTGACACGCTGCAAACTTCCATCTGGCACATTTTAATGAGAAGAAAGACCAGCCATGCTGCCTGCACCCCCAGAGATGGAGGTAGCCATTCACCTGGGCCTATAGGTAGAGATGAAGATGCTGCTGCTGCTGCTGCTGCTGCCAAGTCGCTTCAGTCGTGTCCGACTCTGTGCGACCCCATAGACAGCAGCCCATCAGGCTCCCCTGTCCCTGGGATTCTCCAGGCAAGAACACTGGAGTGGGTTGCCATTTCCTTCTTCAATGCATGAAAGTGGAAAGTGAAAGTGAAGTCGCTCAGTTGTGTCTGACTCTTAGCGACCCCATGGACTGCAGCCTACCAGGCTCCTCCATCCACGGGATTTTCCAGGCAAGAGTATTGGAGTGGAGTGCCATTGCCTTCTCCGGAAGATGCTACTACTGTCCATCAATCTCTAAGAAGCAGCAAAGGCTTTAAGACAGAGTTGAGTCTAACAGCCTTTCTTGGATTGAATTTAAAAGAGTAAGGGCACCCACCCCAGCCAGCTCCCCATTTGAGGAGAATATGAACACACTGGCCTTTCTCAAGCTCAGCCCCACAGGGAAGCACTCTGCTTTAGGGCAGCCTTTGGCCCCTCTGAACACAGGAGACCCTTCCTGCAGAGGCCTGACCACAGAGAGCTCTCTGTTTCGCATTTTTGATTTCAGGTGTCCTCCTGCCCTGCAGTGGTCAGTGTGCGTCTGACCAGGACCTTGTGTTCAAAGCACAGCATCACCCCTTCATGAGGCTGAGAGGCCACTAACACCCAAGATTAGGCTTCCCCTCTGTCTGACCTTGAGCGAGCATTTGATCTCTCAAGGCTCCAGTTTCTACATCTTGGAAATGGGGGAATGATATGAATACTGACACCCTAATCCTGTTATGAAGATCAGAGGAGACAGTGTGTCAAGTTTGTAAATGACAAAGAGCTCTGCAAATGTCAGCTGTCTGTCATTGCTGTAATTGCTGATTCCTTTGTTATCATTCTGTTCCTTATCTAAGACTGGTCAAGAGAGGCTATGCTCTGTTCTTCCTCAAAAGCACTCATTCAACAAGACTTCCCTGTGCCAGTTTTGTACTAGCCTGCCTCTCCTAGGTGATCTTATCCCAGATAGTTGGGGAATAAAGCCTGAAATAGTCTCTCCTTGGAGCTCCTGCTTTTGACTGGGGGTTTGGGGATCTGCAAGACCTTCAGAGTCCGAAGGAAGTAGTGGTTAGCAAGGAAGTCGTTGTTGGTAGTATTTCCCTTGGTGAAGTTCAGCAGATGTGGGCTGGGCTGTGGTCACAGGTCCACGTGGGAAGGATATCATGTCTGGAGGATCCTGTTCTGGTGCGGGGCTGGCAGTTTGAGGCCATGCAGTGGGGGAGATGGTCAAGGGGGTTGGGGGCTCTGAGAGCTCAGCCGGGAGGAATATGAGCCCCTGCATGCGCTTCTAGCCTCTTTGCCCTCAAAGCCCCCGAGCTGCTGCCTCTGACCACAGGACCCTCTCTGTTCTCCAGATGCTTTACATGCTTTATTCTCTTTCCTGCCATAGGACCTCTGCCCAATCCTGTCTCATTTCCTGCATTGGAATGCCCCCTCCCCTGCTTCATGGAAGTACTATAATCCCATTCTTAGTGCAGCTGCCTCAGGCTTCCCCTGATGACCCCAGACCCACTGAGGTTCATCACAGCAAACTCTCCTCTTCCACAGTAGAGTGTCCAACAAGAGTAGATCAACAAACAATTATGTTGTCTACCCCATAAGACAGTCAGCTCCAGGACTCAGGAACTGTGGGGTTTTGCTTTTGCTCTGTTTTTTTGTTTTTTTGTTTGTTTTCTGATTACTGATATTTCTTACTACCTAGTAGAGACTTTGGAATGTTACAGATTTCCATCAGGTATTTTTCAAGCAAAAGGACAGGTGAATGGATGGATGGATGGATGGATGAAGGAAAGAGGGAGGCAGCCAAGAGAAAAGGAGAGGAGCAGCATGCTATCCCAAGCAGACAGACTCGCCTGACCTCAATACAAAAGCAGAAAGGTTGTGTGGGTGCAGGGGCCTGCAAGCTGGTGCTTCCAGTGTGGTGAAGGTGGAGCTCGGTGGGAGCTGGGCAGGGGTGGGGCCCACAGGACCCCCTGTGGAGCTTGCACCTCACTCCAGGGGGGAAGGCCTGTCCAGCTCTGCAGCAAGGCTGCTGCCCCAAAGAGCCCCCATCCCTGTCTGAAGGCAGGATCTTGGACCCTGATGCCAGATGTGAGCCCCCAACATCACCCCACTTCCCACCTCTCTGTCTCTCACTTTGAGCCCATCAACATTTCCCATCACAGCCATGCGAAAAGTAAGTACATCATACGTTAATTTGTATTGTCACAGCACCGTAGAGCCGTGGTAAAGAGCACATTCATTTTTAATCCACTATGAATAATATATAAATATGTATACAGTGTGGAGGGTCAAGAGGAGTAAGGAGAAAGCAAGCCGTACATTGTTTATAACAAAACTGGGGAAACGAGATATTTTTCTTACTTGCTACGATGGAAATATCTGCTCTTTCCCTGTACCTGAGGAGGAAAGGAAAATGCCTGCCCTTGGGGGACCATCCATTCATTACAGCTCTGCACTTGTGGGCAACTGGGTTCAGGGAAGAGCTGGGGCTGCATCCATGAGGCTTCCAGACTTTCCATGCTGGTGGCTTCTTCTCAGGTGCGTGATGGCAGAGAGGGGAGTGGGGGTGAGGTAAGTGACCAGCCTCTGGTGCTTAGTGATGAGAAAACAGTCCAACACCCATTCATCAGAGCACGTTTACAGGAATTGCCTCAATGGTCCTCATGACTATCAGTGAGGATATGTGGTGGAGAAACATCTCCCCATTTTACGGATAAGAAAACCAAGATTAAATAATTGTCCAAAGTCAGGTTGGCACAGCTAGCTGGGTCCTGATCAGGAATTCCACCTTCAGGTTTTCTCAAAACAGACGATCTCGTCTCTACTCCCTCCTGTCACTCCCTGCACACCACCTGTGGAAATTCTCTACAAAGGGGTGTCTTTGATCAGGACCCAGGGGTGCTCCAGGAGAGAGTCCACTCCTCTGTGGAGGAGTGTGTAATGTGTGATACTGCACACGTGTCACTTGCCACACTCTTTATGGACACAAGCACGACTGTGGCCTCTGTCATCAAAGGCTGGCATTGGGCACATGGCCGGCACCAAGCCACAGGGTTGTAAGCTCTCTGTCAAAGCTCCCATCACACAGCTCCTGGACCCCAGACCACTTCCAGGAGCCCACACTGAATGCCTGCTGTAAGCATTAGCCTGAGAAGATTGCTGTTGGAATGATGTAGAACTTTTAGTGCTGAGAAGGTGAGAAGGGCATCTATCCCGCATGCCTGACACAGGCCTACCCAGTACATGCTGAATGGTTGTTCACATGCCTAAAGGCTGACTTTAAGAGTTGCAACCCACTAGAGACCCAAGTGGGAGGAGGAAGGCCAATCATTCATGAAGGAAGGACATCCCAGCTTCGAGCAAGGCTCCAGTTTCCAGTTGAAAGATGGCTCAAAGGTCAGGGGAACTCACAGGAGAGAAGGACCATTCTTGAGAAAAGACACATATGCTGTTTTCCAGAGCCAGGCCTACACGTGGTGACAGAGGCACAACTCTGGGTGTTGGAACAAGGGCGTCCTAGGGTGGAGAGGAGCAGTCCCCAGAATCGCGGTTCATGCTCCACAGTCAACACAAGCAAAGGCATCCAGAAGACGGTCATGTATACAAGTGGTGGGGAGGGGGCTCCCTGGGACAGGTAAACAGTGAAGGGGCGATCCCCCCTGTGTCCTCACACTGCCGAGCCATCCCTCACACCAGGCAAGCTTTTCAGATCAATCTCATTGGTTCCTTTCATTGTTCGTTGAAATAACTGGAGAAAGACAGTGGGTAAATAAAGAGGAACATTGCGGCCATGGCTTCTAGATCAGCCCTGACCACACCCACATATACCTTGGGTGAGTGTAGACCCTTAAGAAAGCCAGAAAGCATGAGAGAACCCAGGCTGACCAAGGAAGAATCTTGGGGACCAGCAGCATCGGGCCCTGCCACAGCCCACGGTTGACCCATCTGTGACACGCTCATTTTCTGCAACATCCTCTCTGGCGCACAGGATCATGGAGTATTTCTAAACTACCACCGAAAGGTCTCCCACAGTCATGCTCTATGGTGCTGTCTTCTAGAAAGTTCCTGGTAATGACCTGGAGAGAAGTAGCCCTCAGAGGCAGCTCACATGCACAGGGCAATGAGGCTTAGGAAGTACCAACAAGACTCCTTAATAACCGCCCTGCCCCTATTGCACCCCACCCAGAGCCCTTTGGATTCCTTGAAACTAAGGACACTTGCATTATCAGTAAAGAGCCTGCCTGCCAATGCAGGAGATGTAAGAGACATGGGTTTGATTCGTGCGTTGAGAAAATCCCCTTGGGGGCGGGGGAGGAGGGCACATGGCAACTGACTCTAGTATTCTTGCGTGGAGAATCCCATGGGCAGAGAAACCTGCTGGGCTTCAATCTATAGGGTTGCAAAGAGTCAGACACGACTGAAGTGACTTAGTACACACACAAAAACCTTTGCAAACTGCATGCTAGTAGGAAAGAAAATGGCTCTACACATGGGGCAGATTTTATAAGTTGAAGGACTGTGCCCAGTGGACCTGGGAGAAATCCAGGCTGGGTGGTCCACTGGGCTGGCCTGTCGGTCAGGCCTCCAAGGTGGTGCTTGTCTCCACTTGGCCCTCACTTGCTGCTCCCTCTGACTGTCTGCTGCTCTGTCTGACCCTGAAGCTGCCAGCTTGGGGAGTCCCTGCCCAGGACCCCGGCCATCCTTCAAGTTTCAACACGCTCTGCTGGGGCAAAGAAATGGGTAAAAATATACAAGAACATGGACTGAGCTGATAGAAAGAGCCATTTCTCAGTAACACACATTCCATATATATTTTTTTTAATTTCCCTAATTCTAAATAGGCAAGAATGGTTCTAATCAGGTACATAATTTATGTTTTCAGTTTTCAAAAAAATATTCATCCGTCTAATCAAAGATGCTAAAACACTTTGAAATATCCTTAGGATAAATAATTTTAGGTTTTAAATTTCCTGTGATTTGGGTTTTAATTTAAAACACTATCAAAAAATATTTTACAATTTTAAAAGTGAATTTTGATCCATGTGGTAATAGATTGGAGACATCAATGTGAACTTGTGTTTAGCTTAATATGTATAGTAGAGATGTGGGTACATGCAGGGGTTAGTCTACACACAAATATTTCCTTTTTCTCAGTGGAGAGGGCCTAGAACCCATGATATCCCAGTGGTAACAAGGACAATTAGCCCAGAACTTGACTTCTAATACTATTCTCAAGAAAGGGAGCCAGGGCTTCTTGGGGAAATGGCTAATTCCAGGGCTGGAGCAGGACATACACAAGGTGGTCCTGAAGCACTTCATGCCGGAGAGTAAGGAATTGTTCCAAAGCCATAAGCTGGTGGGGGTATCAGAGCAGCACGTAGTCCAGTGAGAGAGCCCCCAGTGGCCAGAGCTGGAACAGCTTCAGCAACGAAGTAAATGGCGAAGTATAAAATAAGCACCCACAAGTCACACTGACATAAACAAATGATTGAATCCATACCTACATAGAGGACTTCCCCGCTGGTCCAGCGGTTAAGAATACACCTTCCAATGCAGGGGACACAGGTTAGAACCCTGGTCGGAAAAGCTTCCACGCGTCGAGGGGTAACTAAGCCCATGACTACTGAGCGCCATGCTCTGGAGACCACAAGCTGCAACTACTGAAGTCTGTGCATTCTAGAACTAGTGTTCCAAAACAAGACAAGCTAGTGCAATGAGAAGCCCATGCACCGCAACTAGAGAGTATGCCCCCACTTGCCAGAGCTAGAGAAAGCCCTCGTGCAGCAATGGAGACCCAAACCAGCTAAATAAAACATAAAAGATAAATGCTGGTGGTGGTACTGTTCAGTTGCTAAATCATGTCTGACATTTCTGTGACCCCAGGGCTTCCCTGGTGGCTCAGACATTAAAGAATCTGCCTGCAATGCAGGAGACCCTGGTTCAATTCCTGGGTCAGGGAGATCCCCTGCAGGAGGGAACGGCTACCCACTCCAGTATTCATGCTTGGAGAATTCCATGGACAGAGGAGCCTGGTGGGCTACAGTGCATGGGGTCACAAAGAGTCAGATGCAGCTGGGCAACTTTCACTTTTACTTTTCATGGACTGTAGCCTGCCAGGCTCCTCTGTCCATGGGATTTCCCAGGCAAGAATACTGGAATGGGTAGCCATTTCCTTCTCCAGGGGATCTTCCTGACCCAGGAATTGAACCCAGGCCTCCTGCATTGGCAGGCGGATTCTTTACCACTGAGCCACCAGGGAAGCTCTATATATGTATCGATACCTACTTGGAGAACTACAGAGGCCTCACACATTCCAAACCACTTACTCTAACGGCGCTCCCCCTGAAGGAGGTGGCTGAAACTCCCACTGCTTTGTGCTGGCTGCATGGTGACCTCCTGCACAGAGCTGCAGTGTGAAAAGCACTTAAGGGGAACTGTATAGACAGACATCTGACAATCATGAGCTCAGCCAGGTGACCAAGGTCAGGGGGAGAGCACGTACTCTGATTTGATGGGATGAGAAGGTACTTCATTTCTGTGGCTTTCCTCCCCCAAACCCACAATCCAAGTCCACCCGTGAGAAATCTCAATTGAGGAACATTCTATATAGTATGTCTCAAATGTAGCCATGTCATCAAAAACCAAGAAATATGGAGAAACTGTCACACCTAGGAGGGCCCTTAGGAGAGCTGACCCCTAAATGAAATGCGGTCCTGGAATAGAGAAAGAACACTGGGTAAGAGTAAAATCTGGGCTTTACTTAGTAATAGTGTATCAATACTAAGTCATTAATTGTAATCGATGTACCCTACAAATGTTAGATGTTAGAAGGAGGAGCAGCCCTACCAGGATACAGTGTTCGTGGTATTCTGGTCCAGTATGAAGAACCTGGGTTCTTGAGCCAGACACCTGGATTCGAACCTTACCTGTCTCTACAGGTTACGTGCTCTTGGGCTAGCTATTCAAACTTTCCAAGTCTTAGCTTTTTCACCCATGTCAAATGGGTGTACTCCTAATAATAGTTCACTCATCGGGTTGTGGGGATTCGAGGAGAAAAGACTCGTAAAATGCTTAGCACAATGTGTGGCACATAGGAAGACTTACATCAGCGTTTGTTCGATATGGTTTTGCATATTAAAATACTCCTTCTATTAAGTGCCTGTTATGTGAGAGTCTTGAATTGGAACTGTCATTCCAATGCCAGTGCTGGAGTCAGGTGTTAGGACTCCACTTGCCAGTAAAGGGCGCTGAGGCTTTGAGAGGCTCCATGTGTGTCTGGACTCATGAAGCCAGAGAGGCAGAAAACTCAGCTTTGCACCAGCTCCCTCTTAAACTGCAGCTCCCTCTTAGACAGGGCTCAACCCACTGTCTCGCTTCCTCTCTGCAGCTTCAGGTTCAAGTTCAGTTAGAGTGAAAGCTGAGAAGATGAGACTGGATTCCAGGAGGTATCTGCAGAAGAGAGCATCTGGCAGGAATGCCAAAGTCCCCCAGACCCTTCCAGCTCAACCCTGTCCCCTCTTCTGCACCCCCCCCTCCCCCCCGCCCCCTGCAACCCAGGAGCTCAGAACTCAACCTCAGGAGACCCTGCCCTTCCCTCCTGCTGACCTCACAGTGGCTTCTTCCTTAGCAACTTCATTCCCATGCTCTGGCCCACGCCATGCAGATTTTGCCTTAAATTCTGTTTATTTGTTTGCCCCGGGCTGTCTATGCGCTCAGCGAGCCACCAGCCTGCCTGGGTGGTCAGGAGAGCCAGATTGCAGCGCAGGCCTGGCCGCCAGCACTCACAGGCAACTATTGATCCGAGATCTTAAATCATTCCCCAGATTTTATGAAAGCATTTATGTTTATCATTAAATAACCTTCAAAGGGTCGATGAACTTACTTTCCTTTTTTGGAGATTTTTAGATGTGTAATATAATAATGCTCTAACAATACCCAGTGTTTGTCTCTGGGTGAGCGCACTCAATCCTGAAAGAAATGCTAGGAGAGGCCAAAGAGAGAGAACGCAAGGTGGGAGCTGGAGAACAGACAGGCTGGCAGCTTCTCCATTGTCACATAGCAAACCTTGCCCTCTGAAACTCTTCTCTCTCCCAACATTTCCAGCAAGGGGATACTTGGAAACCACACTAACAGGGGTGGTTTTAGATGGAACGGAACTGACCACTTTCAGGTTAACAGCATCAGGAAAAAAATGAGTGAATCAAAGTTGGATACGCTTTTAATAAATAGCAAGTAAAATTATTAAGGTGGTACTCAAGCGATGACAAAACTAGAAGGTGCCAATGCAGCGTCTTCTGTTGATATCCACATCGTCCCCTCCTTAGGAATACTGGGCTAAATGGAGTTCTCTGAAGTTCCTGTGGCAATAAGGCAGATGCTAGGCATTTAACAGAAGCTGTCACAGCCAGCCCTGCTCCATGTGAACCCACCTCTGGCACCATCAGACTCACTGGGTCAACAGACCACCCCAGAAACAGCAAGGAGAAAGACTCAGGACCAAAAGGCAGTGGGCTTGCTCTGCACACCACACCAGTCCCCCAATCCCCTGTGCTTGCATCCACCTCTGCTCTCCAGCCTTTGATGACTTCCTCTGATGACCACAGCATCTTGCCTCCTCAGCCTGACTTTCCAACCTGCAACCCTGTTTTACCTAATATTTATTGCCATTGCCACCAGGAATTTGCCAACCCCCAAATCTCTTTCCAATTAGATCCCACCAAAGCCTCAGCTCCTTGAAGCCTTTCTCAGGACCCAGCTGTCAGAGCCCCACAGGCACTTAGCAAAGGCCCACACAAGTAGGCATTTTAACTGAGTTCTGTCGGGACTGCTCACTAATGGCTTCCTGTGACTTGGGCGTGGTGGGTCTCTCCCTTCCCTTAGGGGGCTGGAGATGCCTGCCATGCACATCTCAGAATGGATACCAGAAGCTGGGAGTTGTTCCCTTTGGGTGGCTTCTTAGGAAGGGCTCGGGCCTGCCTTGGGTGCCCCTTTGCCCTGCTCCATGTTCTTGCCTTCATGAAGGCCTAAGGGACACCCTGGAGTGAGCAGCCCTGACCTTAAAGAGGCTGGTCCCAGCTTCTGGTCTTGCAAGGACACACTCCCACCTTGCTTCCTTCCATCCAGCTTGGCATCCTTCTTCAGAGGACCTCCCAAGAGGTGGCCCTGCAGAACCTTCCCTGCACACCTGGACCATGCCCTCTGCCTTGCCCTGCCTTCTACACCAGGAAAATCCAAGTGCTCTGGGCTCTGGAGGCCCCCAGGGTTCCCAGTCCCAGCCACCGCATTCCTCCCAACATCTGTGAAGGACTCACAAGAACTCAATCATTTCCAGGTGCACCTTGGGTCACCTTGGGTCTCCGTCTCCCAATCACAGTGCCATGAACAAGTCTTCTTGCCCCACGCCCCTCCCTAGCATCCTCAATCATGCCACTTCCTGTGTGGTGCTGGGACAGTACCCCCTACCTCACTGGAGCCCCAGAGCCCAGGTGACCATGGGTCAGCTCCATGGAGTCCACGGCTGCTCTGGATATACATGCTTTCGCCCTCCTCAGAAGTCACAAGCTGGAGGCACACACATTTTTCTTAAGTTTGTCTTTATTCTTAGCTTTCTATGTCCTTGGTTTCTCCAGTGAATTTTTTTTTTTTTTTTTTTTTGCCTCATGTCATGTGGGATCTTAGTTCCCCAACCAGGGATCAAGCCCACACCCCTGCACTGCAAGCATGAAATCTTAACCACTGGATGGCCAGGGAAGCCCCACAGTTTTATTGCTTTGTCCCCAGTGCTATTTTTTAAAAGATTTAAGGTATTACCAATGTTTCAGAACAAAGAGATTTCATGCAAAAATACAGATTTCCAGTTTATCTTGAAAAGGTCTGGCAAGATCTTCCCAGAGGCAGCCACCTGCCTGGCACCGGGACCCCAGTTCTCAACCCCTGAGAACTGCCTGAGTCTAACACCCGGTGCTTCACCTCCTTTGGGTGGGGCAGGTCACTGGGTGAAGTCTTCCTGTGGTTTTTCTCATGGCAGATAAATTGCATTCTTGTACACACCCAGTGAACTAAACAAGTGGGTGGTCTCTGCTGGTTTAATCATTTCCTGTTTTCCATTGTGTCCCTTAAGATGAACACATCAACCCTTAATTGTAGGTTCTGTTTTATTAGACAGTTAAATATTGGGGGGAGGGGGCAATGTTGTAACTGGGCTTGTGCCAAGGATGTGGTATGCACAGTGCCACCCTGGAAAAGACACGGAGCATGGGGTGGGGGGTGGGGGGGCAAACCCACAAAGTCACCCAACACAGAACGCTGTACGTTTACAGACAGCAAATCCAGGGTTATCTGTGGCCAATTCACCACCCACTCTCCCCATGCTCATCTTTTGTAAACACAGTACATTTTGAGGGGTGGGGAGGACTCATATGGTTTGGGGGAGGGGGCCAGGCAGGCTCATGTGGGTTGCAGAAGATCTCACCAAAAACAGTGTAGCAGGACCAGTCATATTCCATCAAATTTCAGGGCTGTTGTATCCTATTAATGTGAGTTTATGTGAGAGACAGCATCGCACATTCTTTTCATAAAAGAATCAGACACCCACTATCCATACCCACAGTATATATCCATATAGATGGGCACACTGAATATATTTTAAATAGCTACATTTTATCATGCCCAATTCAACAAATCGGTACCGCGAACAATGGAAAATTTAACAAACTAAAAAGGGGAGATGGAAACATAAACTTTTCAACGTTCAACGCCCTCCAAGTGCCACTAATGCTGTCACCTGCCAAAAAATAAAATTAAATAAATAAAGCACGGGAGAGAGGTGGCTTTTCCTGTGAAGTCACAAAGGAAACGGTACTCTTTTCTTCCCCCTATAAAAGGCTCTCTCTCAAATCAAAGGTGTCAGACTTTGCTTTCTCTGGCTGGCATGATCCAGAATACGGCTGAGGAATGACAGATGTCGGCACCCAGCTGCAATGAAGCATGCTAAAGTTTCCGTCTAATCCACTTATTTCTCTGTAGTCACGTAAACCAAAACAAATGGGCAGGGCTTTACATTAGGAAGAAGCCCCACAGCAGCAGGACTTCGTTGCATAATACAGTCGACACGCCATCTTGGTATCATTTTCCCTCCGCAGGGACGGCACCTTGCGTGAGAGCCGCTCGGCAGTGTGGCCCCCAAAGTGTCAATCGTGTCCCCTCCACCCCGGGAGGGACAGGGTTTCCTCGAGAGAGGGGAGTTTAGGGGGAGAAGAGGGAGTCAGCTTGAAGGGAGGCCCTCCCAGGACCCAGCCGGGACCCAGCCAGGACCCACGCGCACGCACTCACACACCAACGCGCTCCCGGGGTTTTTTGAGCTGCTAAACTAAGACGATCAGTTTAATCACCAGCACCATCGTTTTCAACTACTTGAATAAATCCAGAGGAATTATACCCGGAGCCCGTGTGTAATTAAAGTGAGGGTTGTTAGACTCTTCATTTAATAAAACACTTGAAAAGAAAAGCCCTTGTAGGTTTAGCAATGCCACGGGGAGCGGAGGGTAAGTGAGCTCGGCGCGCCAGGCGCCAGCCCTGCCTCCTTCCAGCCTGCGGTGCGACCACCTCCTGAACCGGCTCCCCTCTCCGTCTTGTAAGGAACGGGGCCAGGATCAGGAGTCGTGGGGCTCTGTCACCGCCAGCAGTCCCAACAGCTGCGAAGCACTCTTTCAGCACAAGTCACAAGAAAAGATGTGACGGATTTCGCCCATGGCAGAATGGCGTTCCGTTTCTGGCCCTTCAGGCAAAAACAGTAAAGGCAAAGAGGAAAATTTGAGATTTCCCCCCTTCAACTTCCCACAACAACCTCAGCAAAACCACATGACTCGCCTTCTACAATCTCCCTGGTGTGCGCACTGCTACTTTGGCAGGAAATCAGAATTACTGTTATATAAATTCCATCTGATGCCAGAGCGACCATCTGTGAGTAAAACTGCTTCACCTACGTCTGCCTGCAAAGCCACTCTCCCAGAGACAAGGGAGAAGGGGAAAAAAATTTGATTAATTTGCAGAATGCTTGTGATTTGCTCATATATTATTATAACTGCTCATCAGCACATGACAAATTCCCAGCCCTCGGTGCAGGCTCCCGTTCGGTTTCAGCAGTTTCTTGCGTCGGCACCTGACAGACTGCAGGGCCTCTAATGACTTTCAGATGCTTACAAACAGTAATTCTATCTTCAGAATAAAAAAGAAAAATCCGTAGGAAGAAAAGAGGAGCGGGTTCGTCTATTTCATTTCCTTCCTGTAGATCAACATGATTTAACTCTTAAGGGCAGCCGCAGCTCCAAGATGGGGCCTCCCAGGCCCCAACACGGCCGCCTGCGGAGACAAAGACCCCCGTTGCCCCAGCTCCAGCTCCCGGGGAAGGTGGGGGCTCAGCCCCGCTGGGCGCGCCCCGGTGCCTGTCGCCTCAGCCTGGCTCTCTCTCTGCCTTCTCTCTGTGCGCAGTGGAGTCCCTTTCATCCGTCCACTTCTAATGCCCTAATAACCTCTCGCATTCTCTGCAAACACATCTGCCTCCTAACTGCACTTGGATTTCTGGTGTTCCCCCCTCCCCTTTGCTTTTAAAACTCTGATTATGCCTTCTGAAGCCCTGCCTCTGTGCTTGATTGCCTGCTTTAGATTAGAGATTTTAGCAAGGAGACAAAGACTTCAGAATGCACATCAGTCCCACATATGAGGACCCACAGAAGGAAAAGCGATAAAACGCGATACACCATCTGTCCACAAACAATAACCTGCGTGTTTGGAGGCTCACAAATTATTTAGCATACAACCTTCCCCAAATTACGGGAGCCTTGAAACAGAGCAGAGTCTGGGAGTGAGACCCTCTTTGATGTCCTTTGGTATTTCCACCCCACACCCCCCTACCTCCAAATTGATTGCTAACAGTTGAGGAATGTCTCAGTGACAAGAAGACTTTTATTGTCAAGATATCCCTTTTACATGCGGCCTGGGACACGGACAGGGGCCGGCTCATCCCAGCCACAGACCTTCTGGGACGATTGGAGCAGATGCAGAGTCTGTCTCTTTCAGACGTGTCTGTAGGGGGCAGGGCCACCAGGGAGGAAGGGGTGGGCTCCAGAGCAGATCCCACTCTTAACACAGAGGGATCCTGATCCTCTTGGCCTGTTCTGCAAACTGGTCAGCTGGTTGGTTCACTGTTAGAAGATACTCTAGATTTTGTTCTGGAGGGATTTAGACTACACGCAAATGGATCTCCCTCCCCACCTGAGAGGCATGTTCTTCCACCCTTCCTCACTCAGACTGTTCTGAGCAGGCCATAAAATCCTCATAAGAATTAGCCAATATCTTTATTCACTACAGAATTCCTTCTAAAGTGATTGACTAAACTGGAAGGGAAAGAAGGACCAAGCATCACTTTTTTAAAAAAAAGGCAGTTTTTGTTTCTAGCAGGTGCACTTTAACCAGATACTCTTTGCCCTTGTTTTAAGCCTGGGATCACGGATGGCATCCACGCACGGGCTTTGTCATCACATTTAATAGTCCTCACACAGCCCGATGAGTAGGTCCTCTCGCTTCACAGGTGCAGCAACCAAGATGTGAAAGCAGTCAGCGGTGTGCCCAGGTGAGGCAGGAAATGGGCACCTAGCGTTTGAAACCAAGTGGTCCAACTCCAGACCCCTCTTCTCTAAACCAACAGAGATCCTGGCTTAAGGATGAGACTGGAGAGGAAGCCATTTAGTGTCAATGATCCAACGGAATAGTTTATATGATCATTAGTAAACAACCAAACATTTACTTTACAAATTGGAGCCTTTCCTGAGTCTCAAAATAGATGTGTTGTTAAGATTAGAGCTGAATGGGAAATAAATGTGGCTTTGTTACCAAATTCATCTTAAGTTTAATTATCCAGGTTCTTCTAGTCCCTTCCCCTGAACTTCCTCTCTGGAGTCCCCTGCTCGCTCCAGGGGCCCTGATCTCCCCCTCAATGGTAGGACTTGGTCTGCGTGCGGACTTTCTTCCCTGCTCGGAGGTTCCCGGAGGACAGTGGCCCAGCCTTGTTGGTATCTGTCTCCAGCCTATCTCTGACAAAACCCTGCACACAGTAGGTGGCCGGCAAGTAAGTATCTATTGTTGGCTTTCTGGAGACGCCTCAAGATGTCCAGCACCACAGGGCTCTGAATTGTAGCATGTTTCTCAGACTCCCCTAACCTGAAATCAATTAAGACAGTGTTTACACACACAGCTTGGCTGAAATTAAGATGGGGGTGGGGAGGGTGGTGTGCAAGGAAGGAAGCAGGGAAATCTCACTTGCATTCAAACAACCAGATGTTTATTTTATTTTTTAAAATACATGATGCCAAACAACAAGCCACAGTGGAATTTCCACTTTCTGGTCTTGAGCAGGAAATCCTCATTCTGTGCCTTGCAGCCCCAACTAACAGGCACGTGTGCCCGTTTTCCTTTCCACCGTCACTGCCGTCATTCTCTCCTTTGCACATGCACCACTCTTTGTGATTGGCTGAGAAACTCCACACCACCACCCACATTTTGCATGGGGAAGTCAGGGCTACAGGCCACCCCAACAGCTCCTGCTGGTCACTCCAAGCACAGCCCATCCATGCACCGTCCCGAGGCCCTGGCTGTCTTCCTTTTAGAGGAAATCTCCAAATTTCTATTTCCTGTCTGATGACCACCTTGTCACAATAACCACAGCCAATCTGTAAGCCTACCCAAAGCACTGAGCTTCCAAATGCCCACACACACACACAGGCTCTCAGTGTCTCAGCACTAACGATGTGTCAGAGATGGTACAAGGGGCATCATCTCGCTGAATCCTCAAAATGACGGGATGGTATCAAGCAGTCAGTTAAAGCACAGACTTACTGCAAACACATGCAGAAGGGTAGAGGAACCAGCAGAGCCAGACATGGGATGCAGGCAGCCCGACCCCAGAACTTAGCTGCCCAGCCTTTGAGCGATGAGCTCCCCACAGCTGCAAGCCTCCATTTCTTCATCTGTTAGAGGGGCTCACCTGAGGGTGGCAAGATCCACCTGGTGACACCCACCCAGAGTTTAGCACAGACATTGCCAACTGCTACGACCATAAATGTCAGCTGCCGATCCTTGGCAGAGCCCAGGTCCCTGAAGTTTCTGTCTGCCTCCTCTCCAGCCCATGTCCCCTGGGGTGATATGTCTCCAGCAGAAGGTGGCTGGAGGTGGGGCAGCCAGGGCTGTGCAGTGCCTCATGACCTGCTCTTAGCCCCAGCACGGGGGCTTCCCTGGGACTAGAGCCACCGCTGGCCCTAGAAACACCGTCACTCCACTCCCTCTCAGCCACACACTTCTCTTAAATGAAATACTGCAGTCCAGGATGAAGTGGGGGTTTCAGAAGCTGCAGTAAGAAAATTAAAGAGACTAAGTCAGAGCATTTTATGCACGTGGGATAACTGCCTTTTGATATAGCTTTTTACTACACATTTGGTATTATGGATCCATAACAGATAAAAGTGTATCGTGGAATATATAAAAGTGCCAACAATTGTCAATATGCATTCACACGCCGTAGTAAGAATATTCTATAAAAACTCTCAAAATATGATGGATGTGCGTAACTGAGTGATGCCGCTAATGAAAACTTGGAGAAAGTACATCTTAAGCCCCGAGGAGGCTTATGAGACACAACAGCCCGAACTCAGCTGACATTTAAAAAGGTCCCTTGATACTCAGAACAAAGAGTCCTCAAGCATACACTTTCCCCATAGCAAGGACTCAAAACACACAGAAAAATGAAATAAATA
Source organism: Ovis canadensis (assembly GCF_042477335.2). NCBI lineage: Eukaryota > Metazoa > Chordata > Mammalia > Artiodactyla > Bovidae > Ovis > Ovis canadensis. The sequence goes on along the minus strand of NC_091258.1, from coordinate 54,310,459 downwards.
AAATCTGAAGTCTAGGCTCTGGTGACAGGAAGCAGCACTCCGGGTAGCTGGGAGAGAACCCACAGCCGACACGGACCTTGGTTCTCTGGACACACGCAAGGTCCCCGCGCAGACAGGCATGGGGGGCGAGGGGGTGCTGAAGCGGCGTGGGCTCAGCCTGCCCGTCTGTGACCTACATGTCTGTGGGCACCTACTCCTCAGGATGGGTTTTATGCTCCAGCTTCGTTGTTTTGCTCCCTTCACTGTTCCTGGCAGCCATAAACACATTGTTATGCTCCCAAAAATAAATAAATAAATAAATAAAGTAAAACATTACCAGCTTCCTATACACATAATAAAATCAATCTTCTGCCTCTAGTACATTAAATGAAATAGCATGTCCCCAGAAAATACATAATAGTCAGTGTCTACAAGAATCATGCAAATAAAAGTAAAAATAAAAATCCAAAGGTCAGAATAAAGCACTAAGACTATCCTACAAAAATACAGATAAATATTTGCATGCTTTCTACATAGCCTGTGTCCTGAAAGTGCCTCTATCAAGATGTATTCTAGAATCCCTAATCTATGGCACCCTTTCCTGATAGTTTGTTTATGAAGTCAGTCTTCCTGTTTCCCCGAGATACAGACATTACACACAGCGGCAGTAAATAGACCTTTTTAATTGAGCTGATAGGTTGAAAGTGAACATGTCCTTGAATTTACACTGAAAGACAGACAGTGATTATAAGAAGGGATTTAGCCACCGACTTCCCTTTTGTATGACAAGGATTTTATCAACAGACATATTCAAGTAAATAGTGCCAAATAAGGTGAACTCTGCATTAAAGGACAGATTCAGCTGTGGGCTGCAACATGCCCCTGGCTGCCCTGCCCTTCTCAGGGAGAAGGGAGCCGGCCAGTGAGAGCTCGAATTCATCAAAGTTCAGATGTGACTGGCTTCTCGCAGGCTGAGTGTGGGAATGTGGCAATCTGCAATTTATTTAACTTTAATTCAATTTTGTTTCACATCCTGTTTTGCAAGTCAGCAAGATGGGCTTGGTTTGCCAAAAAGGGGGTGAAATAAGGAAGGGAAGGCAGTTCCCCGCAGGCATGTATTAGCAGCCCAGTGTTTGCCTGGCTGGCCTGGGAGCCTCCCCCGGCACTGGCTGTTCCCTGCACGCAGGGAGCCTGTCTTGCCCACAGTAGCACAGTCTCACTATCTCCCCGCTGAAGGGCCTATTTGTCTGCTTTAAGTGAAATCACTCAATTCTCAAAAGTCAGTGGAGGACTTTAGAAGGGGGAGGGTTCGGATAGGCTACTCCAAATAAGTTCCATTAATCAAAAGACACAGTGTAATGTAACTAATATTTTACAATTAGGGGAGACAAGATGGAACTAAAAGCCATCTATCTCTCTTATACCGCATGATCATCGATTCATAATCGGAGACTGAGAGTTGCACAAAGATGCATTTACTGGATGGGGGGAGCGGGGGGAGGGCCGGCCTGAGCCGAGATAATGAACACGATGAGAGAGCGCGACGCTGAAGGCTGAGGAGAGATGACAGAGGGGCTGAATGCTGACGGATGACATGAAGACGCGCAGGTACCTGACAGGCCGCGAGCTGCACTCCCTCCCCGGCATTACGATCCGCTATTATCCCCGGCGAGGGAGTCAGAGGGGAGAGGGGTGGCCCGGCCCAGGTGAGCACCACTTTGTGGCTTTCCATTGTCGGTGCCCCTGGGCGCAAGGGGATGAAGGGGACGCTGGCTCCATCTGTTTTGTAATAAAATTCCTAAATCTTCAAAGCGAGTCATTTTTTTTCTTTCACTGCCACCTTCAGGAAAAATTAGAAAAAAAAAAAGAGTTGGCCTTTTCCAAAAAAAGGGAGGCAGTCCCTGGGAGTTGGGGGCTGCTTGCTGCTGCAGAAGAGTTGGCTAGAGAGACCTCCCCCTCCCAGTGACCCTCCCCGGGACTGGGAGGGGGAAGCGAGGCAGCAGGAGGCAGAGACAGAGACTCGAGAGGAGGGGAGGGGAGGTCAGTGGGCTCCTGCACTGGCCCGCAGACGGGGCTCTGAGCCCCACCAGGGAGGAACTCCCTCCTCTGGCCTTCATCCCATGAGGCAGGAGCCCGGCCTGGGGTCAGGATCCTGACCCACCCGCCTCTACCTGCCCATTATTTGCTTGTAAAGATACAGATGGCCTCACGCAAATGCTCATGTAGCGTGTCTTCCGAACAAAGGAAAACAAATGATGTTCTGGGCGGCAGAGTAACTTGGGAACTCAGCAAGACGGCAGGACAGGACCGTGGGGGCAGGTGGCGGGTGGCAGGGCGCCTGCCGGGGATGCAGGTCAGGGCGGCAGTCCCCACCCCGTAGGTGGCACTTGCGGGGGACCCATTTTTTAACATCTGATACCATCAGGACCAATTATGTAATATGGACAAATCCCAGACTGAAGCCAGGGGCCCAGAGAAGCCGTGACTCGTTTTCACGGTTTATTTTTTTAAACCTCACTTGGCTACCGCACATGTCCCCTGCCTTCCCCCTCTCCAGGCAGCCCTCCCTTTCCTTGCTCCCTCGATGTGGCCTCCACTCTGCTGCCAGTGCCGTGTGCAAGGAGCCAAACCGGATGGGGATCCTAGAGTTTGATTTCCCCACAAATCAGCGGGGATTCTCGTGTAAAAGAGCCTGTGCATACACACAAGTCACACACAAATAAAAACACTCCCCAGTCGTAAGAACCCCCAGATGTCTGGGCGTCTCTGCCCAACTGGCATCTCCAGCAGCTCTGACAGAGCAACCAGGAGGACAGGTGACGGCGCTTCTAAGAGGCCTGAGGCTCATTCCGAAGCCTCTCCGGTCTCCGGTCTCGCTGCCCTTGCATCCCCGGGGGAGGCGGGGAAGCCTGGGAAGCCTGGAAAACAGATGCCGCGGGACCTCGGGTTATCATGGGGGATGGCACTTGTACCCTCTTGGTGCTCTACCCAGTTCTTTGTGAGAGTCTGGGAAAGCCCCCTCAAAGTTATCTAGTGGTGCCAACGGTAAGAGGGTTCTGGGAAGACAAGACAGGTGACCAGCCCAATCTGGTAGCCTTGAGAGGGCAAAGGTGTTTAAATAAGGTCAGTTTATGTGGCCTGAGTAGCTGTGAGTGAGATACCCACCACCGCCGCCCCCATGCCCACTTAACCCCCTGGAAGCTTCACCGAAACCATAAATGGCCTCACCAGGCTAAGTGTGAGTGTCCCAGCCACAAACAGGGAGCAACCGTGCCTGCCCTCCAAGGCTGGGTGAGGCCACCTTGCTGGGCAGTGGGGTCAGCTCTCGGATGCGCATGGCTCTCCCCCACAAGCCATCAGCCCCTATGAAGTCATCCTGTGATGCGTAACAGCCCTCTCCCTTGCCTGAACTAAAGATTTCCTGGTTTACATGCAGACCCTTTAATGCGAAACGACTGAACCAAGCCCTGACTAGATAAAATAAAGCATGAAAGCAAGCCAAAGCCAAGCCTTTAAAATGAAGTTCCAGGAATACAGTCTGTGCGTGTGGTTTTAACCTCTCCATCACCAAGATTTTGCCCTTAAGCAGAAACGAGAACTGAGCATTTTCAGGTAGAATGAACATATCTCCCGTTACTCCATGGAAATTAAATTTATTGTCTTTGGAAGCAGTCTCTGCATCGATACTTCCACACACATGTGGACCCTGCTTGGTTTTGGTTGGACACATGGTGCTTTTATTTGTGGTTTGATCAAATGCAGGACAGGGAAGATATACAATGTTCCAAGAGGATTTTTAAAGTGAGATATTCCCTGGGGGGAAATAAACCTGTAACATGCTATGAGCTTGTCTTAATGAATCAAAAAAAAAAAAAAAAACCAGAAAGCAGTGTTAAAGGTATAAATTCTTAAGTTGAATGAGATATGAATAAACGCCTGAATTCCATGCTTGAATTAACCCAGCTATGTCCATTAACAGGAAGCGTTAGTGCAACGCATCCGAGGTACAGCTCCTCCTATTGCAGGAGTTTGGGGAGCTAGGGGACCAGCTTGGAGCAGGTGGTAATTAAGTAGATTGTTTCTTTTTCCAAAAGTTCTAAAAATTCCAGTCTTTAATGAGTATGGGTTGTGACCACATGCTTCTTTGGTTCCTTCCTTAGAAAGTTCATATCTTTGCAAAGATATTTAGTGAGCAATTCCATTCGTCTTTTTACAGGGACATCCAGTTTTCAACTCCAAATGCTAAGCCCCGAGAACACGAAAGGAGATCAGAGAATACTGAGGGAAAGAGCAGAGATGCTGCTCAGCTTCCCCCTCACCCCGAGTCCCAGACTAGGTGGGCTGGCAGCCACTAAAAATTAAATAGCAGAGGTTTTCAAAATGAAAACAGAACATTTCCACAATTATAAAAACAGCTCTAACACTCTAATACTCCTTGAACTCCAAACAAATTATTTGGGAGGATATTAAGCCTGGAAGGTCTTTCAAATTTCTTATTAGAATGGAGATTACTTAGAGCTTGTGGCCAAATCACATACAATTTGACCCAATTCTTTTCCACCCTTTCACATCATTTGATATTAGGCAGAAACTATTGTTCCAATGTTGAAATTCATTATCCTCTCCTGCAGCCGAGGCCCGGCTGGGAAAATTCCCCGAGACCTGGCTGGCAACAATTTATTGCATCCATAAAGATGGTCTTTTCCGCCACCTAGAGGACAGATGGAGGCATGGCATGTGAGTCACCCGGAGGAAAATTAAATACAGCTGAATAATTGAATGAGAGGGCAAGTTGAATCAGGGGTCACCATCTGTTTGACTAGAATTGTTGGCACATTTCAGCTAAGCCTCGCGCGCGTCGTAAACATGCTTACAGTTATCATAGCTTGCATTGCCCTAAAATAAAAGAAAATTGGTCCTAAAATAAGCCTGAACTAATTAAACATATACCATCTTGTCGTCATGGAGACCAGAGTGAAGGTCACGGGTTTCTCATGGCATTCAGGAGGGTGCTGGTGCCAAAAAGAGACAGGTGATTCTTTCAACTCCTGGGGAGAGGGCATCGCAGCGGCTGGAGGCGCTGCCCGAAGGTGGCCAGAAGAAATGCCACCGCCCCGACCCCAACGCCACTCTTCCCCGGGGCCACGGGAGGCGGAGAGGGAGAGCAGGGAAGAAAGACACCATCTTCGCAGACCCCAGAAGCAGTGCCGGGAGGGACCCTAGGTGCCCCCTGCCAATGTTACTTAACGTTATGCCCAATTGGCACGTTTGCCCCTGGGGGTGGGGGTGGGGAAGGCATCTTTCCAAAGAAATGGGTGTCATGTCTGAATCGTGTCCCTCTGCCAGCTCATCTGAGAGCTGGTCGTTTCCCAAGAATCTAGATGGGGCTGCTTCGCTTGCCTGTGTGAATTATACGGTGCTTTGCGTGTGCGCATAACCAGCACGAATGTATATTTTGGGAGAGAAACCAATTGCGATTGTACATCTCGTGATTCCTCTGAGTAGATCACTCCTACCTCGAGGAAACACACATCAGCCCTAATGGCCTTGGCACACAGTGGGTTTATGCTGAGGGCAACCGGGGACAGGCTTGTGCAAATCCCAGCCTTGGGCTCAGGAGTCGGGGGTCCAGGATCAAGGTGACACCAGTGGCTCAGGGATTTGGAGAGGTGGCTTTTCTGCCCTGGGGCCCTCAAGCCCCTCCCTGTGTCCCCTTCCCCACCTGCCTGCCCGCCCACTGTGTTGAGAGTGTCCAGCATTTCCCCTTCCAGTTCTCGCTGTGGATTATGCACGAATCACTTAGGAAAGACACAGTGGAGTGACCCCAACTTCAGGAAACCTCCTCGGGGACACAATTAGCGTCTGCTGTATCCCACGTTGGCTGGGCTGACACCATCGCGGCCTCCGGAGGTGCTGTTCTCTCTCACACAGTGGAGATGCTACGGGGGCGGGGGGTACCCAGAGACCAGAGCGTGGAAACGGACAGGAGGGCTCAAGCCACTCTGCTCCTAAGTAATTAGGACCCATCAAATGAGGCTGGTTTGCACCAGTCTCCTGCCTCATAAACCAGCCTGCAGTCTGGCTTCCCAGAATCCACAGTAGGACAACGGGCAAGAAAGATAAAACTCTCAACACCGGCTACCTCCTGGGCCAGTAGGGTGCTATCCTAAGAGCTGGAGGAAGGGCCCTGGGCCCTGAGGTGCTTCCAGGCCAACATCCCAGCATCATTCCAGCTCCATCATTCAGCAAAAGCAGGTCGGAAACACTGAGGAAGGATTCATTCCACTTTGTTCCAAGAGTCCTCCCTGTCACTGCATTTTCTGCTGGGGACCCCCAGCCTCGCTAGCTCAGATACCCCCTCTACCAGGAAGCCTTCTGTGGTGTTGCACAGCCCACTGTGCTCCTCTCCCTCCGCCGTGAGCACTCCGGCTGTGTCCCAGTTGCCACTTTCATCCTCAGCTCTGCCTGAAGCCTGGTAAATCAAGACCCCTCCAGAGGCTACTTGCTTTGCCAGGTGCCAACTGAACAGTGATCCACTCCATGGGTCTCAATCTCGAAAGCAGATTTTCTGTATATACAGAGGATCTCAGACCAAGCGGAGTTCCCCCTGGAGTGCAGCCAAGCAGGCTGGGCTATTGCAGGGCTTGGGAAGACATCTGGGTGCAAGGGTGGGAAGACGGGATGTTCTTGGGGTGGGTGAAGGGCACACCTGGCAGGCGTTCTGTAGCAGCTGTAAATGACGACTGGAGGCTGGACAGCTCAGTGGAGGGCAGGCTGCCCATCAGTCCCTGCCTCTCCCTTTCTTGTTCCTGTTGTCACAGCCAGGAGCCAAGAGGGTCCCCCTCTCCAGACCTGCCAGAGTCTTCTCTGTTCAGCCTGACTCCTCTTCAGCGATGCCACCCACCCCAGCCCTGTCCTGTACCCCTGCCCTGTACCCCTGCCCCTCCCTGCCTCCTGCAGGGGCTTGAGCCTTGGCCAGAATGCACAGTAGAGACAGGGACCTTGGGTACACTGAGCCCTGGTTACCAAGTGACAAGGAACCCCGTCACCTGTGCACCAAGCTCCTGATGTAGGCTGGGGGAAGAGGGGCTGGGTAGGGACCCCAGTCCTGAAAGGGCAGTAGCTGCCCAGCTTCGGCTGCGCACCGCCTTGCAGCAAAACACACTGAGGGTTGCAATACCTCTAAATTTTCCAGAGGAGCCAGAAATGCAGATTTTTATGTGAAATCCCTTGAGTTTTAAATGTTAACTACCAATTCCAGGCTTTCAGAGGCTCTATGGGGGCCAGGCCGTCGGGGTGTGTAGACTGTCAGGAGCCAACACACACCTGCCTGTAACCTTCCTACTGAAGCTGCGGGCAGGGCCTCTGAGCCCTGGCCATGACACTCAGCCACGCCTGCACATCCCCTCCCTACTGGCTCACACCCAGGGCCCGGCCAGAACACCCCAACTGCCCCTTCTGTGCATGAGGCATCCTCCAAAGAGGCAGCTTCCAAGGGAACAATGCAGCCCTGAGCCTCTAAGGCCTCCTGTGGACTTTGCTCCTGGCCCTACACGCTGAGGGGCCCCTGGTGTCCACCCACAGGCCTTGTTTCTGCCGCAGTCCAGGGCACCCCCCACCAGCCTCCTTCCTTTGCCCCAGGCGTCTCCTCAATAAGTCAGCCATGGGCACTGACTCTGCCCTCTGTTTCTTCCGAGATTATCACGGAACCACAGTAAAGGGGAAGGCGCTATTGGTAATCCACCTCGCAGATGGATTAACTTTCAAAAATAAAACATCAGGCTGGTGCCTGGATAAGCGCTTGGAGAGGGATTTAGGGCTCAACTCCCCCTCCCCTCTTCTTCTAGGGGACCACCTGTTGCCAGGGAAGGGAACTGCTCCCACCCACCAGGAGCTCAGCACTGAAGGGGGCCACAGGGAGCTGCTGTGAGCACAACATGCCCCTCCTTCATTGTGAACGAAGATTTAATTGATGGATTGCTGGAGAGCAGAAAGCAAAAATACTCTCGGATGTAGGGGGAGTTGAGGGGAGACCAAGGAGCCCCAGGAACCGGGAAGAAATTCCAAAACAGTAGGGGCCCGCCCCAGGCCCTGTTATACCCTGCAGGCTTTGGCACTGAGAGCTCATTCCCTTTGCCCTTGTTTACAACTCTGAGCAGAAGCATCACCTGGCAGGGGAAGGGAGGCAGAGCCCTGATACGATAAGAATCCCAGGCTCTCCACATCAGCTATTGCCCTGGGGAGGTGATGGGCTTCAGGATGTATCCTAAGCCCTGGGATGATTCAGCTCAGTCAGGTGGGGGACACACTGAAGTCTCCCAGTGCCCGCCCCCTGTCTAAGGGCCCAGCAGCCACAGCAGAGGCTGGGGTCTGAGCTCTGCTCTGGACCTGCAGTTGAAATGCACTGGGTTTCTTATCTCAGGTTCCACAGTCACCCGTGCTGTGAGCTGCACTGAACACTCAGCTGGGCCTGGTGGCTCCTTCCTGAGAGATGGTGTGATGTGATGTCCGTGGGTGCAGAGTTACTAGGTCACTTCGATCTTTGCCACCCCATGGACTGCAGCCCGCCAGGCTCCTCTGTCCATGGAGTTTTTCAGGCAAGAATACCAGAGTGGGTTGCCATTTCCTCCTCCAGGGCATCCTCCCGACCCAGGGGTCAAACCCGAGTCTACTGCCGCTCCTGCCCTGGCAGTGGATTCTTCACCACTGAGCCCCCTGGGAAGTCCCGTGATGTGGTGTATGAAGGGCCAGCTCAGGGTGGGGAGACCCAGCCTTGTGCATAGTTGTCCCCAAGTCCAGAGTCAAGGGCTGGACAGCTCTCCTTTCAGCTCTGGCCTCTGATCAGTGCTAAGACGGAGGCCTCGGGAGGGAAACCTTGTGGGTCACGAGCCTCTCTGACCACTGCCAGGGTCCCTGAGCCCCTGGAGCCGAGTCTGCCCCCACATCCTGAGCACCTCGCACTCATCACGAGAACCTGGCCCACCTTTTTGCAGAAGAAAGCTGTTACCTTCATGAGGCACCTGAAGACAGCTTCCCCTGGCTTCTCTCCGCCGTCATTAATTCTTTCTAGATGCTTTCTAGACGCTCTAGATGGTCGTGGTTGATTCTTTCCAGATGCTCCACATACTGCTGGTTTCTCACTTTAGGCCCTCTTGGCACATTTTGTTTCTTAGATAGAACCTACCATTGAATGCTCACTGTTTTGATGTTCACTGCTTCAGGGAGAGGTCTCTAAACTCTGCCTTCTCCGCTCCCAGGGGAGAAAAACACTGTGATTCAGGGTGATGCTGGAGGCTGCCGTACTCCAGTGAGCCCTGCGTCCAGAGGAGACGAGAACGCCAGGCCTTCTCCAAGGGCCCTTGCTCCGACTCAGGAGTCACCAAGTCCCCGCGGACCTGAGAGGATGGTCCACACGTGCAGCCCTGACTTAGATCCAGGCTGCATGCCGAAGTCCTCAGGGGACTTTTAAAAAGGAAGACAAAAATTCACATTTCACGGGAAAAGTGGGTTGCCTCAGTCCCTGCCATCACACACAGTTCACAAAATGTGCAGCTCCCATGGGTCAGGCCCAGGCAGGCCCTGTAGGAGATCACTGTGCGCCCAGCTGTCCCTGCCCCCAGAGAAGCTGTTCCCACTGAGACTCCAAGCTGGGAGCCATGCCCCATGCTAGAGAGAGTGGATGCCCTCCCCACAGTAGACTGGGCTAAGACGGGGTGCCAAGACCACCGCAGCCAGTGTGAGATGGCTGGAGGACCAGAGGGCCCCTCTGGGGAGGTGAGGGACCGGGGTCCCATCCTTGCAGCCTGCCAGTGTGCTCTGTAGGTTCATCACAGGCTGACAGGAAGCCCTTAACACCGGCACACAGGTCACCTAGCTGCTGAGACCACGAAGCTGAGAAGTGGCCAGTCCCCACTAACCATGAGAACAAAAGCTGGGCCCACAGAAGCCCCAGTCTCCCCTGTACCAGCCGGGTGTCTGACTTCACAGACCCAGCCTACTGAGGTGACCCCACAGTAACCAAGGTAACCCCACGGTTACCGATCAGTGTTTACTGTAATTGGGATCCTAATGCCTAAGAAACTTTTTCTAGAAGCTTCCAAACTTTCTTCAATTGTAGAGAAAGCATCAGGTCTCCCACAAAGAAACTTGCTCCCCAAAAACTGTCCCGCTTTGTCGCAAGAGAAACTTCCAAGAAGAGACTTCCATTTCAGTCCTTGTTAAAGGGCTTCCTGCAAGAGGTTCCTCAAAAATATATTAAAAAATCATATTAAAATCATTTTCATAAAATGTGTGTTGAGAAAAGACAAGTTTAATTCTCAAAGGCTCCATTATTGAAGCAAAAATTAATATTTGTACTGTTTCTAAATTGGAATAAAATTGCAAAGATGCAAACACCATCCTATATCATAATCTATAAACCAGTCACAAATGTTAAATCAACTGTAAAAATGATTTAAAATCTACTTGAATAATTTTATTAAACTGATTTAAAATCATATTTTTTGCTACCTTCATTATTAACTGCATCTCCCACAACAATGGGGTTATAATGGATTTTTGCAAATACAGATATGTTCCCAAATAATGCTGTCAATGTAAAGAACCCCCCTCTCCTGGTGGGCGTGCCTCCCGGCACATGGCAAGGACAGGTGGAAGCCACATCATTTACCGATCCACAAATTGCCATGGAGTCTAATCAGAACACAGAAGACTTTATACACGAGGGTTCAAGTTCATATTAAGGCACAGAAGAGCCAAGGACACCATTTTTGGAGAGCTCACGAAAGAATGCCTCCAAAGACACCAAGTGCTATGAATTTCTCAGTTACAGTGTTCAGAGTTTAAAAGCCAGTGCGTATCTGTGTGAGAGCTCACTACTGAACACCCGTGTCATGCAGAGAGAAGCTCCCAGAGGACCGTCCTCTCTCCAGCCCTGAAAATACATTCTCTGGGTGCAGAGCAGCTAGACAGACTGGGGAGGCCAACCAATGCCCCGTCCTTCCTGTGGGTGCCAGGACACGCAGAACTCAGAGGGCTCTCCCTGCCTTTCTCTCTGCAAATCAAGTGAAAACAAATAGAAGTCTAGCAGAGAATGCAGCCGAGAACCTGCCCAGCTCTGTCTGGTCTCCCTGGGGCCCTCTTCAAGCTTTCCTCTCACTGGCTACAGAAACCTGCTTTGGGTCCTTCAGTGGGGGTCTTACACTCACTTGAGACAGCAAACTCCAGGCCAAGTCCTTCTGCTTATCTGCACATAGAAATCGGGCTTCCCTGAGAGCTCAGCTGGTAAAGAATCCGCCTGCAGTGCAGGAGACCCCAGTTTGATTCTGGGGTTGGGAAGATCCACTGGAGAAGGGATAAGCTACCCACTTCGTATTCGTGGGCTTCCCTTGTGGCTCAGCTAGTAAAGAATCTGCCTACAGTGCGGGAGACCTGGGTTCGATCCCTGGGTTGGGAAGGTCCCCTGGAGAAGAGAAGGGCTACCCACTCCAGTATTGTGGCCTGGAGAATTCCATGAACTGTATAGTGCATGGGGTCACAAAGAGTCAGACACGACTGAGCGACTTTCACTTTCACACACAGAAACAGAGATGAGCAGCCCATATCCCAGAATCAATCTCTGCACAGGAGTCTGGGGTCACCTGTGGGGGCACCCAGCATCTCGGGGCATCTGGGCATCTCTCCCCAGATGCAGGACCAAAGGACTCCAAGACTAATAGGTGATGTTGTACACATGCTACGGGAAGTAAAGCTGTAAGAGGAAAACGAAGTCCCAGGAAGCTTTGGACTGTTATCTGCGTCACTTGGGGAGCCCTGAAAGCACAGCCTTCCAGGCATCTTCAGCTGCTATAGTTTCTCGGGGTAGGGGTTTGGCAAGACAGGAAGGTAGGCAGGGGACCCCTCCCAGTGCCCAGCGGCCACTTGCCATCTTCTCCTGCACCCTGAGCATGGCTGGTCTGAGCACCCTGTCTCCTAGTCCCTGGGCTCTGAACACTCATGTCTGCCTCCCACAAGCACTGAGGCAGCACCTGAGGCTTTGATAACCTCTCTTCCTGGCTGCAGAGGCTGCCTGGCCAGCGGGCAGGATGAGCAGGAAGTGTTCAAGAGTTCATGTCCCCAGAAGGTGCTCTCACCCCATGGAGGGCTGCGACCTGGAAGGCCCCCTCCCCGGGGTGACTTGAAGGAGTTTCCCCAAAGCTCCAGCAGCCCCTGGGATCTGTTCTCTTCCCTACAGGTCACCAGCCCACACCACGCAAATCCTTCACGCAGGATCTGATGCCAGAGAAACCTCCATGAGAGGGGGAAGCAGAATTCCAGAGAAGAGTCCTCCACTTGACAGGAATGGTAACCACTTTTAAAAATTTAATCCTTATTTTATACTGGAGTATAGCTGATTTATAAAGTTGTGTTAATTTCAGATGTCTAGCAAAGTGATTCAGTTATATATCCATGTATATATATTTTTTCAGGTGCTTTTCCCATAGAAGTTATTACAGAGTATTGAGTAGAGTTCCCTGTGCTATACATACTAGTCCTGGTTGACTATCTGGTTTATATACAGTACTGTGTATATGTTGGAGATGGGACTACCAGACCACCTTACCTGCCTCCTGAGAAACCTGTACGCAGGTCAAGAAGCAACAGTTAGAACCAGACATCGAACAACAGACTGGCTCCAAATAGGGAAGAGGGTGCGTCAAAGTTGTACGTTGTCACCCTGCTTATTTAACTTATATGCAGAGTATATCATGCAAAATGCCAGCGTGGATGAAGCACAAGCTGGAAGTGAGATTGCTGGGAGAAATATCAGTAATCTCAGATACTCAGATGTCACCACCCTTATGGCAGAAAGCAAAGAAGAACTAAAGAGCCTCTTGATGAAAGTGAAAGAGGAGAGTGAAAAAGTTGGCTTAAAACTTAACATTCAAAAAATGAAGATCATGGCATCTGGTCCCATCACGTCATGGAAAATAGATGGGGAGACAAAGGAAACAGTGCAAGACTTTATTTTGGGCTTCAGATCACTGCAGATGGTGACTGCAGCCATGAAATTAAAAGACGCTTGCTCCTTGGAAGGAAAGCTGTGACCAACCTGAAGTGGAGTCGCTCAGTCGTGTCCGACTCTTTGCGACCCCGTGGACTGTAGCCCCCCAGGCTCCTCTGTCCATGAGATTCTCCAGGCAAGAATACTGGAGTGGGCTACCATTTCCTTCTCCAATGACCAACCTAGACAGCGTATTAAAAAGCAGAGACATTACTTTGCCAACAAAGATCCGTCTAGTCAAAGCTTTGGTTTTCCCAGTAGTCACGTATGGATGTGAGAGTCAGACTATAAAGAAAGCTGAGCGCCGAAGAATTGATGCTTTTCAACTGTGGTGTTGGAGAAGATTCTTGAGAATCTCTTGGACTGCAAGAAGATCAAACCAGTCAATCCTAAAAGAAATCAGTCCTGAATATTCATTGAAAGGACTGATGCTGAAGCTGAAACTCCAGTACTTTGGCCACCTGGATGCAAAGAACTGACTCATGTGAAAAGACCCTAATGCTGGGAGAGATTGAAGGCAGGAGGAGAAGGGGACGACAGAGGATGAGATGGTTGGATGGCATCACTGACTCGATGGACATGAGTTTGAGCAAGCTCCGGGAGTTGGTGATAGACAGGGAGGCCTGGCATGCTACAATCCATGGGGTCGCAAAGAATCAGACACGACTGAGCGGCTGAACTAAACTGAACTGAACTGTATATGCTAGCGGCATCCCCTTTTGCCTAACATTTGCCCACTCCCTCTCCATCCCCAAGTGGCCCATGGACACTGACACCAGCACCACCCTAGACCTCGGCTCTTCCTGGAATTGCGTGATGCCAGTTCTCCCTAAGGAGCAGCATCTCTTGACAGAGCTCCACCTCCAGGCCCTGAAACCCTCTCACCACCACCCTGCCAGCCCACTTTGCTCAGATAAATATTTCAAGCGCTTCATCTCTGAAACACAATATCTGCCTCTGCGAGATGCCATGCGACCTTTCACATCATTTCCCCCCAAAGTTAATTTCTGTGATGAATGCAATATACTCAAACCCATAAATCTGACTGTCTGAAGGATTCAAATTAGGAATTATTGACAGCTGATGGAACCCAAGTGCAGAGACGAAGCAGGTTTTCTCATCTGTCCATCTAAGTGTTGGGATGTGTATTGATTAAAATATGACGCTCTACAAGGAACCCAACATAAATCTAAACTCTATTAGATTAACACGAGCATTCAATTAACATAAAATGACAACGCAGGAGAAAGGGGCTGCGTGTCGGTCACCAGTAATATTTTAGCCATAAACACGGGGAACCTGAAATCGGGAGGTGTGCCTATCAGGCCAGAGGTGCTGGGAGTGGGGGGCAGTGGTAAGCCCAGAGGTAGGAGGCGGTGGGCACAACTGCCTCGGCCAGAGAGGCAAGGAGGAGGAAAGGTCGACACCCCTTGTGTCTGGACCTGCCGGACAACCAGTGCAAGGGTGCTGCTGCGGTGGCCCATGTGCAAACCCAGGCGGGGAGAGCAGGCTGCAGGAGTGAGCTTCTGAGATACAAAGAGGACACCTTGGTTGTGCTCAGGACCCAAGCGTGGGGCATCAAAAGTCGTCCCCGGCAGAGGAGAAGGAAGATCTGAAAATAAACTGGAAGATGAGTATTTGAGTCAGGAAAGAAAAAGACCACACAGAAAAGCAACGAAAGAAGCGTGATGTCGGCAGCGCCTCGGAAGCGCGGGCCCCGAGCTCAGCGCATCTCTTTCACTGTACCACGCGCACCGCCCCAGAAGGTCCTGGGAGGACCGAACTGCTGACCTTGCAGACCAGGCAACTGAGGCTCCTCAGGCGAGGCTCCCATGGGTCTCAGGCCTGTTCCCACATGTGCCAAAGGCTGCAGGGTCTCTGAGGCTGTTCTCCAGCCCGGGGATCACATTGGTTTGAAGCACGAGGTTCACTCAACCAAGGGGTTGGTTTATAAATGCCCAGCTCCCGTGGGCCTCAGTGGGTCCCCAGCAGGCCTGAGCCCCCTCCCCCACAGCACTAACCTGCTCCGAAACAAGTTCCATCTCGGCCCCTCCTTCCTGCCTCATGTCCCCAGCCCTGCCTCATCCTTACCAGGATCTTCTCCCCCAAAGACTAACTCTAGGGAAATCCTGGTCTCAGCATCTGATTCTGCAAGAATCCAAGCAAAGGACAAAGGTCACAGGAGCGATAAGTGGGGACTGATTTTGTTTGCTTGTTTTTGTTTGTTTTCAAACCAGGACTTCTCATCGTCGCATCCCAGTGCTCTTTCTAACAGATCCTCAAGCTAGGAACTCACATCGTTACGAGTGAGGAGGAAACGTGGAATGGGGCGGCGGGGGGGGGGGGGGGGGGGGGGCCTCTCTCAGCTTTGATCCTGTTTTCTGAACAAATTTCAAAACACACTTTTCTGCGGAAGTAATGCCCCAAAGCAAATCTGATGGCCAAGCCAGCCCTCAGAACTCTTCTAGCACCTCGCTGATGTGTTCACTAATTGTACCACTGCAAATATGTGTATTAATGTATAAAATATTACATTTGGTGGTAAACTCAGGACTATCAGGGATGGACCTTGGCAGCAACAGCCCTAGAATACCCCGGGACACTCTGCAGACACACGGACATCACCAGAGGAGATGGCGTCTGCTGGTGAGCACTCTTCAGAAGTTCTGAGTTCCACAAGAGAGGGAAGTTGCTTGCTTCTGTCTAGTTCAGTTTCTCTAGCCGTGTAATCAGTCTTGTTTGGAATAAATTATTCTTGCCCCAAGTTAGGACCTCTAGTAAGGGGTTTGGTCTGGGCTGGGTGGATTGGGGTCCCAGGGTTCCACAGACTCCAGTCCTTAGAGTCCGGCGGACATGGAAACGTCTAGACAGTATGGACAGTCGTCTGGTGCCTGGAGGGCAGCCCTGTGCCCCAGCCTGGCACCCACGGGACCTCCTGCCGTTCTGCCTGCTGCATGAGGCCTGGAAGGAGGCTCTCCACTGCTCTCCGCTGCATCTGTTTATGCTAGTGCTTCATGAGGCAGGGCGGGTGCTCGTGAGTTAGACCCTCCCTGCCCTCTCCCCCCAGTCTGGGCCAGGTCCTCACCAAGCTTGGGACCTCCACCCTGCCCCATTCTCCCCCTCTCCCACTTATCCATGCCCTAGCCCTCTGCAGCCCAGAACCACTCAGACGAGGCCACCAACATCTCCTTCGGGTTGACAGGATCTCCATGACCTGGTCCCTGTCTCTCTGCAGACCCCTGCCTCTGCCTCCACCTCCAAACTGCCCTCCCACATCAGCCCCAGGACCCCCATCAGCCCCAGGCTGGGCCCATCGCTGCAGGCTATATTCTCAGCCGGGTCACCTCTGTCTCTGTCACCTCGCCCAGCCCTCCAGAACTCAGACTGGCACTCCCTTCAGGAATCTCCCTTGGCCCCCTTCCCCAGTCTCCAGCCTGAATACAGGTCAGGGGGCGGAGCCCAGGGGCACCCGCCACACACTCACATGCCCGCCCGCACCCACTGTCTCTTTGTGGACAGGAATGAAGATCCATGCATCCTCCTTGCCCCAGGGCCTGCCGTGGACCTGACCTGCACATGTGCTGAGTGAATGAGAGATGGATGAATGATTGAACAAGGGATGAGTGCGAGGGAAGATGTCTCAGGAGATGCGAGGGGGACCCTGGGGTGGGGCAGGATCTGATGAGGGGGAAGAGCAGAGGATGGAGGAGCAGGAGGTGGCCGTGAACTGGAGAGAACCGACAGGACGTATACTCTTGCACAGATGGATGGGACCGGGCCCAGGACAGCTCCCGATTTCTGACCTGACAGTGATGAACCAGGGGCCACTCCAGAAGGGTCTCCTGGGACCTGACTCCACAGACAGAGCATTGAAGATGCTCCCCAATAAAGAAAACAGAGCTCTCATCATCGTGAAAGATCCTGGAATCTCCCAGGACTCGCCCAGCAGGGCCTAGGATACAACAACAATGATGTCAATAATAATAATAGCCTCCGTTGCAAAATCCTTGCTCTGCACCAGCATCAGGCTAAAGAGGCTTCTCTGCATAGATCTCACTGGAGCTGCCAGTCTGTCCGAAGCTAGAGCAGTAACTGAGAGTCTGCCTGCCCAGAGGAGTGCCTGGCTCCCCCAGGGCACAGAGCTACTGAGGACCGGATTCGAACCCAGCCTGGGAGCGTGCTCCAGTCTCCCTTCGACCCCACCTGTCTTGAAAAGCCCTTTATCCTTGTTGGGAATCTCAAGGATGGAGAGTGGGCCCAGACTCCCACACCAAGGCACTCAGGCCAGTCAAGTCCCATGCTAAGGCCCTTTGAATCTGAGCTCTCTCCTCTCTGGGGAAGGTGACGGAGTGGGAGATGCTGGATTGGGTAGTCGTGGGTCTGGACGTGGAGTGGGGACTGGGCCCAGCTCTTTCCCCTGTGTCCTGTGGAAGGAAGGGGCTCTGTCTCGCCCACAGCGTACCCTCAAACTTTGTATACAGCAGATGCTCCATAAATGCAGCTCATCTCCATGAGTACAGGATTGAACAAAGTGGCTACCATGATGTCTTTTCTCTTTTAATTTTTTCCAAGAGTAAGAGCAATTTTAGCCCCATATCTTTTCCCAACACCCCGGGGATGGTCAATCGGAACCTTTATTCATTGAACGCACCTATCCCTCACAAATAGAGCAATCTTCCAGGTTTTCTACAAATGGAACCCAGTTTCCCAGGTAAAGAACCTGCCTGCCAATGCAGGAGATGTATCTCTGGGTCGGGAATATCCCCTGGAGAAGGAAATGGCAACCCACTCCAGTATTCTTGCCTGGAGAATCCCACGGACAGACGAGCCGGACGGGCTGCAGTGCATGGGGTCGCACAGAGTCTGACACGCCTGAAGCGACTGAGCAGGATGCCTTCTGCAGGCCTCGGGCGCCCTCTTGTGGCCATCTCGGATTCCTGCCACCGGGTCCTTGAACTGGGAAAGGGAGCCGACTGGAACGTCCCACCTGCCTGCAGGCCCAGATTCCCCAGGAGCCTGTCCCTTCTTCCTTCAGTCCGGTTGGACACTGAGGCTGAGTCCTCGGGGATGCCAAAGGTGGACAAGCAGCCTTCCAGAAAGAGTGGGGATGTGGGTGGCTCCTCCCTTAAGCAGGGGACTCCAAGCTCTCAGCTATCTCTAAGGGTCCTTGGAACATATCTGCACAGCTCAGCCTGCCAGATGTCCAGTTTGGGGAAGTGAGTGAGGAATAGAAATGGGGACCTGACTTGACAAGAGGTATTTCCCAAAATTGCTTGTAGATCCTCTCTGAAACGACACGCTCGCTCCTGCCAGCCAGGGCATCACCTCCAAGAGACAGTCTGAGCTCTGCTCCTGCTGCATCGAGGAATGATCCAGCCGGGCTCTGAGAAGCCTCCGGCCCGCCCCATTGATAACTCCATGGACTGCCCTGGGACCAATGCTCCGGTACTTAAGGGCCCCCCAAAGCCCCCTGTTCCTGCTACCCACACAGAACTCACACTTCCTGAGCTGAGATGTGCTCAGTCCTTCTCCTCAGGGGCCTGACTCCTTCTTCTGGACATTCAAGGAACGGTCCTTTTCCAAAAGAAATGGAAGCTCCTCAGATGTCTTGCATTTTGCACCGGCAAGGCCCTGGGGGCATTTTGCACCCAGGAGGCCCTCGGGAGAGTAAGCTGAGCTGAGGAGGGGGGATTGGTGGGCGTGTTGACAGCTCCAGGGGTGATGGCAGCTAAAGGCTTTCCCCCAGGCCAGGAACTGGGACCTTCTCTGCTGTTGCTCACCTGGCCAGGAATTGAGAGGGGCCAGCACTGTGAGTCCCCTGTACAGAAGGGACACATAGCCTCTGAGCAGTATCAGCACTTGAGGCAGGGCAGACCCTGAAGCTGGCCTCCAAACGCCAGCACAGACCTAGGTCAACTCTAAAGCAAAGAACTGGGGCTTAACTGTTGCCGTTACTAGAGCTTTCTGGGGCTGCAGTGACCCCTAACCTGGACCCCAGAGTCCTGGATGGAACCACTATACTCAGGAGCTGTCCCTGTACCCACACACAGCATGAAGTATCTGTAGCCTGGCTAGAGGCTGGGGGAAAATGTCTAGAAGGGTCCCATCATTGGCCCAGGGATGCTGGAACCATTCTGCAAGCAAAAGGAGAGAAAACCTCAACCCCCAACCCCAAAGAAAAGCTACTTAGATCTTTAAGTCAAGGTCAGGAACTGCCACTCTGGGGGCACTCAGCCAAATTTGGAAGAGCATCTCTAGGGTAAATGTTCTAATTGCACAAAAATTGTTTCCTGGAGAGGGACAAAATGCGGCCAAGACCATTAACATGAACGAAAGAATTAAATTTTTGTCTAATATTGCACTTAACATCCAAGAGGCATCCAGACAGCTCAGGGCAGTTAGCACTTCTAAAGAGCACTGCAGTCATTTCAGAGGCAAATTACATGCCCATTGAAATAAAATGCCTTGAAATGATGGTGCCCTGCAGACTTGATTTCAAATCTGACTCTACTGATCACCAGCTGAGTGACCTTAGACAAGTTACTTAACCTCTCTGAGCCCGTATTTCCTAATTTGTGAAATGAGACTAATAATTCATACTTCACAGGGTTTGAGGATAAAATGATCTAAAATATGTGAGGCTCAGAGTGTAGTTTCCTAGCACACTGTAGCCCTCAAGACACACTGGGCGTGCTCCACTGTTCACTATTATAATCTGCTACCACAACCAGTGTCGTAAACGGGCTGTTAGGCACTCGCCTACCACTGTTCAACTGAGACAACCCGACATGTGCCAGGCTTCCAGAGCAGGTAGGCATTCATTTAGTCTGGGCACCTAAAAATTGGAATTACCTTATTTCTTGCTATTGAAAGCACAACTAACTGAAAGCTAGTCTTCTGACATCTTTTTGTACAGTCTTTATCGTTTCCTTCAGTGAATCTTGATTCAGGGCTGCAGGGGCACTTTGTCACCTGGGGGTCTCCTATCCCTACCACACCCCCAGCAGGCAGCCTCAGCAGGGACAAGGCCTCTTGGACTAATAATGCACATGGGGGCCAGGAGACAGGGGTGGAGAGCACTTGGGAAGGGGGCTGAACTCAGGGGAGCTCAAGAGCCCCTCCCGCTCCTGAAGGCCTGGCGTTCCCCAGGCACAGGTCCCTGTTCTACTAACTGAGGCATGCCACAGTGCCTCTGAACCTCAGTTTCCCTTCCCATGAAATGGGCACAATCACGCCCAAGGAGTAAATGAACTGCTGAAAGGAGAGGGCCCGATGCACAGCAGGTGCCCAATGAACAGCTGTTGCTTTTATGATCTCGCAAGACCCTAACAAGCATAGTTTGTCCTGAGGTCCCCGACTCAGGGGACAGGCCGCAGTCATGTCAGAAGTAGGCCTATCCAAGAGCGCCTAGACTGCCCCCGGGGACAGAGGGCACTCAGTGCTGACCCCTTGTGGCTCAGCGGCCATGGGTCCCCTGTCACTGCATCTTCCGACATTTCCAGAGATTGCCTGTTATGCTCTGTTATATACCTTGAATTTTTAATGTGGGTAAATTCATTTTTAAGCAAATGAAGCAATTAAAACACATCCCTGAGCCCCAGCTCTGAAGCAGGGAACTAGACTAGACAGCTGACACAGCCCTCCCCCTAGGTCTGGGCTTCCATGCAAGACACAGGGCTGCTCCAAGAACATCCACCCTAAAGCTCAGATTGCCTGGTGCCCAAAGGGAGACAAACAGGTTGGATTTTATCCTAGACGCACATGTGAGTCTCATTACTGAGCCGAGCGCGCCATCTGCTGGTGGCATGAGGGGAGTGCAGCCAGCGCCGGCCAGCATCTCCAGCAAAGGATCAGGTAGACTGTGGGGAAGAGGAGGCTGCCCAGCCTGGCCAGGACCTGATCCGGGAAGGCAACCAGAAGGGGGGCCAAAGCAACCCAAGGCATCAAGGACAAGAAGCACCTAGGGCATCAGTGCCTGTGTCCATGAGGAGAGAGGGAGGCAGGCCCCCAGCGGCTGCTGGGAAGGGCAGGGCGGGCCGAGGACAGTGTCTCCTGGAGAGAAGCATGAGGAGGCAGTGTGCACACGTGTACACGTGATTGCATGCACGCCTGCCTCTAGCCGATGACCGCTCCTCTTCCCTCAGCCCTCTGACCCCTCTGAACCTGCCCACTGCCCAGGAGGCACCCCCCAAGAGGCCGGGGCCCCATAAAGGCTCCTCATGGCTGCCTGTCCCTCACTTTATTTGCAGGACTGCCTTGTCCAGCTGGAGGGACACCGGGCTTGGCTCCTTGGGGCTGACATGACATGTGAAGTCTAGGTGAGATCCAGAGTTTACCTGTCCTGGGCCTTCAGACAGACAGCCAGGATCTCCTCCAGGAGCGCCCCCCACCGCCCTGGAAAACCCCAAGCTCAGGCAGGCAGGGAGGGCAGGGCAGCAATGGCTGCCCCCGCACAGGAACAAGCATCTCAAGGCTGGGCTGAGTTACCTCCTGGGACCTGCTCCACGGCCGGCACCGAGCAGCACTGAGCAGCAGAGCCAAGTTGTCCCCCCCCCCCCCCAAGACAGCTCAGAAAACACTGCATTACTTAATGTTCTTTAAACTTTCTCCTTCTTAAAAAAAAAAAAAAAGTGATTTTCTTATTGGGTCCTAAGGGCTTTCTGTTGAATAACTGGCTTTGCTCTCCCAGCCCCTGCAGGAGGTCTGCTGGTGCCCTGTTTGTGTGTGTGCAAAGTTGCTCCAGTCTTATCTGACTCTCTGCGACCCTATGGGCTGCAGCCCACAAGGCTCCTCTGTCCATGGGATTCTCCAGGCAAGAATGCTGGGGTGGGTTGCCATGCCCTCCTCCAGGGGATCTTCTGGACCCAGGGATCAAACCCACCTCTCTTACATCTCCTGCACTGGCAGGCAGGTTCTTTACCACAAGCACCACCTGGGAAGCCCTGTGCCCTATTTACAGCTGGATATGTGGAGGCCTGGAGTAGGTAACGGAAGAGCTGCTGGACCCAAGAACTGGGCCGGCAGCCCAGGGTTCAGCACTCCCGGCTGGGAGGTGTCCAGAGGACACCCAGGATCAGAGATTTTTATAGCAGAACATGCTGTTTGATGCCAGCTGCACCGACTTCACAGGAAGCAGAGTGTGTTCAAAGGCCCAGATTTTCTTCCCCCACCCCCACACTCACTTGAGTTTTCCTACTCTTAGATTCCAAACATCAACAACTGCATGAATCACAGGTACTCTGTGGCAGGGACTTTCATATATATGTATGCTGTTCTAAGACAACTACCGCTGGACAAGGCAATGTTTTTGTTTTGCTGTTTTTTGGATGAGGAATCTGAGGTTCAGAGAACTTGAGTAGCTGGCCCGAGATCACACAGAAGAAAGAGCTGGGGTCTAGGTCCAGTGATGTGATCACAGTCAGCACATTCACCCAGTCCTCAGAATCATCCTAGCATGATGCAAACACCAAGACGCCACGTTCCCGAAACACAGTGTTCCTAAAACAGCAGCCCAAGGTCAAAACCATTATAGTGTATACAACTACAATCACCGAGGAACAACCCAGACAGGCAGATTCTGGCAGCTGCAGAAAGAGAGAGAGAGAGGGAGAGAGAGAGAGACAATATGAATTCCTCTAGAAAGCACTGTTTGAAACCTTCCCATGATGAAATTAAAAGTGGGCCCTAAGTGATTTATTTTTTCAATCTGAGAATCTAAACAAACGATCTCCCTTCTAGGTACATCTATCATATGATCTCCTTCACAGCTGTGAAAAAATGCTATTAGTGCTTTCAAAGCAGTTTTATCACAGATTAAAGAAGCCTAGGAGAAAAAAAAAAAAAAAATTGGCAACCGGAGACAGCCATATGCCTACTTGACCTAGGACCATAAACCTGTTGTTCATTCCAGAGAGGGGATTACGGCATTACTTTTAGTAAGTTGCTTTTCATATGGAAATTTCTTTTCATAGTAAAGATCTGCCTTTAATAGCATCATCCTAAAAACATGCCTATTTTTTAATTCCCTGATCATGGACATATAGATTTTTATAGTGTCTGCAAGCATACATTAATGTTAATTTCACCATTCTCCTTTGTATTTTGTTAATGTCACAATCTGCTGTAAAACCTTGCCAAGTTTCTTAACTGTCATGTTAATTCCAAGACCTATTCTGCACTCTTTGACATTTCAGGACAGAACAAGGCAGTAAAAATAGATTAGAAACAGCTTATAAGTATTATAAAATCTAGAACTTTGCAGATGGCGGAATTAGGTCTGCTGAATGGAAATTTAGCAACTCTGAGCACAATAATATTAGAAAAGCCTATTCATTTCTAAGGTAAATATTTGGAAGGGGTTGCATAATGGCGACTAGAGGAGTGTGGGGAAACTTATAAAATGCAACAGAGTTATATTATTTTAAGCAACTTACTGGATACATAAACCATATCCCAAAGGGCTTCGGGTTTCAAAGGTTTTCTCTACCGTATAAATAAGGGTGCAGAGTAAGGACTTGATTTTATTCATGGTCAGTTCAAAGATCACACAAATTATTTCACGCAAAGGATTTGCCTGTGTTAAAGCAGAGCATTACTGTACTTCGATATTAAATGACACTACCACATGCTAAGAAATTTGCACAAATGGACAGGAAATTAGACACTGTTTTCTTAAACTGATTGCTAAAGAATGCACCCTGTTTAAACGTGCACTATCCATTTCAAAGGGAAGCATTGGCTGATTTCAGGAAGTTTAAAATCAGTTCATGGAGAAGCAGGATAAAGTTAGGGTTAAATGTGTTTTTCTTCCCCCACTCCCCACCTAGGGGAAACTATTTCTTTAAAAAGAAAAAAACTTTCCCCTTTTTCTTTAACGGGAACTTATTATTTCCATCATCCTTGTTGAGTTGTTGATGAATAGTTCACATCCCTTGCCAAGCCCCACCCTCTGCCTTTTTTCTAAGCTCTTTCCTCATTATTTGCTCAATCTTTTTCCCACAGCCCCGACAGGCCGTCAGGGCGGCTTAAACACAGCAGAGTATTAACATGGGGAAATGGCTTTCAGTCCCCAATTGATCTCCTAATACATGATGTTGAAATGATAATTGGTACACTCCTCACTGAAAAATAAGAGAGAAAAACTACTTTTCAGTCACCACAAGGTATTATCTTAGATCATGTATTCAGAACTAACAGATACATTAAAAAAAAAAAAAAAGAACCCCGTCCCCCCCCATCTGCGGGAGAGTCTGCAGTCGCAATTCTTTTCAGCTGACATAATCCAGATTGATTCGTTCAGCAGATAAAATTCAGGCCACTTCTGCCCTTTATGGGAGCAACATAATACCAGTCTTTATTCAGTAACAATGTAACATAATGGGATCGGAATGTGCAAAATGACTGTTCTTAAATTACTGCGCCTCACAAGGGCCCAACACAAGCTGGGGCTTAATGTAAAAAATCATTAGGCGCAGATTACTAAAGTGCTCCTGCATTAAGGAGGTCAAACGGAGCCTGTTTATGGTATTTTTCAGGACAGAAACTCTTTGCTAATATCTTGATTATGACTGTGTTCTGGGGGGCCCGTCTTAGCACCCACAGCTCAGCACTGTGTCTTCCGAGGAGATGTTGTGAAGTGGGGGCTGGGAGGCAAGACCACTGAAACAGGGGCTGGAGATGGGTCAGGAGAGTCTCCACAATCGCATTTTCAAGAAAGTTGGGTGCATCAGATAATGTAAGCTCTGAGCTATTAAACTATGCTAATTTCAAGATCTTCAGGGGTTCGTTAGTAAGATATATAGAAGATGTGGAAAATAAAAGCTTAAAGACAGAATGAATAACAATCTCCCACCATCTCAATACCTAGAAATGACCCCTGGGCATTTTAAATGTAAAATCATCCAATCTTTTTATGTTTCTTTCTATGTAGAAATATATATTTTTACAAAATTTATGCTTCAAATACAGCTTTTCACTAAATGTTATAGGTATTGTCAATATTTCTCCATGTCATTAATTATTCCTCTGCAATATAATTTTATGGCTACATGGTGTTTCTTCCTTATGGAGGCACCTAATTTGTTTAACTTTATCCCTCTTCTTGGGCATGTGGGTTGTTTTCTAAGTTTCCCCTGTTTTAAGGGATGTGATGATGATTACGTCTATAGAAAAGTCTTTCCCCACACATCAGGTAACTTTCTTTGGATGAATGCCTAGAAGTGGAATTTCTGGGTGAAAGGGGTTGCATATTTCATATCTATTTAACATGTACATTTCTTCCTTGGCCTCCAGAAAGCTTGAAACTACTTATTTCAAGGGATGAGTTCAGAACCTGCTACAGTAGCCTCAGCCTTTGCCCACATGATACAATGCAGAGATTTCTTTGCATATACTACTTGAATTCCACACACTCACACATTAAACTGTCGTTGGGAGAAAGATTAAATTGAGGAAAGAAGTCCATGCAGGCTCTGACAAACCTAAGGTTACCCAAGAAGATTCTAGAAAAATAAAATGGGACAAAACAGAGCAGAAAAGATCCCCTTTGGATGGAAATGACTTTTTCTCACCCTGCAAGTTTAAGCCTCATGCAGTTTAATTTTTGCATTTGAGAGCAATGCCAGTCTCTTATCTTGTTTAAATAGAAGACTTCCAAAACTCGAATCACTGAATCACCGGGTGGCCTCCGAGATGATGCAGTTACTCTTCGGAACGCTGGGCTCACGTCTGGAGTGGGGCTTGTATTTGGTCAATGTTTGTACCAAATGAAGCATCGCTGTGTGTGTACGCATGGGGCTGGGGGAGTGCATGCAGAAGGCAGGGATTTTGTGTATGTAAGTACATATGTATATACATTCACAGGTGCATAAATGTATTTTCCTATAAAATGAGCATCACCATTGTAGCCTCATCATTGAAACTCACACCATCTGAAATATTTGCATGTGATTACCAGCCTCCACTGTCAATCATGACAGCACAAATCCAATATTCAGGCCATATGGCTTTGAAACTTTCAATCGATAGGAACCTTTTAAAGCTGAAGCTTCAAAAAGTTGTATCAAAAATATATTCAATGAGAAGAAGGTTAATTGAATAATTGATTACTCAGTAACAATTAAGTGCTCTTCAGATATCTTTGGGAAATCTTGAAATATAACGGTGATAGATATTTATTAGTTTATCAGCTATTTCTGTGTTATATATTTATTTTTGGGCTCAAAGTCAATTTCTTTCATTTATATAGTTTAACATCAGAGTCCCCGTGGTGAAAGGATATATATATATTTTTTTTTTACTACTACACAAGGAGATGGCAGGGTGGAGAAAAATCCTTGTGATCCAGGGTTGCCAACATCGAAGCATTTCCCAACATTAGAAACAGCTTCTTTGTGACAAATTACAGATAAACTCGTCCAGAAAGGCCTCTCAGAAAGATGCCAGCTCCAAAATGCAGTCATTTTTGCAAGGGAAGTCTGGGTGATGGGATTATAGCTGCGTTCTGCACACTGGCTCTTGAATTGTCAGCCTGATGCAGGTCTTCCTCCTCCTAGTTTCTCTTCCAAAGGAACCAGTGGTCCCGTCTTCACTGAGAAGTGGAGTGACCACATGTACCACTAACATTCATTAACAAGTCCCTTATATTTGTCATCTATGGCTTTTCACGGGAGGTAAAGATGGAGATTTAAAAACTGCCAACAATCTGTCAAAGAGGATCACCATCTATACTCACAGACACAGACACAGACACAGACACACACACACACACACACACACACACACGCACACACACGCACACACCACTGGGCCAAATAGGGGTGGGAGGTCAGGGATAGAGACTAAGTCTTCTCTTCAGAAGGACGGGTCCGGCTGTTCACCCTGAAGGCCACACTTGCATGCATCACTTCCAGCGTTTCACAGGGGCTCAGAGGATCTTATTTACTGTAAGTAATCTCTGAAAATCCCCCACGCAATTGGTGAAGTTAGATTCCACTGAACCAAGTCTTCGACATCCCTAATGAGCACACCTAAGAAATGACTCTCTGGACCCAAGAAACAGATTCTAAACATGAGTGAAAACTGATGCTTACTTAAGTACTTTTTATTTTATGTATCTGTGCATATTTTTCGTTCCCTCATTCAAGAAATACTATTAAACCTCTTCTGTGGGTTGGACACTGTGGTATTCAGAAGTACGGAAGCATAAGCAGAATAGACAAGGTCTCTGACAGCTTCGATTCTCAGTTTGGAGGGAGAATTGGACCCAAAACTGATGAAAAAACTAAGCACACACGTTTTAAAATAATTGCTAAGAAGTGAGCAGGCATCCCTGGTGGCTCAGTGGTAAAAAAATCTACCTGCCAATGCAGGAGACGTGAGTTTGATCCCTGGGTCAGGAAGATCCCCAGGAGAAGGAAATGGCAACCCACTCCAGTTTCTTGCCTGGGAAATCCCATGGACAGAGGAGCCTGACAGGCTACAGTCCAAGGATCACAAGAGTCGGACAAGACTTGGCAACTAAATAACAACAACGAGTGAGCAAGGGACTGAGGGAGGGAATAATAGAGGGATGAGCCATTATTGAGCGGATGGTCAGTAACTGCCTCTCTGAGAGCATGATGTTTCAAGTAAGGTCTAATGAATGAGGAGCTGGCCATGAAAAGCTGTGTGTACGTGTGCATGGCCAAGGGGGAGGTTGTCATTCATTCTAGGTAGTGAGAGCTGAGTACCCAAAGACCCTGTGGTATCAAACAGCCAGAAGGGTTTAGTGCTCAGAGAGAAGACCGACGCAGCTGGAGCAGAGCCTGAGAGATGCAGCTGGAGGTTGTGCAGGGACACGAGCATTTGGGCTTTGCAGCTAAGGGGCCTTGAGTTTCAGTACAAAGGGGATGGGAAGCTTTTGAAAGGTGTTAAAAACTAATTTATGTCCTAGAAGCTCACTCTAGGGCACAAGTTGGCTTGGAGGAAGGTCTAGATCAGTTAAGCATAGCTCAGGTATGAGACGATGATCACCCACAGTGAAGGGTGAAGATGGAGGAAAGAGAGATTCTAGGTTCATTTTTTAGATAGGATTGACAGGGCTTTTTGGTGGGCTGGATGAGAGGAAAGGGAGAAATCAAGGTTAACGCCTAAGTCTGACGTTGTGAGATCTCCCCACAGAGGAGTCCCATAGTATATTAGAGTAGATGTTCTGGAGAAGGGAAGTGGGCTGAAGGTTTGGGGCCTGAGAACCACCAGCAGGCGTGTGGTGGAATCTATGAGGGAGGATAGGATCTCCCAGGAAGAGGTCAGGATTGAACCGTGAAGAGCCTGAGGAGGGCAAATGAGGAAGAGGAGTCAGAAAAAGCACCAAGAAGGGGGAGCCAGTGAAGGAGAAGAAGGCCCAGAAACCAGGAGGGCAGTGGCTTTAGCGGAGGGTCCTCTTGGACTTTGCCACCATCTCATATTCCTGGAATCTTGTTGCCTCTGGATACTGATGTTCCACAGAGTGATGAACCTTTGAGGGAGGTTCTATTCCCATCCTCATCCTACAGAGAAGAAGACTGAAGCTCAGTGGGGTTCAGTTGCTTCCTGGGCATCACGTCCTCGTTGGAAACTATCAGGCACCAGTCCCTAGCTCTTGACTACTCTGTTATTTATATGCTTTCTACTTTCTAGGACATTCCTGGATTTGAGTGTCTGGTCTGCCAAGTATGGCCAAGACACGCCACTGGGAGAACTTATGAACATGTTTTGAATATCTTCTTTCTGCCTCTTTCACGCTAGCATTGGCACCATCAGTATGGTATCTCAGATGAAATATTTACCCCTTCTGATCCCCTACGGGCTTCCATGGTGGTGGCTCAGATGGTAAAGAATTCACTTGCAGTGTAAGAGACCCGGGTTTGATCCCTGAGTCAGGAAGATCCCCTGGAGTTCATGGCAATACACTCCAGTATTCTTGCCTGGAGAATCCCATGGATAGAGGAGCCTGGCATGTCCATGCAAGTCTCAAACAATCAGACTCAAGTGAGCAACTAACACTTTCACTTTCTGACTCCCTATACTGCACCAGGGCCAGCCACAGACTAACTATGAATTAACTCCAGGAAAGGGGGGCTTTGTAAAGTAGATAAGCTAAGCCTTCAAAGTAGCTTCTCACTTTCTGATCAGGCCATGAGCCTACCACCATCAAGTCTCCCCTGCTATTTCCATGGTTCAAGTAGAGGCCATCTAAGGCAGGCGGGCTCCCTTGAGTTAGGAAATGAGACCAAGGCCCCCAAGTGCAGGGCATCTAATGAGCCTGGCTTGGTAGCCTTGCATCACCTCTGCCCTGTTAGAGGTGAGCCCGGCTTTCTGTGGAGCCTTGTAACAAGACGACAGGCATAGCTGTCTGGAGACAGAAGGGAAGGCCGTGAGTGTCACAGACCAGAGAGCACATGTGTGGTTGTGTCCCTGCCGAGATGGCATGACACCTCCTGAGTCTGGAGAGCAAGCCGCAGAGCAGCTAGCTTGCTGCCCCCGTGTGCATACAGAAGACCCACAGCCGCGGATGCTACGAGCAACGTTAGGGGACAGACCGCAGCGCCTCTCCGGGCTGGGCTGTCAACGGCAGCACAGTGTGCTCCAGCGAAGGGCTAGTAAAAGACACACCAGAGTTTTAATATTGTTTTAATGTGATTAAAAAATCCTAAATTAATTTATTTTCTTATGCTAGAAAATAGTCCGGCACTGCCATATTGCAATGTGCTCAGAAAGGCAGTCTGATAAAATTCATTAGAAAAGAATTGAATTCATCATATAAAACACAGTCATTTTATTTCAAGTAGTTCCCAATTCAGAAGGCCAGGCAATTGTTCCTTAGAGTCATACCAAGGACAGGCAGGAGAGGGATCCCAGGGTAGGTCTCTAGAACATCGTGACTTGTTGAAGCTAAGAGAACTTCATTTCTGAGCCCTTTCAAATACTGTCAGATGTGAGTGAAGGTGAAAGAGAAAAGGCCACTAAAGGCAAGAGGACATCCTTGCTAGTTGCCTTCTTTGCATGAAGCTTTAAAACACTGTTTTGCATCAAAGCCTCCCCATCTTTCAAGACTCAGCTCAATGCCCTCCTGCTCCTCCCAACCTTATTTCCTTCCCACCATTTATTATGACTTTATCAGTCACTGTCTCAGATATCCATTTAACTTATATGCATATTATTGTTTCATTTCCCCAAGTAGACTGCAAACTCTGGGAATGAGGGTTGATTTCATCCTAGTTTCTCCAGACAACCACCACTCCCTGGCTGCCAGCTCCCCGTGCCTAGCAGTGTACCCTGCAGCGGGTATGGCATTTCTTTTGCATGTGGTTATACCTGGGTGCCGTTTTCCTTGAGTGCACCATGTGATAGATTTCCTCGTCTGTATTCACAAACAGCATTGAGCAGAACCCTCTGAGACGATGATTAAGAAAGCTGGAGCGTGGCTATCTCTGTGCACTCTGTCACTGAACAGTCCAGAAACTATGCGTCACCTGTGAAACGATTGTTTTCGATTCATCTTGTAAAACGGTTGATCTTGAAAAAGGAAGAAGTGGAAATTTTAATTCAAGCGAGATTTACCTAACCAGGAACTGAGTGGAGACAGAAGACCTGCGTGTCCTCTGTGAGCCTCTGACTCCCTGGATGTATGGGGCTCAGCTGCAGGAGTGGAGGACTCCTTCACCCGTTCACGCTGCAGAAGGCAGCTTGAGGAATTTGGCAGCAGGAAGACTCGTCTCTAACCAGTATGCAACAGTTTAAAATAAATAAATAAATAAAGAGATTTTACCCCTGAATTCTGCTCAGGGATAAAAATATCTGTGCTCGGAGCAGTCTTTGCTCAGGACTGGAAGGTGGGCACAGCTGAACTGCCTTAGAGGCTTCTGCTCCGAGCTCAGCAGGGCCTGCCCCGAGGCTGGCTCTCAAATCTGCCAGGGCCAGGTCCAACCTTTCACGCAGAGGCTGGGCTGCTGGTCCTCACGCAGGGAAAGCCAAGTGGAGTCAGCACAGCAGCAGCGCGGTGACCAGTTCGAGCAGCCGCTGTCCCCCGCTAGAGGAACGGGAGGCCAAGGTGGCCGCTGCCCGGGGAAGCAGAAGAGCCTCTTGGTTTCCTCTTAAAGTCGTCACCCAACCAGGAGTGGTCATGAGAAACCTCTGCCTGCAACTGTTCCACGTTGTTTGCTTTAGCAACCACACATGTTGACTTTGCCTATTTGTTGCCACCTCAAACTCCAACATGGCCCACTGGCTTCCACGGGTGGCTGAGGATGAGTGAGAATGGGATGCGGGTGGTGACAGGGGCCACAGTTTTTTTCGAAGCACGAAGGAACATTCCTGACTCTGTGACAAGCCCCCAACTTGCCTACCTGTGAACTGGACAGCAGCCGACCACCCCCCCGGGAAAGTCCTGCACCTCTGGAACCTTCGCAGCCTGGGCAGCCACCCTCGGCTCACACCTGCTGTCAGGGAGCGTGCGCATCACGCCTGCTTGTCTCTGACGTGGTGTTGGCCTCAGGGAGGGGGCTTCTCGAGATGTTTAATTAGTGGAGAGTTTCCTGCTCTCCAGCAGCTTGCTTGGGAGAATGAAGCTCTCGAACAGCTCCTAAAACAAGAGGAGCAATTGCCAGAGGCAGAGTTGAAGCACTTGGGAGGAGTCTGGGTTCTGAGGTGGCCATGGGTTCTCGTCCTGAAAACTCCAATGAAAGACCCCCTGGATGGGCCAGACTGTCAAATGCTGTGCGCTGAGCAGGGCAGCCCCAGATGAGCACGGAGGGTGGAGCACCGAGGGCAGGAAGATCCCTGGGGAAAGCGAGAGCCACGTGTACCTAAAGCGAGCCCCCTATCCAGTTCCATCACCTGTCCTGGATAGTCCACTTTCTCCGGAGAACCGGGAAACCTGGGTTTGTAAGTAAAAACCTCACAGTATTAGAATGTTTGCAATTAATCAAAGACAAACGTGTAAATATCACACAAGCCAAACAAAACACATCTGTGAGCGGAATCCAACCCCCAGGCTACCCTTTGGTTCCCATTATCCTTCGTGAGCCACTCTGAGGGCCTCACCTTGCCCTCTAGACTCTCTGGCGGCTCTGTTTACCTCCAGGGAAAGAGCAGTGAGGAGACGGTGGACGAGGAATCCAGGCCAGGGCAACCCACAGCAGGGGCTTCAGCCAGGAGCAGACGAGAAAGGCCTTTGCTTGGACCTTTCCTAGACCCACTGAATCAGAATCTGCATAGTCAGAGATACATGGCTACTGGTTTGCACACTAGACTTCAAGAAGCATTTGTCTAAGACTAAATAATAGAAACGGGTCGATGCTATGAAAGCCTCTCCTTTTCCGGAAGATGCAGAAACCCAAGCATACAACCTGCCCTCTTCAATCTTTTCCAGGTACCAGACTAGGAAGACGGAGAAGGCAATGGCACCCCACGCCAGTACTCTTGCCTGGAAAATCCCATGGATGGAGGAGCCTGGAAGGCTGCAGTCCATGGGGTCGCTGAGGGTCGGACACAACTGAGCGACTTCCCTTTCGCTTCTCACTTTCACGCATTGGAGAAGGAAATGGCAACCCACTCCAGTGTTCTTGCCTGGAGAATCCCAGGGACGGGGGAGCCTGGTGGGCTGCCGTCTATGGGGTCGCACAGAGTCGGACACAACTGAAGCGACTTAGCAGC
The DNA here is from genome assembly GCF_042477335.2 of Ovis canadensis. Lineage (NCBI taxonomy): Eukaryota > Metazoa > Chordata > Mammalia > Artiodactyla > Bovidae > Ovis > Ovis canadensis. Next base: position 54,277,764 of record NC_091258.1, on the reverse strand, counting down.
AGCAGCAGCAGCAGACTAGAAAGATCCCCTGGAGAAAGGAATGGCTAACCACTCCAGTATTCTTGCCTGGAGAATCCCATGGACAGAGGAGCCTGACCGGCTACAGTCCATGGGTTGCAAAGCATCAGACACGTCAGACATCACTTTCGCTTTTCACTTTTCAGACTAGAAATAGTCACTGTAGTCATAAGGACATGGGTGGCCGAGGAGAGGCTGCCCAGACAGGGAGTAAGAACAGTGGGTACAGAGCAGTCCCCACTGCCTTCCACCACTGCAGGACACTTCACACCATGGACAGCTGACCTCCAAGGTCACACTCCAGATAAAGATCAAGCAGCCAGACCGATGTCACTCGGCTCAAATCTCCAGGACAGGATCCCAGGAATAATTCTCTTTGGAAATCAGCCTTCCATCGTATGAGAAGTTTCATGCTGCTGGCTCTGGGCCCCGGTGAGGCAGACACAACACAGGGAAGGAGGAAAGTTTCGTGGTGAGTACAGAACAATGGGGCTCATCTGCCCCTTCGAAAAGCCCTTCTCAGCATCTGCAGGGCCTCTGATGGCTGTGCCTCCATCGCGGTTTTGCTTCTCCGACTCTCCCCAAATCCCCAGGCCTTGTCAGCAGAGACACATCTATCGATAATTAGAGAATACACAGCTTTGGGGGCATTTCCCTTCCATTCACGACATTTACTGGTGTCAGTCTGAGCATAAATACAATTAGATTTGAGAGTTCTATTACAAAAGCCAATAAAGCGGGCCTCAGTAGAGATTCTAAAATTACTTAACTTTTCTTTAGAAAAATATTAAAACAGTATTATCACATCAATGAGAAGAAAAGACAGGAAGATAATAAAGTTATGTTAAACCTCCCTGTATTTACTCATGTGTGAAACAGTTATGTCTGGTCACATAATTGCAATGGTTCTGAGAAATATTTCATATTTTATAATGAACATTAAAAGAGTTTGTGGATCATTACTTTATATGAGTTCCAAAGTTATTACATAAAACCCAATAGGAATGGTTATAAATTATCGGATCCTCCGGCCTGGCCTTGGTAAACATAACATGAAGACTGAGACATTTCAGCAGACAAGATTCATGAGAAGAGGTAAAATTCTCCCTGCATTTCAAGGGGAAGAGCAGACGAGAGTACTTGTAACCAGCTCTTAACATTTTTTGTGTCTGTTTCAAAGAAATTCTATTGAACCACTAGCTTAAGCCACACACACAAAAAGCTTCCGTTAGAACAAAAGAGAACTCGCTTTCAGACCCTGCCCTCATCTTTCCATCTTTCATTATCCTATCTGTGGCCCTAAGGTCACTGCAAAAATTCTTGAACTTTTCAACACAGCATGGGTTTAAAATACTGTACTTAGCAGGCTCATATGATCGCCAACAATTATTTATTTTCAAAAGGAGATCCTCTCTTTGAAATCTGAAAATACAGCATCTTTGCAGAAACTGGAGAGTTGATAACATTCCGAGGGAATTTTCTTTTTTGGTCTGCAAAGAGGTTGGCAGGCAGCATTTTAATTAAAAATGGTCACTTGTGAATCACCGTTAAGAATAAAATGGGTGCTATTCTATTTACTTATATTTATCCTCTCTTTTGTTGTTGTTGTTGTTGTTTTTAAATCAGAGTTTTCTGTTTTGTTTAGAAATCACACCTGCCACTTTGTTTTTCTCCAGCTTCTGCTTGCTGAAAAAGTTAAGTAGCAGGAGAACAGCAGCTGGGAGAGTACGGGGACCAGAGGGGTGAAGCCAACTCTCTGAAAGGAGGTATACCTAAGAGGTGCATCACCACCTCATCCCTGAGAGACGCTGCATGTGGGGCGCCCCCTAGGGGAGCACACAAAGAAACTCGGGTGCGTCTCTCACCTGGAGCCAGAGCAATCCTACCTGCTACACTCTCAGAGGAAGGGTGTCCTGCAACCCCCTCTCGGTGGCCTGGACCCGAAACCCACGAGGGCCACCCACCTGTTAGCTCCCCACCTAGCCCAGGGCTCCTCCCTCTATATGGAGCAGCAGTAGGCAAGGCTTTCTCAGAAAACAGATGTCTTCTGGAGAATTTAAAGCTCCGAGCTGGAGGTCAGATTCTGGCTGTACTTTGAAATCTGTCTGCCTCGATCATGATGCAGTCATTCACATATATTTCAGACATCAGTGTTGTCTTGAAATATTCTCAAGTTCTCGATGCTATTTATATGCTTTGATCTTTTCCTTTGCTTCTGCTCTGACAGTATGCTCTGGCTTCCCAGAGTCACTGGATGCCCACGCATCATTTTAAGAAATATTTTTTATCAGGGAGAGGTTTGCTATTTTATCCTAAATGGTTTCTCTCTGAGTTGAACAGAAACCAACATTCTTGAGAAATCTACCAACCTTTTATAACCTATGTGAACGGAGAATTTACTAGTTTCAGTATTTTTTAAGTTGAAACAATGTCATATTTTTTGCCTCTTTCCATAGATAACAAGTTTTTTACTAACAAAAGAAAGATTATAATGACGCCAACTTACAATATGGGAGAAAAAAAAACTCTCCTTGTTTATTTACCATGCTATTTCAGCTAAAATTATGCTATTTCAGCTAAAATCTGAGATTTTTGATATAATACAAGTCCGAAGGTAGAAAAAAATCAAGCAAAGTGAGAAAAAACAAATAAACATATTTTCAAGACTTAAAGAGCAACACGGAGAGAGGGTGGAAAATTGCAGAAACATTTCAGCACATTGCATATTAAGCCAAGTTTAGGGAAATCTTCATAGAACTCTCAGAACTTCACATCATAAGCCACACCCAGCTAATTAGAGTCAATGACTACGTTCTTACTTGAAAAGGGGGTCAGGACTCTATTCCCTAAAACTAATCTATTGATCATCTTATCCTTGGGTGTAGATCCCTTTGAAGTATTTTTGCAATGGCCTCTAGGTGGTGCTAACACTGCATAGCTTCAGCTTTTCAGCACAATGAAAACATTAATTTGCTATGAGATAATTTTTGACGTAAATGTAAAATGGTGCCCATTCGAACTCAGTAATGAAGCATGGTGCATTTCTGCAGCTCCTAATTTGACTAGTTAAATGACTCCATTACGTGTCTAACAGACAGAAGCAAATAATTTCTGGTCAGTTGATGTTCACTTATCCGTATCATTTTGCCCTGAAAATAAAGTCTCTAATCCACAATTCCTTTGTCTTAGTTTCTTTTTTCTTTTCTTTTTTTTTAAATTTTGGTTAAGATTATTAAAGAAAGTACACTTAAATAATTTAGATTAAACCAGCACAAACGAACAATTCAAACATCAGAGCACATGGACAAATCAAATATTTATAATAGGGGAGGCGTACAACAGGACAGCCCTTCTAAATGACTCCAACATTTGCCCCAGCCCTAGGTCTAGGGGGCTAGGATGACTCCTGAGCCTGAAAAGAACAAATGTCTGTCCTTCAAGTCCATTGTCTTTCTGTGGCCAAAAGGAGGCTGTTGTCTGTTCTCTTCCCCTTTCCACTTTGTCACATAACTTTGAGGATGTTTGGAAATTTTTCAGGAGGATCCATCTCACTGTTGCAAAAAAAAAAAAATGCTGTTTTGATAAATATCAAGTGATGAATAATTTTGCCCAAAGGGGAAAAAATGGTTAATATTGAATCTTAATGTTCCTCATCTCAATGCTTTCTTCTTCCTGCTAAAAACAAGTTTAGGATTAAAGCGTATCAGTTTACGCATATCGCATGCATATTAGTGAGACACAGCTGTGTATGTCCCCCTCTTAAGAGCCATATGATTAAGTTATGGGATATCATATAATCCAAACCCTTTTCCTATTGGTCACCTTTCACAGACAAAAGCTTTTTAGTTTTAGGTCTATTAAATGACAGAATGTCCGATTCTGTAAATGTGCAAGTAATTATTATGAAGCACCTGTGTCTCTTGTTTTCACTTACAAAGTCCATCTATAAATTGCTTTGGGAAAGGCACTCAGAAGCAGACACAAGATGGCGCACCCCATCGGGGGGCTCACTGAGGCGGGTGGACCAAGGTTCTGGGTCCCTGGTCTCAGGGTCTTGATGAATGATAGAATTACAGGCACAGGCCATCCCATCCCACAACCCCAAGGCAAAGGGACAGTGGCCCATTTCGATGGAGACATACTTGTAGGGGTGAAAAAGAAATCCCAAAGCTCCAGGGGGGCCTGCCCACCTACTTTTCATTGCTGCATCTGAGCAGGATCCTCAACTAGTCTGCACCATGCAATCAGGTTTTTAAAAAGACTTTTGAACTAAAAAAAAAAAAAAAAACAGTATAAACGATCTTCATTTTTCCCCAAAGTAACATGCTACTTGACTCAATTAAATGCAGTTTTTAAAAACTGGCTCGAGTGTGTGTGTATACACAGCCTTTATTAAGCTTTTAAAATTTCAAATCCCTCTGTGTGTGCAAATTACCATCATTTGCATGATGAAGGATACGGGACACGGGCTGTGTGCCTTTTGACATAAAAAATGTCAGAGGACTATTGATGTCACACACCTACTTTGTTGAAATTTTTGACTGATGTTGTTTCTGCAACTTGACTCGAGCTGGTAGCCTGCCCTGGAGGGCACGGACCTCACACCTCTCCTCCCCCTGCCCAGCGGGCCCCACGATAGCCATCAGCGCCAGGTTCTTTGGTATTATGTAGGTCGAGCGGCCCTCGGGTTTACAGAAGGATTTGGCCTTTTGATTTGGTGTAGAATTTACAACCTGAGAGCGATGTTTCAGCGTGCAGATCTGGGTTGTATGTGCTGGAAAAGGAAACGAGGTCAAGCTAGGAGAGGATAGTGCATCTAAAGAGGCTTCCCCAGTCCTCACGGCAGGGATGTGAAACCCCTCCCTGTGGCCACCCCTTCACAGCGGCACCTGCTGTTGCCAGCGTCTGAAAGTCATTGGGTGTGCACCCTCCACGGGCAGCCCTTTAGTCTGTGTCCTGGGAATGGAGGTCTAGAAGGAAGCAGATTCATGAGGTGAGTCCACAATACAGCCTGAGACTGGAGGAGCCACGAGAGACAGAAGCGCATCCATCAGGCGCAGGGGAACCAGCAGCACAGCTTGGGATGGGGGAAAGGAAAACACCCAGGCTGAAGCTGACTCCGGAGGAGAGGTTTGCAAAATGACCCTTGGGAAACTTTACAACCCCCTGAAAGCTGCTGTGGGAGCCAGATTCCTTTTGTACCGGTTGTCGGGGCGGGGAGGGGCCTCAAGATATCACCCTTCCCCTAGAAGAGCTGAGGGCATCAAGAACAGTTTAACTACCAAAGGGTCAGCACTTCCTGCCCCAAATTAAAAGTCAGTGATGCTATCACCCCTAGGGAAGGGAAATATTGACTTCTAAATTGGGGGGCTTAGCAAGGTAGTGCTGGATCTGAGTCTGCAATGCTTTTTTAAAGATGTAAGGAGATGCAGAGCATAGTATATTGAAATGAGGGGTGACAACTGCTAAGGAAAATTTAAAAAAATAGAAGGCTTGCCTCCATGTCCGTAAAGGGAAGGAGAGAGCAGATGCCAGTAACAGACAAGCATTTCCCAAGGAGAGGAAAACATTTCCGAAGGAAATAGGCATCCTAGCAGAACAGGTGAGAAAGAAATTAGAGTGTCTGAAGACTGATAACTCTGGGACCAGATGGGAACCATCTTAGAATTTGTGCAAGTGGAGGTGAGGAGACGGGGGAATGATTAGCAAATACCTTTTAAAAATACCCTGGGAAACAGGAGAAGCAGCAGTGGACGAGAGCCCTTATGCAACACCTATATTTAATAACGGCTCTGAGGGAGATCTAGGAAATTAAACACCAGTAAGCTTGACTTGAGCGGTGGGGAAGATATTGGAAACACTAATCAGGGACAAAATAGGGAAAGTTATGATTTAATTAAAGATATTCAGCATGGATTCACAAAAGGGAGATCATACGTAACAAAACTAATAGAATATTTTGAAAAAGTAACAAAAAGGAATTGAAGAGGGAAACCAGGGGTATAATTTACTGGGACTTTAAGAAAGCTTTTGATGCACTGCCTCACAAAAGGCTAATCTCCAGCGGTGGGGAGTTTGGGTATGAGTGTGGTGGGGGGTGGAGAATGAATGAAGAATTGTCTGGACCGAGGGTACTTGTGAGCATTACCATGAAGAGATTAGGAGAAAGGGAGGAGACTGACTGCTGGAATTTCCCGAGATCTGAATTTTTTTTAATTACTTTTTTTAACATAGTGCATCAGCAGGCTTGCTTAGGAAATGTGTCAAAATGTAATGAATTTCTCCTGCAGGTGTGGGGTTGGGGGGCAGGTGCCAGTTCATGCTACAAGGACAATAGTGTTGGGAAGGATTTGCTAACGTTTGGTGAAGACTTGACTATTCCTAAATACCATGGGACTATTTGTGACCAAGGGGGCAGGCATAGCCACTAATCGCCCTGCAAATAATGAACACGAATAAAGAAGGAGGCTATGATATGACTAAGGAGACAAAGCCCAGTGACCTGGACGGCTCAGCACTAGTGCCCTCTGATGCCCACTCCCATACCTTCACATGCGAGCATGCACACACCTCCACTCACCAGAGCGCACGCATCCACACCCGCACTCACACATTACACGTTGTTGTTTAGTTGCTAAGTTGAGTCCGACTCTTTGCGAACCGATGGACTATAGCCTGACAGGCTCCTCTGTCCATGAGCTTTCCCAGGCAAGAATAAAGTGGTTTGCCATTTCCTTCTTCAGGGGAATCCTCATGGGGACACTCTAACATACCCCGTGCCTTGCAACGATGCCCACATTCACACAGCACATACCTACACACACCTTCACAAACACACTACAGGTACACACACAGTTGAGAACATGCGTGCACATGCTCACACATAGCCTGAGACTGTTCTGCACAAGTAGGTGGAAATGGCAGGTGTAAAAAGAAGAACTTAACTACTTTCTACTGGAAAATATTGGGAGGCACTTTGGGGATAAAAGGCCGCTTTAGTCACATTACAGTAATAATAGATGCCTGGGGGACGAAAGGCAAAGCAGAAGACCAGGAGGCACACAAAGACCTTTGTCACCGCAAGCCGAGCCAGATCTTGGCACCTTCTCTGATGAAATATCGAGGGACACGGTACTCAAGAATGATAACGACAAAAATCCCCCAAGGGGCCCAAGCTTGCCCTCAGAGGCAGAGCTACAGACGCAGTAGCAGCAACAGCCTAAAGACGATGGTGACCCAGATCTGGGACCTGGTCTCCTAGAACTCTGACCAGAGTCTGGCCCAGAGAAGAACCAGGCTGGGCAAAGGCCTGGGGAATTCTCCAAAAATGTCTTAGTATTTGCCAGACAAATGCTTCTTCATTCTTGAAGTGAAGTCGCTCAGTCGTGTCTGACTCTTTGCGACCCCATGGATGGTAGCCTACCAGGCTCCTCCCTCTGTGAGATTCTCCAGGCAAGAGTACTGGAGTGGGTTGCCATTTCCTTCTCCAGGGGGTTTTCCCAACCCAGGGATCGAACCCGGGTCTCCCTCATTCCAGGCAGATGCTTTAACCTCTGAGCCACCAGGGGAAGCTCCATGCTACAGGGCGGTCACCGCCATCTAAGTGGGACGCAGCCACTGACATGCAAGGCTCGCCTACAGGATCGGTGCTGAAACCCCCTCTCCACATACGAAGTTATGACTACATTTAGCTATAGACATAGGTTCTAACCTGTGAGTGTTAGAACACTTTGAACCTCATTTACCTTTTCCATCATTCATTAATACGAAAATGTGACTTGGATAGGATCCAAATTTAAAAGGTCACTTAAGATGGAAAGTTGCAAAGTGGACGATACACATCCTCCTCATTAACAATAGCAAGAATATTGCCCAATGGTCATCATCTGCAATGCAAAGGGGGCAACACATTCGATCACAATTCAGATTCTACAAAGAAATGTTCCCTGTGACTTCCATCCCCATTTTTAAAATTCTAACCTGGATATGCCTGTGTTTTAAATCCAAGAGTTATAAATTAATACTCAGAGTCTATAAAACAGGGATGAAAGTCAGAAGGATTTTTTTTTTTCAAGAAACACAGCAGAATTGTAACCTGTGCTGTTTTGACATCAGGGTCCCTCTGCCAACATGTCCCAGAGATAACGGACATGAACAAGCGCTCATTGTCCAGATAAAACTGAAACACAGGACTGGCTTAGGACCTGTGGTTTCACCACACGTAATGGTCATTTCTGCAGATCTTTCCACCCTACAAGAACTTTTTATAACTCTCATGTGTTATAAGGGAAAAGATATGTACAGAAACAAACAAAAAAATGGTTGCCTTATAATTATCTTTAAATCTCCCAATTTTTCATTCAAAGTAAATTTAGGGACTTCCACTTTGTCTTCTAAAGCTAGAGAATCCTTCTTATACCCTGGAGCCTATTCAAGCATGGTCTAGGACAGTATCCATAGGTGCCAGCTCTTAAAGGGAGCAAAGAGTTAACAGGGGGAGATAGAAGCCCTTCCTATATGATCCCCAAGCTCCACCCCAAAGTGACTCTGAACAGACCTAAGAGCTACATGTAAACTGCCTCCCACCTCCCACTTCCACATAGCTGTTGCCCAAACGCTCTGGAAATCCCTGTGCTGCCCAGAACACCCCCTCAGAGTACAATAAGGCTTTCCAAAGACAACAAAGGGTTAAAAAGTACCTGTCAGGAACATCTCTTGAAATCAGTCATTGAGAATCATCTGTCAGTAAGACAAAATTAATTACTACATGTAAAATGAAGAAATCAATGTAAATTACACTGTAGAAAAGTTTAGGACACCTTGATTGTTAAATAATTACTGATACATGTGTGAATTTTCAACAAGCTCCAGCGGGGATGTGGCTCATGGGGCTCTTTACAAATTTTCCCAAAGTTGAGTTTAGGTCTTGGGGTGTCTCTCCCACTTCTACCTCCAGTTAGGTTTCGAGGTTTGAACAGTGCCTCAGCAAACACAGCAACTTGCAAAGTTCAGTGACATTTAGCAGTTTTCAGCACTCAAGCCTGATAAGAAGGACACCACCTCACTGGAAAGGTTAGACTCACGAGTTCAGCAGCAGAACAAGTGCCCCCTGCCACAGGGTCCCCAAGAACTTGGGAAAGTAAGTTCCCATGCTACCCAGTGCAAATTTCCATTAATTTATGCAAAGCTGGCTTTATTTACGAAATCAGATCAGTCATTCGAAGTACTTTAAACATGGTCATGATTTAAGATGTGACTTTTGTGCTTTGCTGAATTTCTAAGACCCAACTCCATGGCTTCTTGGTGCTGACAGGAAAAGGTAAAAGAAAACCCCAAAGCTGAGGCTATTGTAAATCAAAGGACTCAGTTATGTCCCTTGGGGAGGTGGCCATGTGCCCTGCAGCCCCGCCTCTTCCGTTCCAGTGTGCCTGGCAAAGAGATCCAGTCTGCGAACATATGATCCCCCATGGGAGGAGTCAAAGAAGGTGTCTGCCAGCTCGTCGGCCTCACCCTCAGACAAAGCCCTCTACGTCATTGGCTTAAACCAGACCAGAACATTCTGCAGCACAGTTCTCTTTCCAAGTGGGCTCTAATTTGCTGTCAGAGTTGAAACCCCTGCAGGCACCTGTGGTAGCCAAGGCTTCCTTCGGAAACTTCAGTCCCACAGCAGGGTCATCTAGCTTTCCTCTCCTATGGGGGGCTTGGGACCCTCAGATGTGAGCTTTCTTTAGCCTCCCTGAACCCCCCTCCACCTCACACCTATCAGTCTCCTCCAAACTTGTGGGCACTTCCTCCTCAATTTGCTGGTCCTGGGACTCAACTGACCGCTGGAGGTCAAGGACAGGCTGTCAACCTCAGGGATTGATCCAACAGAGACCCACAGAGATCCACAAGCCCCATGGCTGAAATGGACCCCTGGTGTCCTCCAAGTGTACTTTGCAAAAACCAATATACAAAAATAAAAAATTTACAATATACAATTTGTAAAATTAAGGAGCTGAAGATTACTTAGGAAAGGACTGATTTGAATTGCAAACAAACTTTCTGATTTATAAAGTCACCACAGGGTTCCTTATATGAGTCAATCTAAAATGAGATTCAGCTCATAGTGCGTCTAAAATGGGATTCAGTCGCCAAAATTCAATATCCACACCGTGTCCGCAACAGCCCCATCGCTACAGCCATAAGAAGAGTGAGGTATTCCAGCAGACTTGATTTTACTTTCTGCTCAAAAGGTTTTCCTGGTTGCGTATCTCCCTCCCCCTCACACTGGCCTTCCTTTGGTTTATTAATGTTACCCTTAGCCGTTGGGGATTGGAGTCCCTTTCCGCTCACAGCTTGGGGCTCTCTAGGGACTCACCACCTTCAGCCAGGCACTGGGTCTTCGCCACGAGGAGCTGCCCAAGTCCTCCTGCCTCACGCTGTATTTGATATTTGGGGTGAAGTGATTGCCCATTTGCAGAGTATATTCAATGCTTAAAATAAGTAAAAGAGCACAAAAATATTCTCTTATTTGATGGATTGGCTCCATTTCTAGTAATCTGCTCTAGAAAAATCATCTAAAATGTGAGAGCACGGGGGGATTAAGAGGGGCTACCATCATGTCCAAAGACATCCCTTGCATTATATCTATAATATTAAAAAAATAGGAAACAATTTAAATATTCAACAATAGGAGAAATGTAAAATCCCAAATAGGATATTTCATTACAACCATAAACTTGTACATATAAAGAGTTTTAATAATATGTGGAAATGTTCATATTACACGTATATATTACATGCAAAGTCATATCTATGGTATGTTTAAGGTATGTAGAAGATAGGCATACGAAGAAACCTGAAAGGAAATCAACTCAAATTGTGGCAGTCTTCCTGTAGTGAGAAATGGCTGGAAAACATTCTTATTTTTCAATAATCAGACAAGAAAATGGTAAAAGTTGCTCTTATTTTTAGAAAACACAAGTTGATTTCTCTTATAAAAAAAAGAAAGCATATTAGGTTAAAAGCAGTGAATTAAAAACAAGCTTCAAATTAACCTGGATATTTATTGTTAAAAACTAAAATTTCTATTAATGTCAAAGATCTTAGTTCACTCACATTGTAAAATCGTTTGAGTATTTTATACTTGAAATGAGGCTTCCCTGGTGGCTCAGACGGTAAAGCTTCTGCCTGCAGTGTGGGAGACCCAGGTTCAATCCCTGGGTTGGGAAGATCCGCTGGAGAAGGAAATGGTAACCCATTCCTGTTCTCTTGCCTGGAAAATCCCATGGACAGAGGAGCCTGGTAGGCTACAGTCCATGGGTCACAAACAGTCAGACACGACTGAGTGATTTTCACTTTCATACTTGAAATGGGATTTCCTGGTAAAGAATCCGCTTGCCACGCGGAAGACCTGGGTTCAATCCCTGGGTTGGGAAGATTCCCCTGGAGAAGGGCATGGCAACCCACTCCAGTGTTCTTGCCTGGAGACTCCTCATGGACAGAGGAGCCTGGCGGGCTACAGTCCATGGGGTCGCAAAGAGTCAGACACGACTGAGCGACTAAGCACATACTTGAAATATCATCAAGCCCTATGTGCAGGCAGGTCCCAGCTGCCAGTGCAGAGGTGACTAACCCAGACTGAAGCTGGGACGGGAGCCGTATGTACATGGGAACCTGTGCAGGCTCACAGGGCTGTAAGGTTTCCAGAGCTCTGCCTCTGTGCTGTTGATAGGGTCATGGTACCCGACCCACGCAGGTAAACAACATGCCCTCAATGGCGGGGCTGTGAATGACATTATCCTGTCTCTCCCACATGACCAAGCACAGGGTCTAGAATAAAACAGCATCTCTACAAATGCTACACATGAAATGAGGGTCTCTGAGCATGCTTCTTGTGCTTTTGCCCAGAATAACTACCAATCCTGCTATTTCTCTGTGTTTCCACATGGAGGGCCTGCACAGAGATGGAGATTCAGCGAACCTCCCTACCAGGTGGGTAGCATAGAGCAGGTGGGAATCTCTTGGGCTGAGAACAAAGACAGACTGGGTTTGGATCTTGGCCCTGATTCTTCCTGGGAATAAACTCATTATGCCTCGATTTGCCAATCCTTAGAATTGGGAAAAATAATCTTATTCCCCAGGGATTTGGTTGTGCTAAATCAGGGGAGGAGATGTAAGTCTTATTTTAAAGGCTGGAACAGTGCTGATGGCTGAACAGAAATATATATATGTATATATATATATATATATATATGTTTTCAGTTAATTAAGATGTTATTTTATTTCTACTTCTAGCTATGGCAAAACACTTGTATCAAATCAACAGTTTTAATGAGAATAAATAGAAAAACTGCATCAAAAAATTGTGTGTGTGTATAAATTATTTTTAGGCATAAGAAGGTTATCAAAGAATCCAGGACTTGAGGGGCCCAGATCCTAGAAAGACGGGGGTAGGAGAGCAGGGCCTGTTTCTGGCATTGCTTTTCCCCTGCAGGTAGCTGTGAATTTACAAGTGGCAGCTAAGACACTGAGAAGCTAAGCAAAGGTTTCCAAGGGACCAAAGAGACAAACGTTAGAATCTAGGGCCTGTAAAGTTAGAAGTTACCTGGTAAATACCCAGTGCTTACAGTTATGACCCCAGCAGGGACATGCTTAGGAGTAAGGGCAGATAGAAAATAAACACACCCAGTTTGATCTTCCCCTTGACTAAAGGCCTACCGGAAATGTAAATCTGGCCTAGAAGGCTGCAGCATCGTCTACAGTTGTGCTTTCCAGTACGGTGGTCAGAAGCCACAGGTGGCTTTTGAGCCCTTGGGTTGTAACTTTGTCAGAACTGAGATGTACTGTGAGGATAAAATACTCGCTGCATTTCCAGGACTTAGTAAAAAATCAGAAAATATAAATATTTTTATATCAGTTACATTTTCACGTATAACTTGAACATTTTGGATATCTAATATTAAATAAAATATATTATTAAAACGAATCCACCAGCTTCTTTGTACTTCTTTTATGTAATTACTATAAAATTCAATATTACATGTACGGCTCACATTCTCTTCCTATATGACAGTGCCGATCTAGAGGCTAAAATGACCTAAAAATTTTAAATACGACATTTGATATTCAATAGAAAATTACCAGGCACACCATGAAATAAGACCAAATGAATGCAAATAAGAATGGAAAAGTAAGACAATAGGTAATAGAAACAGACCCACACAAGATGCAGCTATTGAGTTAAAGAGAGACTTGACAGAGTTTGAAACAATAGTAACTAATACATTTAAGAAAATAGATGACAAGTGATGAATTTTGGCAGAAAATTAGAACCTATAAAAGAAATCAACTGGAAATTTCAGAATTAAAAGTACACTGCGCTGTGCTGTGCCTAGCCGCTCGGTCATGTCTGACTCTTTGCAACCCCATGCACTGCAGCCCGCCAGGCTCCTCTGTCCTTGGGGGGTTTTCCAGGCAAGAACACTGGTGTGGGTTGCCATGTCCTCCTTCAAGAGATCTTCCCAACCCAGGGATCGAACCCAGGGCTCTGACATTAAAAGCTAGTTAGGTAGTTTTGATATACCTGAGTAAAGAATTCATTAACTGGAAGAAGATTTCATTTGCAGAGTACACATGTGCCCTGCTCTTAACCCTAAAGACATTTAAGTTTTGCACTTGTGATAGTCTGCCTTATGGCTACCTTCCAATTCCTGAGGCGTCTGCAAGATCTCCTTCCCAGAGAGTCAGAGGGCTGAGTGGTATTTGATGTCAGAACCTTAAAGGCCATCTTGACAGGCACAGGAGGCATGCTAAACAGAGCAGAGGTCTGGGTCAGGGTACAGGCCTTAGATAGAACCAGCCACACTGGACAGGGGGGTCAGGCCCTCCATCAAGCTTGGCCTTGGTATTCCCCAGAGGTCAGGAGCCACGTCAACAGGATAGCTCTGCAGCCCCACAGGGTTTTCTGACTGGAACATTCCGGGAAGAGCCTTCAGGGCCTGGCTGGTCCACTTCTGGGTGGTCCACGAGGAAGCCACCGGATGTTTACGCTGTGCTGTGATGTCCTAAACATCCAGCAGAAGAGAGAAGGACATCGGGAGGAGGCCGGCCATTCTGTCCACACGGCAGTGGCCTTGCACAGGACTTCTGGAAATACCTTGCTGCTCTGTCTAACCCTCACCACAAAGAAATACACAGCCCTCCTCAGAAGAATAGTGTGAGAGACTACAAGCTTCATCAATTTTAGGTACAACAAGGGTCACTAGAGTGGACACTAATCTGCTCTCACCAACCACCTGGAAGGAGAGAGAAAAAGGCCTCAAATTCTAGAAAAAAAAAGATTTTACTTTGGATTCTAAGAAGAGCTTCTTGATAATCAAGTGAGCAGGATGTTAAAATTTGTGTTTCTTCTGCTCTTTAAATGGATGCTCCAAAAGAGTACCCATAAAACAAAAGGGATTAACACTTGCTTTATCCAAAGTGAGATGTCAGCTGGCAAGAAAGTGTCCAGACTCCCAAACTATCCCCCAACTTGAGGCTCTAGAAGGACTGACTTAGAAAAGGCAGGGATCTGTACAGGAGAGTAGCTCTTCGGGATGAGTTGCTGGTGTGCTGTGGACATCAGCCCTCCTCATGGAAGAAGGGACAGTGGCTGCTTCCCCCTTCAGGCTTAGTGAATGGAGACTCAAAATGAGCCTGTCCCATGTTCTTTGGCATCAGTGGGACACGAGGTCATTGTAGGACCCAGCTTAGCAAAGTCATAAGGCTGGTGGCTTGCAGGGATGGCAGGCCAAGGGGAGGAGCCATCTGGGGGGTGGTTCTACCTCCAGAGGATTTGGGAACAAATGAAAAGTGTTTCTTAAGGTCCGGATGTGGCTCACTTTGGAAGGGAGCCCCTGCATAAATCCACAGCAAAAGACTTGGCCCCAGAGGCCACTGGAAGGACAAAACAACTCCATAGGAAGAGACTGGATGTTCACTATGGAACGCAGTGTCTGAGAGGCTGGCACCCAGCAGAGAGAACATTCTAAAAAGTGTAGGCAGGGGCACCCTGAAGATGCAAGGCAGTCTGTAGAGAACTCCAAAAAACATCCAGCCCAGAGGAAAATACCTGCTGTGGCCATACAGCCAGCCCTGACTTCTCCTAGATTTCATCCTGGGTAGGTGGGGGGAAGCTAACCCCACAACATGGGTTTAAATAAGGAGAAAGAATAATGTCATTCATTGCTTCCACCTAGCAGACTTTTCTCTTTAAATACAGAGATGATCAAGAAATCTGCTGGTCAGTAAAGAAAGGAAGCTCCTTGTTGGAAGAATGTGCAGAATCATCACCCTTTAACAAGGAATGCATCCCGATCGTTAGTTTTATCCATAAGGAGATGAAGACCCAAGGAGGAGGGAGCCAGTTCTGAGGCATAGTGGTTCCTGGGAAGCCATCTGGTCCTGCCGCCACCAGCAAAAGATGGCAGCCCATCATGGACTCAGCAGATAGGGCCCCAACTCTCGCCTTCTCTGAGTGTCAGTGACCCAGATGATCTCATTTCCTTCATCACTAAAATGATGTGACCAGACCCACAAGTCCTATGAGGCTGGCCATCATTCTGAGCTACCCCACTGAGCAACAGTCCAAAGGCTTGAGGTGCCGAAGTGAGAGAATGCACTTTAGCTGGGCTCTTCATCTTCTCTCAGGAACCCCTCCGGAAACTGTGTCAGCCACTGGCACCTTGCAGCTCACGTGTGGCCCATAGGAGGGCTGCACCCATCATCTGGGTTGCCCAGAGTGAGCCTGAAGCTGCCAGCTCAGTAAGCACCACATGGCAGGGAGCTGGGTTTCCAGCAGGCAGAAAGGAGGTAAGCTCTTGCTGCAGCATCCTGCTGTGTCCGGGAACCCCATCCAAGAGGCAGCGTATGGATCTGTGTATGGATCTGCTGTCGCGTAATGAAATGGTAATGGGAGGCAGTCCGGAGCGCCTCTCCACTCAGCCACCAACGGATGCCATCCACAAGGAGGGCAGCTGCTCCTCCAATCTGCCTGCTTTTTCAAGTCGACTCTCTCTTTGGAGACCAAGGACACCCTCGGCCACACCCAGGAGCTCTCATAGCCTCAGAGGACCGTCTGCACTCAGACACAGCCCCCAACACTCGGGGTGTTCCTTGCTCCCAGCCGGAGCCCCTGGCAGCCAAGACCCCATCCGTGTGCAACGAGAGGGCAGTTTCCGGCCCAAGCAGGGAGCCATCTTGGACAGCAGTTGTGCCAGTGCCCAGGGCCCTGATCTGCACACTCTCCCTCCCTTTGTTAAGATAATAATAAACAAAAAGCAGCAACAACAAAGGCCAGATAAATGATAAGCTCCGGAAAGAGCGGATGGGACTGTCGCCTTTTCCAGATACCTGTTCACCACAGCAGATGCCCTGTGCCAATGCTGAACCACCTCCAATACATGCCATATGCCTGTTTCTTTACTTAGCCTTGTTTGGGATGGGAATCCTTCAGAGAATGGAAGGTCCCCGCGTGTTTGGCAAGCCAGACAAGGACACCAGCCGAATGTGCACAGGGATGCTGTGTCCCTGAATGCGTGCGCAAACACACACACACAGACACACACACGGGCACACACAGACACACTGTGTTCTTTTCCAGACCATTTTTAACATTGTTCATCAATTGCTTTTTTGTGTGTGAACAGTAACCAAATGAAAATAAACTCAGTGCTAAGAAAACAGAGCAAATAAAGACTGACTTAATCACACTTTTGCTTGAATCATCTAACTAAAATTTCAGCCAAGGATTCAGTGAGACACATGTGTACCAGGTACAGAAACACCCCACTTAATCTACTTGCTTCTGAGACTGGACCAGAAGGGGCTTTGGATGTACAGAGATGGTGAGCTACACTCCCCAAGTGGGAATCCTGTCCCCTTTGCGGTCAGCTTGTTTGAGTTTGCAGTGCAGGCCAGACTGGGGTCCTGGCCTCATTCACACGCACAGACGCACATCCACCAGCATTAGTGGAGGGAACCGCAGCTGGGACAAACACAAACCAGCAGGAAATCAATGGTGTTTCATCATCGCGGGCCCTGGGTTCTTCCGGTTGTCAGCAGGGGATCCGCTTGTCTGCCGCTGGCCCTGGTGCCTGGGAGACATTCCTTGGCTAATGCCTTCCTGGTGTCCAAGAGGGGCCACCCTGACCCGGGGTATGGTGTAGGCTGGCTGATGCCCATGATGGTGAGTAAGTGGCTGCCCCAGGAAATGGTCCTTCCTTTCCCCCAGGAAAGGAGGAAGCTGGAAACAGCGAGAACCTCTCAAGGGTAATCGCTTTTCCCAACTGGTATCTTAAGCTTGTCAAGTTCTTAGCCAGAGCTTTCCTAGGCGAGTTTGGGAGAAGCATATGGTACTCGCCCAGTCCATATGACTGGCTGAGCGTCGACCACTACTGTTGATACAATATATCACTTTTTTCTCAATATTATGACAGCATTTGTCAATGAAAATTAAATTACTGTCAAACTTATCCTGCTAACTTACGGCACAACCACCAGAGAAAGCCAGCACCGCGCCTTAAGCCAATGGGACCTCATTGCTATGCTCAACCAAGATGTGGGAGAAAAAGATGTTTGAGACTCTGATGCCAGTATGGGTGGAGTGCCAAGCTGGCACAGGGATAAAATAGAATTGACCCTCCTGCAGTCTCCACTCCTGGGAAGGGGCTATGCCGGGGGGTCGGGGGGCAGTTAGGAGCAGGGAAGTGTCAGTACGGGCACACGAGCAAGGATGGTGGCACTTTTGGAGGGAAACACCACCACATGTTACACGCATGTGCTGGTTAAAAGGGGCAAAAAGATTACATCTCTAAAATAAAAGATCCTTGGGCTGTGTTTAAAATCTACTATTGACATACTGAAGCCATCATATGGAAACATTTAAAAGCTAGATTATGCCTGAAACTAACATCGGCTTCTTCTTTACCTTTGAACAATATCAGTTTTCAGCTCAGTATCTAAAATGGAAGATCTTCTTGCTGTGTTTCCCCACTAAGGAAGTGAATTAATTGTGAAATTTTAAGAGTTTCCAAAAATTCACCCTTAGAATCAATTATTTTTCCCTTTGATCATCTTGTTGGAAAGTGTTTGGAAGCAAAGGGATGGCTGGCAGAACAGTGCAGGTGATAGTTGGGGGCTGTCCAGGAATCACAGTGCTTGTGACATGGGGGAGCTAGCCTTTCATTTTCAGCTCTCTCTCTGTCTCCACCTCCCTACCCTCCCTACCACCATCCTGCCCTCCACCCCATGCACTCAACTTCCCTATCTTCTGAAGAAGATACCTTGGGACTGAGACCAGCGGATGGAGCCCGATTGAGATTTTTGACTTCTTTATTTTTTTCTCTGTGCCTTTCAAGAACAAAGTCTCACACTAATTTTAGCAAGTGGGCCCTGCAGCAACTGATTGTTACAATTACCACTGGCAAAGCTCATTGGAAGGAGTGAACACCCATAGACGGGGGCCTGGGCAGGGCTTCTTATTTTCAAAGAATCATGTCTTCCTGTAAGAACATTCCAGAGTAATGCCCATGGCTAATCTAGAAAGAGGAATAGAAAAATGCATCCCCAACAAGTATTAGGACATCGCTGGCATCTTTTCGATCACACTAAGCAATTAACAACCAAATAAAAGGAAACAGTTTCCAAAAACCTACTACTCACTGTTTAAATATTTCAAACAGAGGCTCATTCTCTTCTCTGCAAGGTTTCCCAAGACCTTTCACCTCTGACCCTCTGCAAGAGGGAAGCCTGTAAATGCCGAGCCCATGGGCTCTGGAACCCCTGAGGACAGGCCCCCTGGTTGTTTGGGGAGGTGGCAGTTGGGGCCATGTTTTACAAGCCCAAAGAGCCAAGGAAAGCTCCTCTTCTCACAGAGTCTCCAGCTATCAGCTGAGTCCTCAGTGCTCAGAAAAGGCAAGGTTCCCTCTTGAAGAGAATTGCGCCCCATTATTCCCTGAGTGCTACGCCTTGTTTCCAACAATGTGGACACCCGTGCGGCTCTCAGGATACCCGGGTCGGCAATGCGGAAGGAAGCAATTTAGACAGCAGATCTGGGACCTTCTCCCTAGCACTTCTCATCTGTGGCCACAGTGAATCACCCTCAGAACAGCCACAGTTCACTCAAGACTAGCAGTGGCATTGGGAGCAACCCACTCTTTCTTTATTAAACAAACGTGGACACAGAGGAAGCCGATGGGTCTTTAGGCTCCTCTGTCCATGGAATTCTCCAGGCAAGAATACCAGAGTGGGTTGCCATTTTCTTCTCCAGGGGATCTTCCCAACCCAGGGATTGAACCCACGTCTCTTGCATCTCCTGCATTGGCAGGAGAGTTCTTCACCTCTAGGGGAAAGGGCCACCTGGGAAGCCCCTTCTTCTTTACAGCAGGATCCAGATATTTGCAGCTGGCTTTACCCAGCTGGGTAAAAGTGAACATCAAAGAACAGTCTTTTCTCTGCTGTCAAAAGCTCCAGCCTTTCACTGGAGTCATGTCCACAGACCCTGGCAGGTGGGGAAAGTCAGGTATGGAGGCTGGACCACAGGCTGCAGGATCTCAGCACAGCAGAGATAAACTCCCAGCGCCGACAGTCAGATTTCCAGCCCAAAACCATTCTCCCCAACACAAAGAGGGGCAGCCTGGCGGCGTAACAAAAGCCAGTGTGGGTGGCAAGGTGACTGCACATTTCAGCTTGAATGCTCCGGTGTGGGGCTTGCACCTGATCACCAGATGCTTCAAGCAGATGGCCAGGGAGGGGAGAGCCGGCTCCTGGTTGCTTCCGAGGGGCTCCAGGAGAACCAATCCAGAGAGCCGGCCGGGAGTGCCCGGCTGCCCAGCCCAGCCTCCGCTCCAGGAGCACTTGCAGGGCGGGAGCCTGAGCCTGTGCTTCCAGGAGAGGCTTCCAAATATCCAGCAGCACACCTCGAGTGAGGAACTCAAATGGGGAGATGCTTGGCCAGGCCAGCGGGAGTTCTTTTGTCCATGGAAGCTTTTAGCTTTTAGGATTTCTTCTCTGGACGGTCTTCTGGAACGAGCCAGGATGCATCTGTTATCTGATCCAGAAGGTCTCAGTAAATGTGATTCATTTGCAGATTAATTTTTCAGCAAGTGGCTGGGTGAGCAATAAAAAGGAGCCTCCCTGTGGTGCCTAGGCCAGCCTTACCTCCTGTCCTGGAAAGGGTTGCGCTGACCTTGGTCCAGTGGCGAGTCCTGACAATGACCTAGGAGGTGCTGGAAGGCGGGAGCAGCCCTCAGATAGGAGGAGCAGGCAGGAGGGAGGAAGCCTGTGCCAAGGAGAGCTTTCTGGAGAGCTGAGGGTTTTTCAAAGCTTCCTCTCAGCCGAAGCTGCTGGCAAGGTCTGTAGGCCTGGGCTGAAAGGGAGGCTGAGCCCTGCTCTTGTTCCTGCCCGAGGTCTCCTTTCTCTTCCACGAAACCCACGTCCTTGTGGGCCCAGGCACACAGCGGTGCCAAGGTAGACATGCACACACTCACACACAGCTACATGCATACACACACAGGACACATCTTTGGGATCATGGGTCTTAGCTGTTTTATTTACTGATGTATCCGCATCTAGAAAGTGCCTGAGATATACTAGGTGCTCAATAAATCTTGTTCTATGAATAAATGCGTGAATACATGAATGAATGAAGGACTAAGATCTTCATTAACTCCATCCCCTTGTTTGTTTTCCTCATACACGCAACCGTATTTGAAATGACTTTGTTTACATGTTTATTTACAGGCTTATGGTCCATCTCCCCTCACTGGAGTATAAGTTTCATTAGAGTAGGGCCCTTGTCTACCCAGGTCTCCGGCCCAGTGCTGGCACTAGTCAGGAAGCGGTATTTGTTGAATGAACAAGTGAATGAATGAAAGAGGCCATGGTTCAATCTCTCCCACCTGCTCAGCCCAGCTTGGGTGGCAGCTGTAGCCCCAGGTGTTCTCAGGCAGGCCCACTGTGGGCCTCTCACACTCTGCCTCAAGAGATGAACTTGTAAGGACAATGACCCTCCATCCCAAAGTGCATTTCCCAAATCTGCTCTTCCTCACAGCTCAGGCTGAGCCAGGCTCTGCTCTCCTCCTTGGCACAGTTCCTTGATGCCTGCACATTAACTGGTGTTCTCTCCGGTTCTGGACTGGGGCCGGATTGCTCAGATCTGTTGGGTCCAGGCTGAGCAGGGCCTCTGTGCTCCGGTCACTGTGAGCTCCTGCACACGGGGACCTCTCATTCCCCTTGACCTTGGCATCTGCACACCCAGCTCTGAGCTGGTTGATGAATGGCACAAGAGTGCCGGATGCACAGAGAGGAACTCCCAGCAGATCCAGGGCATAAGCAGGGCCAAAACCTAGGAGGGCTGCCTTGTTCGCCAGCTCTGTAATCTTAGGCAAGTTACTTGATCTCTCTGAGCTTCAGTCCTTCACTTATAAAATGGAGATAATAAGGGATGCCCACTTCTTAGGACTGTTATAACTACTGGGAAGGTAAGCCCTGTCAAATGCTCAGCACAGTGCCTGGGACCAAGCAAGCACTCGTGAGAACTGCTCACGCTCACCTGGTACCTCCCTGTGTTCTGCTGTGCACAGTCATTCAGTCCTGTCTGACTCCTTGTGACCCCACGGACTGTAGCCCACCAGGCTCCTCTGTCCACGGGGATTCTCCAGGCCAGAATACTGGAGTGGGTTGCCAAGCCATCCTCCAGGGAATCTTCCCAACCCAGGGACTGAACCCAGGTCTCCAGCATTGCAGGCAGATTCTTTACTGTCTGAGCCATCAGGGAAGCCCAAGAATACTGGAGTGGGTAGCCTATCCTTTCTCCAGGGGATTTTCCCAACCCAGGGATCAAACTGGGGTCTTCTGCATTGCAGGCAGATTCTTTACCGCCTGAGCTACCAGGGAAGCCTCCCTGTGCCAGGCGCTAACCACCACGCTCAGCAGCTGCAGGGGACCCACTCTCCTCTCTTTCTCTGATAACGACCCCTCCCACAGATAGGTGCTCAAAGTGACTCCTGGATGGATGAGAGCTGTGTGCTGTCCTGCTCTCCACGTCCTCGGGGCAGGTGGATGCAGTTGTGGTCTCTGAGGGTTCAGGAGTGCAGGAATGGGGGAGGGGACAGCACTGGGGTGAGCAGGAGGCCTCGGAGGCCCCTGGGGTGGTGGCAGGGCTGCTGGGCCAGCGCCGTAACAGGCGGCTGTGACTGGTGGCAGACCCCCCGGGCCCCAGGCTCTCCCACAAAAGCAAGGATTAGCCCTGCTGCCCTGGCCAGCGGCCAGCTCAGATCATTTCATTTGGCCTACTTAGCCTTCCCCAGGGGTGCAGGAAGGAGATGATTCATCACTGTCTGGGGCACCCTCGTGCAGAGAGCCTTCCACCCGAGGGGGTCTGTGAACCTGTCAGTCTGCGTGACATGACAGCCACAGTCGCCAGGCCCTCCGTGCAGGAAGCCAAGGCTGGCAGGGGGACACTGGTTTGGGGGTAGAGGTAATGATGGCCACTCAGAAAACCAGCAGTGAAGACAGGAATTTGCGCTTCCTGCCGCATATCTCAACCTCCTGGCCAGGGAGCGGGTCATGTCTATGCAATAAGACTCCCACACCATCCGCTCTCCTCCCGTGCCTCCCACCTGTCTCAGGCAGGGCTGCTGCGAGAAGAGCAAAGCAGAAGCCCAGTTGTCAACTCAGGTCTTGGACAGCTCAGAGCTTCACGGAACCTGACAGCTCCAAGAGTTGCAGACACCCTCCACGTGGTACACAGGGCTTGAAAGGCAGCCTTTAAGGAAGAAGGAGATGCTACAGCCCAGAGAGGCGAAGTAACCTGTCCGAGATCACACAGCAAAATGGAGGTGGACTGGGATCCAGTTCTCTTGTCCTCCAGCCTGGAACCTTCCTACATGTCCCTCACTCACCTGGAATCTATCCCTAGAAGCACAGATTGGTCAAAAGAGCCTACAGGGAGTTGGGTGGGGGAGAGACCGAGGGCACCCAGGGCATGTCTCATGGGGGCGCAGCGAGGGCCCCCATGAGGATGAAAGCAATAGCTGATCCTCCAACCCTCGGGGGCCCAACACTTCCACGAATTAGCACCAGCCTGATTATGTTGCCTCCCTTCCCATATTTCAAGAGTTTGGCTGATTCTTTCAATATCCACGGTCGGATTTCACAGAAGAAGGTTGCGGAGAAGGGAGGCCGCGAAGGTGAAGCTTCCGGCTGCAGAGCCGGTGGGGGACCCGGAGGCAGCGCGGGCTGGGCTGCGGGGCTGGCACGCGGCGGCCGCGCACATCCGCCGGCGTTCCCTTCCCTTCTGCACAAGTAATTAAGAAACACCTGTGTTTCTCCGTCAGGCTGCACGTTTGGGGAGCACCCCACCCCCGGCGCCGTGCCGGGGCCCGTCCCCCCACCAAGCCCACAAGGCAGCCCACGGCCTCCGTCCTGCATCTCCGAGGGGGACGCGAGAGGCCTGGGAGCCCCACCTCCACGGAACCTGCCTCAAAATGGCTGAAGCCCCTCCGCCCCCCAGAACTTTGAAATCAGGATCGACTTCTCGACGGGCCTCCTTGCCAACACTCACGCCCATGCCAGCTTTCTCACAAACGAACAGCTTGTATCCCCATGAAAATCAATGGATGGAACAAATTGTATTAAATTATGTAAAATGATACTAAAGAGCACATTCTACCAGTGAAAAGAAAAAAAAATAGTAACCCCCCAGAAAATCTTATTTTAATAAATCTGGCAAAATTATAGAAGAGTATTAGGAGGAAAAAATGCTAAATTTTTATGACACTTAAAGACACATCTCATAAGCAGAGACGCAGGATTTATCCCTGCATAGGTCAGCCAGCCGTAATTCTTTTGTGTGTCTGACACCTGTGAGTTATTTAGCCCCCCTGTGCGCCAGCCAGAGATGTCTCCTGCCTGGCTCCCTCCGCGGACACCGGCTGCTCTGGGCGGCACAAACGAGCAGGCATTTTCTGGAACCAAACTTCCTTCCCTTTCACATGGATCCCCCCCCCCCGCCCCCACCCTTGGTAAATAACTGTAATTAGCATTGAACTTGCAATATAACCTCTTGCCTATATGCGGGAAAAAGCATTTAAAAATATTTTAGCCACTTCCACCCTTTCAATTTCCTAGCACAGCTGCCATTCTTTCAAAAAAAAAAAAATCAAGAATGTCCTAAGACATGGCAGTTTAATAGGTCAGGAGACCCTCCTCAGCCCGTTCCCTCCCAGCTCCCACTCTCCGAAGGTCATGCCAGTCTCCAGCACACGGGATTGTAGCGCTGCCAGGGCGCAGAAACAATCAGAACACAGGAAGAAGTCAGCTCCAGAATACTTTATCACGCTTCTGTCTACAGTTTAAGTTGACTTGGGAGGCTCCCTAAATGTGCTACACTGGGGAGAAGGCGATTTTGAATCTTGTTCCCCCCACTTCTCAGATAAATGACCTAGAACATATGTTTAAACCTGCCTGAGACTGTCTCCTCACTCATGCCAACTGACCAGTTCTTATGATGATTGAGGTAATTCAAATAACATCAAACTTCGAACACAATTCCTTGCACAAAGAACGCACTTCCTAAATGGTTGCTTCTAATAGTTGTAATTATAATTGTTATAATATTAATGTATGGTATATAAGATAATAATACTGTTTGTACTAATAATCTTCTAATTATTTATAATGGTAATTTCTCCTGGCTGTGATGTATAATAGGGCTAGCCCAGATTGACTAACTTTCCTCTTAATTCCAATTTGGAAAGCTGTTATTGCACAGAAAATCCACACACGTGAGTGTTTTTTAGATCAAATGGTTCTTGTGCATCTGTTGGTCAAGTGAATAATGTTTCTGACTCTGAGGCTAGGTCAGAGTGTCACCCAGAGGGTTATACTCTGAGGGTCACAACTGTTCCTTATCCCATGATGGGCAGAGCTCGCCTGTACCCAGTCACTGATGCTCACCTTGGGCCCAACATGAGCCTTGGTCTCATCCCAAGCACTCATGTGGGGGTTCGTTGGGCTGGGCTGCTTTCCAGATGGCTGGGCCATCAGGTCTGTTCCTTAACAAACCCATAATGCTGTGCTTCCTCTGTGTTAAGACTCACAGACATTCAAAATTGAACAAGCCTGAAGTAATAATGCAATTTACAATAGACACTGGACTTCTTTATGGTTTCCCTCAAAAGATGGCCCATTGTATGGCTGATCATATCTGAAAGTCTAGAATGATAAGAACATGTGATAGTAAGAGTGCTGCTGCTAAGTCGCTTCAGTCGTGTCCGACTCTGTACAACCCCATAGACGGCAGCCCACCAGGCTCCCCTGTCCCTGGGATTCTCCAGGCAAGAACACTGGAAATGGGTTGCCATTTCCTTCTCCAATGCATGAAAGTGAAAAGTGAAAGGGGATGAGTGAAAGAGTCAGTCATGTCCAACTCTTCAAGACCCCATGGACTGCAGCCCACTAGGTTCCTCCATCCATGGGATTTTCCAGGCAAGAGTACTGGAGTGGGTTGCCATTGCCTTCTGGGATGCAAACTACAATGTGTAGGATGGATAAACAAGGTCCTACTGTAGAGCACTGGGAGCTATATTCACTGTCCTGTGATAAACCATAATGGAAGAGGGAATGAAAAATAATGTATATTTGTATAAGTAAATCACTTTGCTGTAGAGCAGAAATTAGCACAACATTGTAAATCAACTATACTTCAATTAAAGAAAAAAAAGAATGCTGGCCCCTAGGAAGCCACCTCTCTTTATGCTAAGTACCCTCCCTACACTATAGGATCACTGGGGCTTTGATTCATATTCCGTGGCAAGGTGTGGGGAGGACCCCAAGATTCAGAGGAAGGCCCTAGATTCCACAGGGCAGGACCAGGATTCACAATGGGAATGGAGATCAATGTGGGAGCTTACCTAGATGATCATGATCCAGCTTGGGAAGGCAGAGCTGAGCAAACAGGGAGGAGCCTCCTAGGTGTTCACCCTGAGGCATGTGGGAAGGCTGAGGCATCTGGGGCCTTGAAATCACAGAAGGCCAATGCCAGCCCATCAGCGCCATCAGATGAGCTGAAGGCCCCTGAAGAACTGCTCAGAAAAGAGTTGTAAAACTGTCACCCTGGTTTGCTAACCCCTCAGCCCCAGGCATTCCGTGAAACAGGCATGCTCCTCGCCTGCCCGGCGATGTCAACAGCCAGGCCTCCAACCCTGGTGGTGTGGCCAGTGAAACAACAAATATAAAAATTCTCCCCAAACAGTCTGAAAATACAGAGGTGTAAAGCACGGCATCCCAAAAAAGCCTCCTGCTAGAAGGACTATTTTTAAAAAGATTTTTAAGAAGTGTGAAAGTGAAGCTGTCTATTATATTTCTCCAGCAAAGCACCAGATCTTCAGTTTTCTAACAACTGACACAGAGCGGGTGCTTCTGGTTCACCAGTGGGCAGGAGGTCCTGCCTGCTCTTGGCCCCAAGCCAAGCATGGCCCCAAGGGGGAAATGATGGAGCTTTGTGAATAAGGCTGCCCAAGCAATCGAAGGGAAAATTGAACTCTCCTAAACACTGTTGGTTCATAGAATCGGAATTAAAGTGAACTTTGCTGATGTCTCTGAGATTTTGCTCCTGCTAAACACCATTTAAATCTGCATTATTAGCCCCTTCTTAGGGAAAGTACAGTTGCTGCTGTACTTACAGCTTTTATATACAGCAAATTGCCAAAAACACCCAAATAAATAACAGGGAATCTATTCTTCCCGTCTTCCAAAGGGTCAGTTGAAAGCCAATGGAAAGAACTAACTCTCTCACTTGCATCAGCAGGAGAAATGGATGTTTCAAGCCGGGAAGTTCATGGTGAGCTAGTTTTGGTTACTAAAGGTTTCCATTTAAATGCAGAAGCCAGCAACTTATTTACAATCTTCTGTTTGAGGAGCGTGGATATGAATTGAAGGGCACCGCAAACTATCTAGGGGACTGTTTCAAACAAAATGCTTTAGTTTAAAACACAAATCAACCGAGGAGAAGCACCCCCCCCCAGAGGAAGACTGGGAGCACAGGTGGTGTTCGATGACGCTCTGAGAGTCCCGACCCGAGCCCCCAACTGTCTGCGCAGGCTTGGCGCCTCAACTCCTTCTCCCGGCCGCTCTCCACCCCAGCTTTATGTCTGTCATAACTTTACATGCTGTCAGGTTTAAAACAAAAACATAGCTACATTATCACGCTGAATTACGGCTGACGGTTGTAAAGATATTGTTTTTAGGTCTGGCGCTTAGAGGCTGCCCTGGATAGCTTTCAAAGAAAATGGAGCTCTCTCGGGCTCAGATTTCATCTCATATGGACTGTTTGATGAGACTGGAGATGGAAAAGGATACTTGATTTTGGCCTCTGGGAGCCCCTCCTGAGGAACAAGGAACTCAGCCCACTCATAAAAAGGAGAAGCTGAGCCTCATCTCCAGCAGCCCCTTCCTAAAATTCTGGGATGAGAGGACTAGTCAATTCCCCCCAAAAGGTCTTCGAATCTTCTGTAATGATCTATACAGGAAATAATCTATCCAAATCTAGCTGCTTCACTCTCGGCAAACGTTTTGCTTTTTATCTATTATCTTAAAACCTGCTAAACTGATCCTCCACCCCTCCTCTACCCAACAAGTATGTTAGATGCTGCTCTTCAAACCTTAACTAAAAATACTTTTGAAAGACAAATGGGATATTCTAAATGTCACCGCCGAAAACTATAAGAGCAGTTATTTTCTATGTATCACAAATATTGTCTGATGCTCTGTTATCTAAAGAATACTCTTGATTAGAAAGGTCCTTCCTTTTGTTCACTGTTTCTAAAAATATAAAGACTATTATAAAAAGTAAAATCCTACTACAGGTGACACAAATCTTTCCCATCAGACTTTTTACTTTTTTTTTTTTTTGCCAGAATTGGGGTAGCACATTATGATGAGGATTCAAAAAGAATAATTAAAGTTCTTCATGGACACAGATCTGCCTCAGGGAGGACCTTTTATGTTGCTTTGCATTTTGCATGTCATTCAAAAGGTTTGCAACTGGGAAATGATGTTGAACTAAAATAAGACAAGAACACACTGACTGAAATTATACCCTGTCCAATGAGTTGACACCCCTTCAGACCGCTCACCACGATGGCTCTGGAGCCACCGCAGCTCTACGTGTGGGTGACATTTAGACTCTGCACAGTGGCACAGGGAAGAAGCAGCCTCAGAGTGGGGAGTGTGGATGGTGGAGGAAAACCCGAGGTTCACCTGCCAACTGCAAGGCTTCCATCCGCTAGATGGACAGGAGTTGTAGCCAAGCAGCTCCACTGGCCCTTCCGGTACCCAGTGTGCTTTCTCTGGTTTGGACTCACATAGTATTCTGTTTCGAGGGGTTAATACTTGGCAGTAATAAAGTTCCACAAGATCCTGATGACTGGGAGTAGAGTGGAGGCTGCGCCTTTAAACAGGACCTCAGGTTTTCCACAATGCCCACCACTCCCTATTGTGACTTGTCATTGAGACTGAGTGTCAGCCAGCATTTATCCCTACATTTGGAGTGTTCTCTTTACTATAGTAAAGAAACATTTCTGTTTACTTGTACTGTTCCTTTAAAAAAAAAAGGATTAAAAAAAGAAGAAAATGTATAGGTGAAGCAGCATGCTTTAAGTAAGATACAACAAAGGACTCTTCTTTGTGAAACTGAAGACTGTCCCTAGAGGTATATGTACAAATGTCAAGCCCAGGTCAGTCATTTATGCCACTTGCCTGGCACCTCTGGGCATTTATTGAGCCCCTACTATGTGTCAGGCACTGCTCTAGATATCAGAGCTATCAGCTAGCAAGCAAGACTGCTCCGACCCTTTGTGACCGCATGGACTGTGGCCCGCGAGGCTCCTCTGTCCACGGAATTTTCCAGGCAAGAATTCCACCTACTATGTGCCAGGCACTGCTCTAAATATCAGAAATATCAGCTAGCAAAGCAAACAAAAATTTCTTCCCCAGGGAGCTTGCGTCACTGCAGGGAAGGGCAGGAAATTAAAAAGTACATAGACATGAGAAATAAAGGACTCATATGCACACGATAAAGTAAAACATGCTAAAATGAAAAAAAATCGAACAGGAAAAGAATACTGGGAGTGTGTGGAATGGAATCCAGCTTTGAATACGCATTTGAGTTTGTGAGCTCTGGGCTTTGCTCTTTCTGCCTTTGTGACCCCCACCAAATTTCCTGCGGGAAGTCTTCCCTGACCACCTTCTCCCATGCCTATCTCTGATTTCTCTGAGGGACAACAGCGCCGACTACAGGCCATGCACACTGGTCCTAAGGAAGAATATGCATTGAGCTGCTTCAGGGACCTGGGTCTTCCCGTTGGTACCGTGGGGAAAGTGGAGTCCCTGCCTCCACAAGCTGAATCTAATCTGGGGTTGAAGCAAGCATACAAACTGCTCTAGTGAAAGAAAATACTATTATAAAAGAGGTTGAAAAGAAATAGTAGCTGAAGTTCAGTGTGGGAGGCATTACCTGAGCCAGAATGTGAGGTGCACTGAGGTCCTCCCATTTCTTCACTGCTCCACTGAGCTCCTGTCTTTGACTCCCACCTGACAAGATGCAGCCAAGTCTTCTCACTCTGCACTCAAGCCCTCAGCCTCTCTCCAACCCAATTTCCCCTAGTCCATTTCCTCCAGTCAGTCACCTCATCAGATGCCTCAGCTAATGCTGACACCAGAAAAAAAGGCATCGGAAAGCATAACAACCAAAAAAAAAAAAAAGGAAAAGAAAAAGAAAGAAAGGAAAAAGAACATATATCAAAACAGAAGTTTCTCCAGGAATGGATAAGAACGTATTGGAACTTGACATGCAATAACGCTCAACTTGCATGCATAATAATGAAAATAGAAGGTCTTTGAAACAGAGTGTAAAGAAGAGATACAAAGAATCAAAATGTAGACGATCAAACAGGAGAAGGGCTTAGAAAGGGATGGAAAAAAATAAAATCACTTTTCCAAAATAAAGAATAAAATAAAATAAAGCCATTCTTTAGAAATAAAAGTCTCATTAGAAGCAGAATTAATTAAATCAGCAATGCTGACAACACAGAGATATATATTTCAGGCCTTAAAGAAAGGAATGGAATCTTTGGCTGAAATAGTACTCAAGTCAGGAAATCCTGATGCACTTTAGATTTCAAGAATAAAGTAAAAAAAAAACCCTATAGATTCCATATTAAAACAATAACAAGTAAACAAGCAAATAAAACAAAAATAATAAATCAACAAAATGTTTGAGAATACAATTAATATATAAAGTTATATAAAGGTAACCATTACAATACTTAGTATACTACTTTTCCATACCATTGGTGAAAAAAGATATACAATCACACACACAACAAAACAAAGAAAGCTCAGATAGTATAGCAGAAGACGGGAGACAAAATATTAAGTCAGAAGAAAAGTTAAAGTACAATCATAGTACTAGAACCAAACATATATTTTACATCAATAAGTATAAATGGGCTAATCTTACCTATTAAGAGAAAACAAACTTACAGAAAAGGAAAACAAAATACTATGCTGCATATTTGACTCATCTCAGGCAAAGTGACTCAGAGAGATTAAAATTATGATGATCGGTAAAGACAGACTATGAACACATACTATAAAAGAAACTGGGGTTTTGATGATTTTAC
This sequence comes from Ovis canadensis, assembly GCF_042477335.2. Taxonomy (NCBI): domain Eukaryota; kingdom Metazoa; phylum Chordata; class Mammalia; order Artiodactyla; family Bovidae; genus Ovis; species Ovis canadensis. Next base: position 54,247,039 of record NC_091258.1, on the reverse strand, counting down.
CAGGTAAATTTAAGTTTAAAGGGGTGGGGGTTTAGTCATTAAGTCATGTTCCACTCTGAGACCCCATGGATTGTAGCCCGCCACCTCTTCTGTCCATGGGATTTCCCAGGCCAGGATCCTGGAGTGGGTTGCCATTATCTTCTGCAGGGGATCTTCCTGATCTTTCTGACCCATGTCTCCTGTGTCTCCTGCTTGGCAGGCAGATTCTTTACCACTGAGCCACCTGAGAATCCCATATGTTTAAAGGAAAAGTATTTAACCAGACCAGTGGAGCACTTCCTAATGACCAATTGAGGAAGACACACACAGATCTAGTTAGGCCACTGTGCTGCAGAATATAGAGAAAGCAAAAACCAAAAGACAGGACAACAACAAAGAATTTTTTTTTTTTTTAAAAAGCCAAAGTTACCAAAACAAGATAGTAATAAAAACTTTTCCTCATGCTCAGTCCACCACAGTCAGGCAGATAGAAATTAGAAAGGGTATAAAAGATAAAAGGAGTAGAACTGATACGGTACGTCTAATAGATATCTGTCAAACTCCACCCTCTTAAAATAGAAAATTTACACTCTTTCCAAATGCCTGTAAAACATGAACAGAACAATGGACCACAAAGAAAACTGATGCAACCCCAACATCTGAGATAAAGCACAGTATCTGTGCAGCATCTATATGAATCTATATATTAATACCTGAAATAGAAAACACAGCAAAACAACATAAACGCACATTGAAAGCCCTTTAAAGATGGACGTTACTTGAGATAGAATAAAAGTTAAAAAGAAAATTGCAGAATCTCTGGTTTAAGAAAAATCATCGCATATTAAGGGAGTTAAAGCTATAATGGGGAAAAGTCATAACCTTTAAAACATAGATTATTCAGTAAGAAAGCAGGGACATAAGTGAGCCAAGCATTCAATTCACAATGAAGGAAAAGAGGAACTGAATATATCTTACTAAAGTGAAAAGAATTATTAGAGTGACAGAAGACATTAGTGAAAAACATCTAATGAATATATATCTTTGCAGGGGAAACACAATAAAATAGATAGATCTCTAGCTATCTCAGTGGTGCTCAGCTAGGAAGTATTTTTTCCCCTAGGTGACATTTTGCAATGTCCAGACATATTTTTTGGTTGTCACAGCTAGGGACCTGCTTGGGCACCTCATGGGTAGAAGCTAGGAATGCTGCTGGGCATGTGATAGTGCCCAGGACAGTCTAATGACCAAGAATTACCCACTAAAGTGTCAATGATGCTGAAGCTGAAGAACTCTGAGTTGTCTTAATAAAGACAAAAGAAGGAAAGCAGAGATTCACAAAATTAGAAATAACAATATGGATATAACCACAGGTAAAAAGAAATACTAAAGTATAGAGAAAATAATACATTATTTCATCTTGTGCAAATAATTTTAAGTAGATAGAATGAATTTTTTTTTGAAAGTAGAAATTACCAGAGTTAACAACAGAAGAGAAAGAGGTCAATTACCATGAGGAAAAACACTGAGAGAATTGTCAGAGAGCTATCTCAAAAATGCACAAGGCCCAGATGTTCTCACAGGTTGATTCTATCAGGCCCTCAAAAACAAAAGGATATCAATGTTAGTTAACTGTTTAAGGGCTTAAAAAGAGAAGGAAAATCTCCTAATTCCTTTCCAGAAGTGTCATAACATTGTCATCAAATCCTGACAAAGACCTAAAGAGCAAGAAAAGCATAAATCAATCATACTTATCAACAGCAATGCAACAAATCCTAAAATGTTTTTAAAAGTAGACTTCTGCAGTAGCGCGCTAAAAAGGATAACAGGCCTCTGTCAAATAGGGTTGATTCCATAAATTAAAAGGTGTTTTACTATTAGGGAATCAATTAATATGACACACTATGTTAACAAATTTTCAAAGAGAGAAAAAATATTTTATCATCTCCACAAATCTATAAGAGGCATTTATGAATTTAAATACAAATCCCTGCTTAAAAGAAATAATTAACAAATAGTAATACATGTGTGTTTTTGAAACATACATATAACAAGATGCTCAGTGCAGGAATGCTCAAATCATGCACACTGCAATACAAACAGGCTCTCCACTGCACATCATTAATGAACATTTTTCTCAAACATATTAGTCATTGTAGTGGAGAAGGAAAAAGAAATATGAGATTCTAAATTTGTTTTAAAAGGGAAGATTATCATCAGTTGTAGGTAATATGATTCCTACATTAAGAATACTTAAGAGAAACTACTAAAAAAATATTAGAAACAATAGGACAATTCAGCAGTGTGGCTGGTTGTAAAATAAATATTCAAAATCAGTATTTTCTATTAATCCAAACAATAACCAATTAGTGAAACAATTGAAGAAAAGGTTTGATTTACAGTGCAATGCAATGTGAGGAAGAGAGAAGTGAGAGGAGAGAGAGAATACCTAGAAATAAACCTAAATATAAATTTTAGAGCCTATACAAATAAATAAAAACAAACAATAGTTTCCAATGACTGAGCAACACAAATGGAAAGCCCCAGTTTGCTCTTGGGTATAAGACGCTAAGCCGTAACAATAGCAATTCTCCTTATACATTTATAAGCTTATTGTATTTCCTCATCCCTCCACCTCCAAAAATATTCTCCTGAGTATTTTAAGACTAAAAATCATAAAGCAAACATGAAAATATATACTGAAATTCTGAAAGAGAGAAAGACTTACCAGATACTACATTAAATTATACCTATAGCCATTAATACAATTTGGAACAGGTGCAGAAATAGCAGGCAGGTCAGTTGGGTAAAGTGTACAGAAATGAGTGTAAATGCATTTGAGAATTTAGTAAATACTAAAGGTGACTTTTTAATCAGTGGGAAAAAAAGAGATTTATTTTAATAAATGTTATTTAGTTAACTGGCTAGCCACTGGGTTAGAGGTAGGATAAAGAGTAACAGTGGAACCTTAATTCTCTTCCAAAATAAAATCAAGATGATTAAAAATCTAAAGGCAAAAAATAATCATAAAAGATAACATAAGAGACTAATATAAAATCTAGGAGTGAGTCACAGAAGCCATAATATGAGAGCTAAATCTAAGTATAAAAAAATCTAAAACCTACCTCAGTAAGATAAAAAAAATCATAAACAAAATCAAAAGGCATACGACAAACTGGGAAAAACATTTATAACACAAATGACAGAAAAGGGCTAATTTCCTTAATATATAATAAGCTCTTGCAAATCAGTGAGAAATATATCAATCATTCAATAGAAAAAAATAAGAAAATGATATGAGAAAACAATTCACAGAGAAAGAAATATAAATGACTAATAAACATATGGAAAGATGTTCAATGTCACTCATAATTAAAGACATGCAAATAAAAACAATGGGAAACCTATCAGATGGGCAAAGCTTCCATCTTTGATTTGAGCAGTTATATTTCCTAGAATTTGTCTTAAAGGAATCTCTCATTCCTTCTCTCTCTCTCTCATCTAAGGTGACCAGTTATAAAACAAAAATTTAGATAGATAGAGATTTTAGGTAGATATATATTAGATATTGGGCTTCCCTGGTGGCTCAGTGGTAAAGAATCTGCCTCCAGTGCAGAAGACTTGGGTCCAGTCCCTGAGTGGGGAAGATCCCCTGGAGAAGGAAACGGCAACCTATTCCAGTATTCTTGCCTGGAGAATCCCAAGGACAGAGGAGCCTGTTGAGCTACAGTCCAGGGCGTTGCAAAGAGTTGGACGTGACTTAGCAACTAAACAAAAATATTAGATATTAGACATATATACACATGCATGTATATAATTATTCATCAGCAGGGGACTGCTTGTGTAAATTATGGTGAATATCCACAAAGGAAATATGAACTCTATGAAATCATTAACAAAACTATGGGAGATGTGGAAAGATATGCAAGCTCCATTGATTAAGGAGCAAAGCAAGGTATGTTTCAAGTTGTGTTTAAAAATTAGTGTACATATACTCATATTTATTTGTGTAGACAATGTGTTGAAACATATATGTTATTTATGGCAGTTAATCAGTGGGGTTGTGCTCAGAGTTTGGGGTAAGAAGAAAACTCACTTCTCATTGTACAGATTTACTCTTTTGTATAGTTTGAGTTTTATGTGCATGTACTAAAACAAACAAAAAGTCCTTCTTGCATGCTCAAAAAATGATAGAGGCACATCAAGAGGACAAAGGAGACAATTTGAAGGTGCTCCCCATGGCCAAAGCTCTGACAATTTGAACCAAAAAATAACGATACTAATGGATTTATATCACACAGAATAAAATAAGTATCATTGAGTAATACGACAAAAAGCAATTCAATGGGAGAGAAGGAACAGCTTTTCCTTATAAAGTTGTAGGAGAAGGGAGGGAAATTTTTAAAAGTCATAATTAAAACATCATAGCAATAATTATTATAGGCAAGATTCACTAATGCATATAAAAATTAGTGGACAAAAACATGGGAATAAAAAGGATATTTGCTTTGTCTCAAAGGATCCCCACAAGATGCTTTTTCATTACAAAGGAAAAAAATAATAACCCAAAGCTAAGAAGACACCATCTTAACCCTGTGATCAGAAGTTAGCATCACCAGATATGCGGGGCCCTTCTGCCATGATGGACTGATGGTATACAGCATCATTCCCCTGGCATTCTTGTCTAAAATGACAAAATAGTAGACAAACCCAAATTGAGGAATGTTTTACAAAATAGCTGGTCAGTACTCTTTAGAAGCGTTCAGGTCACAAAAAATAAAGCACAACTGAAGAACTGTCCCAGATTGGAGAAGACACATGGCAACTATAGGCAATGTGGGATCTTGGGTTGGATGCTGGCCCAGAAAAAGGATATCTGTGGGATGTCGGGGAGGTTTGAATAAGCTCTGTAGATTAGCTAATAATATTGTATGGAGGTTAATTTCCTGGTTTTGATAATCAATCTAAGGAAGTGTAAGACGTTAGCCTTTAGAAAACCCTGTACCGTTTTTAAAACTAATTTTGTAAGTCTGAAATTATTTCAAAATAAAAAGATTTTGAAATAATTTAAAAATATTCTTCCTAGAAGTCCCACTGGGACAAACAATGAAAGATACAAGATAGCTGACAGGTCAACAAGTCGTGAAATCACAATAGAAGATTCTGGAACTTGTGGGGCCTCAGATGAGAATGCCATACTCAGAGGTCTCAGTGGGGTGCAAAGAGGCCAGAAATCAGCTAAATCCCTTCAGAATAGAAATGTTGGATGTGTAACCTCAAGGGACTGTTTGAGCCTTAAATCTAAGCACTCATAACCATGGGTCTCCGTATCCTGTTAGGTTTGAAGAATAGGGCAGATTTTGAAACCATCTCCTTCCCACTTGAGCAGTCTTGGAAAGTAACTCACCTATTCACAATTTCCCATTCTGTAGCTGTAAAATCTGAGGAATAAAAACCAGCGCAAGGTTAAAGGAATGCTCCTGAAAGCAATGAATCCTTAAGATGAGAGGCTCATTCCATGATCTCAAATCCCTTTCAGAGGCTCCAGCTATCGCCAAGAACACAAGACCCATCCTCCATCCAGAGTGCAAAGCCAGGAATCTGAAATGAACGTTCCAAAATGCCCAGCACCAAAGAGCAAAAGAAGGTTGGTATATTGGAGCCTTGACTCCTAGCTCCCAGGGCTGCCACCAGTTCACGCTTAAGAGATGAAAATTATTTTGAAAACCAAGGCCAAAGGCCATGGGCATATATTTGCAGCAGATTATTGACACGAGTGTGCCATGGACCTAGCCAATCAGAAAGTAATTTTATAAACACTGTTATTAAACAGAAGGGCAATTACTTTAAGTACTGGAAAAATGTCAGGGTCATACATGAATTTTGTGGGTATCACATTTTATTTGACACTCGGTGGATCAATGACTCCAAGAAAATTTATTCAGAAATAATATGCACCATGTCACCAACCTTAATGCTAACTGGCCCTCTCCCCCACAGATTGTCCAAATTTAGACAGAGGAATAATTTCTGATTTATTCAGTTTACTAAGTATCCAGAAATGCAGTCAAAGCTCTTTATACATTAAAGTATGGAAGTAATTAAGGATTATGTGGTAAGTGTATGGTTTATATGACTGCCTTTTAGAATGGACCCTTTTTATCTGTCTTTGTCAACTGAACAGAGCAGAGGTTCTAATGAACTATAATAAGAAGGGTAAGAGGGGCCCAAGGGCAGCTTCTCTGTGATGCCTGTTTATAAACTGAGTGGTCTTGAGGTCCTCTGAGTCCATGCTCCCCACACTTCGGATTTCTGCTGCAGTTGTACACGTTGCTACAGTAGCGTGAGTGTAAGGGGAGGGGAGCAGAGGAGCCTCCAGGAGCTAATGCTGCTTCCCATCACCTTGGAAATCAGATTTCCTGCAATGTCAAGTGGCCAGGTAGCTTTTTCCACCCAACGGAGCTTGGAGCGGCTCCCACTGACTCCAGGAGTCCCCTGGCCTCCCTCTCACCTAGCCCTGTCCTAGCAATGACTGATCTATTTTGCATGAGTGGCCCTGTTCCTTAAAATGCAGAGAGGCAGAGCACGGATTGCATACAGTAGGCCCCCAATAAAGATACAGTAGATGGGTAAATTATTGCCAACTCTTCCGGGTTGGCAGATACAGTGAGAACAAATAAGAGGGACTTTTCAAAAAATGATGCTACATTTGGTAGAGCCTAATTTTCGATTAATTTCAAATACATTAATTTGGGCATTGCTATTGCTTCTCAGAGCTGGAGGCCGCTCCCTCTGGGTGTGGCCTTGCGCAGGTGAGTCCTCTCTAGCCTCTTCATCTACTGCAACAATGACAGAACTTCCACTGGTTGCCAAAGAAACCTCCGGCCCTCAAAGAGGCAGACTAAACACGTGGCCACTGGAGAAAAGGTGTCCTACGGGATATAGGTCCAAAACCTGAGTTTGTCTTAAAAGCTTCATGAAGCTCTGTTCCCTTCTGTTTCAACAACTAAGCTTCCAGTCTGCTCCCCAATCAGAGAGAAACGGCACTGAAATACTTCATCCTCCAGATCAACTGAGAGGGGACTGCGTGTGGTGGCCGAGCAGTCATCCATAGACCCCTCCACTTCACCAGCCCCTGATGGGGAGAGCCGCACAATGATGGGTGGCCCAGCAGGCCACTGGGGGGTTCCTTGAGGGAGGGGACCAGCCTAGCCCCAGGAGTGAAGGAGGACCAGTCTTGCCAGTCCTTTGAAACTGCCCTGCCAGGTAGGAATAAATATGGTTGCCTGTCCCTCCAAATTATTTAGGTACATTTTTTTTTAGATCTGCATAAATCAGAAACATAATTTTTTCATTTTATTTAAAAAAGGAGAAAATGTGTTATCATATCCACTATATTTGTTCGTCTCCCCGCTAGAAAGAAGCCTCTGAGGGGCTGGGAGTGTCCTGTCATCTTTCTATCCACAATGCCTAGCCAGAGTAAGTATTCAGTAAATATCTATGGCATGAATAGGTGGGTGAATGAATGAAAACGGGTGGATTCATGTCAATGTATGGCAAAACCAATACAGTATTGTAAAGTAAAATAAAATAAAAATAAAAATTAAAAAAAAAATGAATGAATGAATGGACACCTTAAGGCCTTTGAATTACTTGGCTGTGAAGCAAAACCAGTTCTGCTGTTAGCATAGCTGTTGGCCAACCTAAAAATACGAGCCTCATCTCAGGCCATGACCATGAACCTGTCAGTCATTTTCCAAAGTTTTATAATTAAGAAAATACTTTCTCCGACTGTCTTTCAATGTGTGCTCACAATAACTCTGTCAGAGAGGTTTGGCAGGAATTGTCACACTCTTTGACAGCTGTGAAAACTGAGATTCAAAAATGTGAAGACCTAGTCACACAGTTCGTAAGAAACAGTAGTAGAACTTAGACAACAAAAATACATTTGAAGCTCCTCATATACCAGCTCATAAGTAACTAAAAATCATATAGGAAGAAGACAAGATAAATTTTGTTGGGTCTTGTTGACTCATACAGTTAGTCATATTTCCATTTTTACAGTGACTGATAGAAGTCTCAGTTCCTTATCGGTAGCCCATTGCTTGGAGGGCAAAGATTTTGTTTTCATTTTTTAAGTTGCCTTAATTCTTTTCTTAGAGCTAGGATGGAGCAGCGGTTTACAGTGTATGAAGAGGGGAGCAATGGAAGATAAAAGTGAAAAATGCAATTACACTGCTGTGGTCCGGAAGCATCCCTTTCTTGGTTGCCATGTCCACCAAACCCAGCAAGCAGCCACCTGGATACAGTGAGCAAAAACAGAGGAAGCCAGAAGTGGACAGAGCATTTGTATCAGCTGACCCTTTCTACTTCTAGGGCTGTCTGCTGGCTCTGAGATGAGAGTCAACACCTCTCCCAGTGGCCACACGACAGTGTTAGGCTATTCACAGCTCCAAGGCCACATTCTGACTGAGATGGACATTCCTTATGAGGCAGACCGGGACTGGGAGCTGGGGCCTTCTGCTGCGGTGCGTGCACCTGGATGAATGTCCCCTGGAGCAACAAAATACAGATAAACTATGCATGTGCAGTTGGGGCAAATTATGGTCAATAAGATGCAAAAAGGCCGGAAGCTCAGCTGCCACTTTTGAATAGCGGGGAGCAAAAACAGGGTATGAAGCATGCCTCCTACACACAACACCACCAAAGGGGTGGGCAAACACCTAAACCACCCCTCTGGCCCGACCTCTGGACACATTCTTACCTTCAGCCCATATAAAACCAGTTCATACCCCACCCGCCTTGTTATTTCAAACAGGGAGTGAGCAAGGGAACCTGTTGCTAGGTTTTGCTTTCTCCTGTACAGCAGGGGCCCCAGTAAAGCCTTACCTGAATTTTTGTCTGGCCTGTTATCAATTTCTATTGATTAGGGAAGGCCAAGAATCCTGGTCAGTATCACTTAGGCATCAAGGAAACTGGCCATGATGTCAGAGGAACGAAGGACCTGCATCTTCTTTAGAGAGCATCACAGGAGCCTTTCCACAACAGAAGCTCAGCCAAACCAGCAGTTTAGGCCCCTCAAAAAGTCACAAAGAGAACTATGGTGATCCAGTTTCTGGGTTCCCAAGCTGCTAGGACCAAGTTCCTTAGTGCCAGAAACCACACCTGGCTTGACTATGTACTGCATGCTGGACCACTACTCAGAATGCTGCTGCTGCTGCTGCAGCTAAGTCGCTTCAGTCGTGTGCGACCCTGTGCAACCCCGTGCGACCCCATAGACGGCAGCCCACCAGGCTCCCCCGTCCATGGGATTCTCCAGGCAAGAGCACTGGAGTGGGGTGCCATTGCCTTCTCCGACTACTCAGTATGACTTACTCTAAATCTGTTTGTAGCCACTTAGCCTACAGCTGGGTAGACAGTTGATGTCTTGTAAATGCTCCAGCAGGACCAGCCCTGACTGACTCTTTTGAAGGTCCAGAGTTGATTTCTCTCCAGCAAACTCTCATTCTCATACACGTCAGATCGCCCCATGCAACCCTCCTGGGTCTCTGCCACCTGCAGATGCCCAAGCCAAGCATTCACCTTCTCATTCCCCCAGGAAATGTTTACCAGCAAAACATGGCCCAGGTAACCACTTCCTAGAAATCCATTTTGTCTGCCCATAATTACCTTTGTCAGATTTCAAGGTTCTTCTGGTCTAGCACTTGATGAAAAAGTCCATTTTCATATAAGTCATACCATTTAAGATTTTGTAAATATTATTCTTAACAAATCCATTTAGAAAAATCAATTTAATTTCTCTTTTATGTAATTATTGTATGAGTACAATTGTGCAAGTACACAAAAGATACTTGGGGTGATATTGTTTGAAATACACAACAACCTAATATCCTGTATGAATGGGCATCAGCACAGGACTGGTTAAATAAATTATTGCACTAATATAATAGAATACTATGCAACTGGTGACAACACAAATTGAGACTAAAGTCAGTACTTCTACACCTATCTTATTCTTTTTAAGTGAAAAAAAAGCAAATTATAGAAAATATCAATTTTATTGTTATTGTATCATTATAGTTATAAAAAAGAATAAAAGGATACAGTAATACAGTAATATAAAACATATGTATATCTACCATATTATATACATATGCTTAGGAAAATTTTTTATGATAGCATATGCTACTTTCACTTGTAAATGTAATTATTTAAGTAGAGAGGGGATGTGAAAGAAAAACTTGATGAACAAAGGAGAGCTTAATTAAAATTCACAATAAAAATAATCATAAAATATCTTCATCACAAAATATCAATTAAAAGTCTTCACTTTGCACTTTCTAAAAGAAAGCAAATTACACATGCATATTAAAAATCACTTGAGAGCAGGTTACCCAGTCACACACAAAAAAAAGTATGGAAAAATATCTAATGGCATTTTGCAGTGTTTGCAAGTGAGGAATCTTCAGTAAATAAATTTGAAAAAATCATTCCATTCATCATGGCGCTTCAGGGAAGCAAAGAGATCATTCGATGTAAGTTACTCAGTTTGCAGCTGAAGGAGAAACCTGGTAGGGAGGTTAAGCGTTATGCGGACAGTGGGGTGATGACTTGGCCTGGGGCTGGTATGCCCGCGTCACCCTGGGGAACCTCTGAGCCAGCCTAGGCACCCACTCTGACATTGATCTTCCTTTCCCTTTTCTGTTCCAGCCAGGGGCTTTCTAGCATGCTGCCTTACCTGTTTGTGGACCCTTCACCGACACCCACCCCCAGTGTGTGATGCACACTGACTTAACTGGTACAGCAGCCAGCACTTTACAGGGACCCTGCTGCTACCCCGCCACTTCTTCCATAAGGTAATCACGCAACCCTCTTTTTATAGCGGAGGAAAATGAGGTGTGGAGAGGCTGATTTTCTCAAGATCACAGACTGGAGAGGGTTCCAGCTGAACAGGAGTCCACACTGTTGGCCTACAGAGCCCAGGCTGCTTCCACCCTCCCCCTTGTGCACAGGTTTCAAATCCGTTCACACTCAGGTCCAGTCCTCCCTGTGTCCTCATGGTGTCTTCATTCCATCAAGGATCTGCCTTCAGATAGCCTTGACCAGAATTCTTCCAGGTAAATTGTCCCCCACCTTAGACCAGGCATGGGGAGAGGCAGGAAGATGTGGCCTCTTGACAGCAGGGGCTCAGCGCCACCCGTGCCTTCAGGGCAAACCCTCTGCTCCAGCCAGGCAGCCCCTGGCAGCCGAGGGCCCACATAATACAACCAGGAAGACCAGGGGCCACAGCAAAAGGCGTTTGGTGCTTGAAAAGAAGAGTGTGCCTTCCAAAGACCCTGAGAGGTGTGTGCATCCTTGTAGGCACATTTTCCTAGTGACATACACTCTTTCAGTTTGCTGGCAACCTGTACATGATCTCAGTTCAGGATCCCAAAGAAGCCTTGCTACTCAGAGACTAGGTTCCTCTTCCCCAACTTACGGCTTTTCAAACAGCCCACCTCTTTTTCCCACTGAGTATCAGTTTGACTCCACTGAAACTTGAAGCAACCAGGGTCTGTATGAAACAGTTTTATTCTGGTCTTCCTAGGGGAGAAAAATAAAGAGAATGGAGTGGGGGTTGGAGGTGGGGAGGTTCCACCCACAGAAGTAGGAGAGGAATCTGTCTGGTGACGGAAGCAGTTTGTCCCGCCCATCGTACTCTGATGTCCAAAAGCATCCTCCGGTCATCTGTTACCCACTCCCTGCAGCATCAGCAGCTGGGGCGTGCAACAGCCACCTGGTGAACAATGACTTTCCTCATCTGTAAAATGGGGATCATCAGAGTCTTTAACGAACAGTGCAATCGTGAAGACTAAATACGATGATGAGTATAAAGTGCTCCAGTAGAGTGAGTTGCTCTGAACGCGAGACTCCTACCTTGGGAGCCTGCTGTCTCTGCAGGGACATCACATGCCTTGCTGGTATCCATGGTCCAGAAACCCTGCTGGGCAAAGCCATTCTCACATGTAGGGCTGGTGGCAGGGATTCCTAGCTCTGCCCCAGAGCTTTTGTGGCTTTTTGAGGTTTGCTGAGCAACTTCAGGCCAGTCACTCACCCTCTCTGAACCTCAGTTTCTTCATATGAAAATTGAGTGTTGGTTTAATCACCTTAGCAGTTTGCTACTTTTAAATCAACAAAATTGCCTTTGATTCATTCCTGAAGCCCCACAAACTCAATTTGTTGACAGATTTTATCTACCAAGAAAAAGTTAACCTATTACATAATAGCTAGTTCATTTTCCCAAGCTTACTCATCAAAGGCAGTTATGTGACCCATGGGTGCCTGTGATAAGGAAGAAGAAACCAGTGGAGCTGATAGAATTCTTAGCAAAAACATTACGGACAAGTTCAGCAACTTTCTTTTTAGAGCTACACTGTTAGTTTATTTTATATTTTCCAAATTAAGAAATACTCTTCAATGCAGGAGACCTGGGTTCGATCACTGGGTTGGGAAGATCCCCTGGAGAAGGGAAAGCCAGCCTACCCACTCCAGTATTCTGGCCTGGAGAATTCCGTGGACTATCCACAGGGTCACAAAGAGTCAGACATGCCGGAGCAACTTTCACTTCTTATCAATTTAATATATATGGATTATAAAAATATAAAATAATACTTAAATATATAAGGTAGACTTGTAATATTCACTTCAAAATGTTCTCATGCATATATAAATGTACATATCTTTATAAAAGTGAACTTTATTATGTGTATTTTCTGTAACTGTTTAAGAAACTTAATAACATATTATTGGCTGCCTTTCTTATTTATCCACAGAAATGTATTTTATCATTTTAGCGCTTTACAAATTATTCAAGACACCCCTATCCTTGGACTTCTAGGCTGTTTCCATTCTTCTCTTTGGTACCCAGTAGTGTGTTGAGCATCCTTGTGGCTTACTCTGGGCACATATTTAATTATTTCGTTTTCAGTTCTAGAAGTGAAATTGATGCTTCTAGTCCCATGTACCTTTTTTTTAAGAAAGATTTTACTAGGTATAATACTGTCTTATGAAATCACTGTCTCCAAATAATACACCAAACTCGACTCCTGTCATCAGTGAACCAGATTAGTGACATCTCCTTTTCTTTTCCCAATTAATTTTTAAATTATATATTTAACAGGTACAAAATAATATCCAAAGTGATCAAAGATTATGATAGCAATAAAATCAATATCTATATACTCTTTACCTGCTCAAGAAACAGGATCCACAGTATTTTTATAGGTAAGCACATGGCTTTTATTTGTTCATTTAAAATGACTTGATAAGTGTAGGCCATCTGTGCTACCTCTCCAGAGCCTGTGGAGCTGAAGAGGACAGGTTGAGCACCAGAAGGTCTGACAATTCCTGTAGCCACAAAATTCTGCTGTCTGTCCATCCATCCATCCATCCATTGCTCTCAGCACATGTCTGCTGAGCGCCTCTCCTCTGTCTCAGGCACGGCGTCGGGCCCTGTGGGTTCAGGGATGACAAAAGGGGCACAGGCATGTCCTCCTGTAGCTGCTGGTCTAGAGCACTTGGCAGACATCAAACGCGCCCACGCCACAAATGCCTGTGTGATTACGCTGATGCCCGAGTGTGTGAGACTGCAGTGCTGGCGTGTCGGGAGAGTGAAGAGCAAGACGACCAGCCTTGGCACAGTAGCAGGCCACCCCACCGATGCTACCTAATACTACATCTGACTGCTGCTGCTCCCATCCGCTCCTCGCTTGTTCGGGGCAGGGGACGGTTTCTTGGCTTGTCCCATCCACTGTGAAGATTTATTGAGCAGTATTATTTTTAAGCAGCTTTTCAAAGGCAGGATTAAAATCTCGCAAGAGCACCCAGGCAGCAGCTTGCTCCCCAGACTAGGATCACAGCAGCCACGCTCCACACAGAGAATGCCGGCCCATGTTGCTCAGAACTGTATATTGACTGGGCATCCCTACCTGCGCTCCTCCACCAATCTGCTCCTGGAGCCCAGGGACTGTTCAGAGTCAGCAGCCTGGCTCCTTTGGACCAAGTCCCCAAATTCAAGCAAGATGAAGTATGTACACAGGCCTGCTGGCACCATGGGATCCCAGGATTTCACCATCAATGACTGAACCTCTTTGCACAAGCTAATTTTCATGGGGAGAACAGTTAACATCCACCCAGTCATGACTTTTGGCACCTACGGGAATTTGGTTGCCGAGGGCTCTGACTGTAGCTCTAAATATGAAGATGTGTATTTGTTCTGTATCAGCATGCCACATAGCACCCAAGAATAGGGCTGCTTGAGTGTAGGGACATCTGCTTGCTCCCCATTTTCTCTCCACTGACTTAAACAGGGCCTGGCATAGCGCAGTATCTTTGAAGGAAAGAGGGAATGAATATAAACACTTAGCCCCTGAGCATATGTTAGTAATATCCACTGGGCTTCTTGCCCCTCCTCATCACAGAAGTGAGCATGCAGGCCCCACCCTCCATCAATCCTATAACCGCTGCAGATAAAAGTGTGGGTGGAGTGAAGTTTTCCAAGCACTTTGCATGCATGAAGCTTTAATCAACTGCTCCAAGGTGAGTTGAGGATGACTGGACTCCATTTCCCAGTGACCAAAGAGACACGCTATTTCAACACCCTCCGATTTCCTTCTTTGGACCAAGGAAATTCTCACCCCTGGCCAGCAAGCTTTGGAGTGGAATTTCTTACCGTCCTCTCTCCACTCCACTACATCACTACCTCCTCTCAGCACCCCACAGCCAAACTGCAGAACTTGGAGAACAAGTTCCTCCAGCAGAAACCCCCTGCCCCAGACCCTTTCCCACCAACGCAGCTTGACCACAGCCTCCTGGGGCGCCAGTACCGACATCCCTGGCTGTCCACTCTCACTCAGACAACAGCATGCCGCGTTACTCTGTTTCCCAGGAGTGGATGCCAAGAAGTTTTCTGAACTCCTTTCAAGAGCCATGGGTCTGACAGAGGGCCTGATGGCATGTGTGGTTTACTTCTCATTACAGTGATGCCCAACTGGGTGGGGGTGGGGGAGGGTTCCGTCAGTCCCTGAAACTGGGCTTGAGTTCTCCTTGGGTGGTTCCGCTACCTTGACCTGGTCCTTTACTCGGGAGTTGTGTCCCACAGTCTGAGGAAGAGGCTTCTATTATATTACTATCCATCTTCTGTCCACACAGCCCAGGCATGTGACTGTCCAGAGTGCAACTCCAATGCGATCTCCATGGATTTGTGTGTTCACTGCCTGATTCCCAGCAACTAGAAATGATGCCTGGTACCCAATAGAAACTCAGAAAATCCTGCTGGAATGAGTAGAGAATATAATCGGAGGTAGACCACCTTGTCTCCCCAGGCCTCAGTTTCCCTCTATGTCAAATGCTAAATGAGCTCTCTGGTATCTTCCTTCCCCCAAAGTTTATATTTTGGGTGCCAGTGTCTGCACCCAAAGTACATGGAAAATCTGCAGATGACTCCTCTCCTGGCTTGACTGTTCCCCCAGGCTTTAGCCAAAGATTTCCCCAGAAAACAGGGTCTAAATACCAGGTGCACCCAACTTCAAGAAAATGCCATAAATAAAAAATTAGAAAGCAGTTGCTCAACGAACAACAAAAACAACAAATAAAGCAACGTTTCAGTTTATGAAAGAGCTCTTCTTGATAGGTCCACATTCAGCGTGGCAGGAAAACTTCAAGCCAGAGTGTCTGGCGCCTGCCTTTTCAGAGAAGTCAGTGCCTTCTGAGTCGTTACTAGCTATGGAGGGGCAATGGGGCCTTGGAACAGAGCACAGAGCAGAAGGTTCCAGCACTCAGGGCACACAGCGTCTCCAGCTGCTGGGACAGCCAGTCAGGCTGTGTCCTCACTGGGGGCTCCACTTGCTGACCTGCAATGTGCTGGCCCCTGTACCTCCCTCCAGTGTGTTTCGCCTGTGTGTGTTGAGTATGTGGGTAGGACAATAGGGCCTGGATAAGGAACACTCGAACCCCCAAAAGCCATCCTAGATGCATTCAAGGAATGACGGGACACTGACCTTTTCCCCTCAGCTCTGGCCTCAGACAGAGCCTCAGATCACACATGTTTGGGTTTGCAGTGTGTGAAAATTAAGATCAACAAAAACTTCGGAGCCTTTTGGAGTAGAATAGAGCCCTAGAGTCGCTCTTGCTCCAGTGACGCTTGGTGAAAATTGTTATATCATAAACATGACACGCACAAGGCCAAGAATCAAATCCATAGTGGGGATTTGTCACTCAGTTTCTGAGGGAACCCAACAGCTTTTAGGGAAACTGAAAGATGAAAATCCCATTAGTCTACAAAACAGCCCGTGAATAGGGCAAAATGCCTCAAGGTTGCCAGGGAAAAGGAAGACAAACAGGCTTTGTGAAATGTACAGAACCTCATCAGGTCCTCGTCTGTCCTGCCATTGTTGTCCAGACTCAATGCCTTACTTGTAGCTCTCATTTTTCATACGATTAGCAAAGAATCTACAGTTTCTGACTTGTCCCGTGAAGGCCTGCGAATGGCCCAAGTGTGAAGAGCTGGATCGGTCCATTTTCTAAGCTATAGTCTGCAGGCCAGGGTAAATCAGCAAAAGTTTACTGAGTAGATAAAAGAATGAATGAGCAAAGTTGGAAGGAAAGAAAAAAGAAACGGGAAATTCTTTCCAAGAAAACTGACTAGTAAACTAAGAAGAAGAAGACAAACCACTGCTATCCTTAAGTTTAAACAAAAAATGTAGTATTTTTATTTTTAAAAATTTATTTATTTTTACTTGAAGGATAATTGCTTTACAATATTGTGTTGATTCCTGCCATATAGCAAAGCGAATCAGCCATAGGTATACATATGAAAACATAGTATTTTTAAATTAGAACTTCAGATTTGAATTTTGCAGGTTTATCACAATGAATCAAAGAAAATAACATTCCCCTGGGTAATCATCATGTTTACCCAGATCAGAACATGGTAGAGTGAACAGTCTCTCTGTGGCTGGGAGTTGTCTGGCTGGGTAGAATGGATAATTATGTTTCATTCTCCCTCCCCCACACCTAACCGTTTGCTTTGCTTTAATTTTGCCTTAATTACCCAGAAAATTAAGAAGAAAGTGGAGCCCTTGGAATAATCTAGACAAGGATATATATTTGGTGTGGATTTAACAGGAGGTTTTTTTTTTTAAGTCTTTAAGGGCCTCTGGATGGAGGGGTTTGCATAGGCCCAGGCGTCCCTGTAGTGATTCTCCCAGGATGGATATTTGGGCACCCACATCTTCCTTGTTAAGGGTGAGTCATCTTACAGCTGAACTGGAAAACTAGCAGGAATTTCACCAGCTCAATCAATGGTGTCTGCCTACTATGCATCTGTACCTGTTCTTCATATTATATGCACAAGTAAATTATTATTTTCATTGCAATAGTTAATTATTGAGCATTACTGTGCATTTTACATATGAGGTTTTCAGTCAACTCACAAGGGTAACTATTATGCCTGATTTAGAAACCAAGGCAGCATCGAGCAGATGCTACTCAACATCACAGAGGAGCCGGGTGTCAGGTGCGGGCATCTGACCCCAGCACCTGTGCTCTTAGCCGTTGCCCCATGCTTCTTTCCCACACATAACTAAAGACAAGGCAAATTCAGAGTTGCTGAGCATCACCCAGGGCCCAAGCCTAGCACTGTTGCCTTCACTCGTACCATCTCACAGAAATCCACGTACCTCTTGAAATAAACCTGGCAAATTGGCGTTATTGGCTCTGTTTTCCAGAAGGAGAAACCCAAGCTAGTCAAGGTCATGCCCTCTGTCTGTTTCCAAAGTGTCTGCTGTTCCCACCACAGGAGTGCAAAAAGCACTGTGCATCCCATGGTGGTGGGCTCAGGGGGAAGAGACCCCCAAAAGAGCAGCAGCTCAGGACCAAGTCAGCCGGATGTGACATCCGTCCTTGGGTTGGGGCATGTGGGGGTTGCCTCTCTCCCTGGTGGACTCCATCACCCATGTGACTAGTCCAGGCACAGGGGTCTCCCAAGACTAAATGCCCAGACTGGCTGGCCGAGGAAATTTAGGGGATCCAGTCACCATGCAAACGTCCCCGCCCCTTTTACGTAAGATCACAGAAAGGCAGAAATCTTCTGCTCTTGAGGATTTGCATCACAAGAGGAAACGGCTCCAAAATGTAATGAGCTCATCAAAAAGGCCAAATCAGGTGGATGGAGAAATCAGTTCAGGAAGGGAGAGTCTTCTTTTGAGGGAGATTTATTTTTAAGCTTAAAAAAGAGAGAGAGAATATAGCACATGAAATCTGCCTCATCTCACAGCCTCATCAAACCTATGTGGTCATCAGACCGAAAAAAAAAAAAAAAGAAAAAAGTTTCCTTAAATATTGCAAGACTGAAGACTTGAAGAGCCTCTTTCCCCCAAGGAACATTACTCTTTTTTTTTTTTTTCTTTTTTGCAGCTTTAGAAAAATAGATAATTACTTCAGTTAATTTCAGCAAAACAGTTCAAACTCATCAGGGCTGAACAAGTATAATTTACTGCTCCTTCTGACTTATTGTTGTGACTAGATGTGGATTGATGATTAAAGTGGTAAACAGTAACATTTCTGTAAAATGGCTGACTCGGCTGCCAGCGTGTCAGGGGAGACACCTGCCCCGATGGCTGTGCCGAGATTGTGCCTGCGCTCAAGGCTGTCAACAAAGAATGTAAGGCTTTGACAAGGTGTTATCTAATTGTGTTTTTAAAAGCCACGATACATACATCTTTTAATGTGTCACTTTAAGCAGCCAGAGAATTTCTTTTATTAAAAAGTACAAAGGAAAAATGAATGCCTTGCATTTTCTTTTTTATTCCCCCCTCTCCCTCTCTCTGTTATTTTTTTTTCCTTTCCGTTTCCAAGCTCTGCCCTTTTGCCGTCATTCGGTGGAATATATTTTGCTCTTTAGTCAAATTGGCTTTTATTTAAATGGTTGCCCAAAATAGCTCAGCCACATCAAGACTGTAAGAAGAAAGAATAGTTTGTCCCATAGATGGTCTTTGCTCCAGCCCTGGTGGGAGTTAGCCTGTGGTCATGAACGAACCTGCCCTGAGGCTCTGTACCCTGAAAGTGAGGGGTTGCTGGGGTTCCTTGAATGTGTGACCCTTGGAAACCCCCATCTTCTCAGGGGTCCTCTCTTATCATCTGCTGGGTCCTGTGCTTCCTTTGTCCTCTCTCCCTCCTCCTTCCCACTCAATGTTTGTCTCAAAAAACATTGAAAAAAAAAAAAGAAAAAAAACACATTGAACCCCAAAGAATATAGGTCTCCTCTTGCCCGGTAACATAAGATGTGGCCAGGAAACGACAGCAGCCAGCTGGGGAAGGCCCCCCACACTTCCAGCACAAATGCAGATGTCAAGACCCCCTTGCAGAGTTGGATTTTGAAAGAGCCAGAGCATCCGGTCCCATCACTTCATGGCAATTAGATGGGGAAACAGTGGAAATGGTGAGAGACTTTATTTTGGGGGGCTCCAAAATCACTGCAAATGATGACTGAAGCCGTGAAATTAAGACACTTGCTCCTTGGAAGAAAAGCTATGACCAACCTAGACAGCATATTAAAAAGCAGAGACATTACTTTGCCAACAAAGGTCCTTCTAAAGTTATGGTTTTTTTCAGTAGTCATGTATCAATGTGAGAGTTAGACTATAAGAAAGCTGAACGTTGAAGATTTGATGCTTTTGAACTGCGATGTTGAAGAAGACTCTTGAGAGTTCCTTGGACTGCAAGGAGATCCAACCAGTCCATCCTAAAGGAGACCAGTCCTGAATATTCATTGGAAGGACTGATGCTGAAGCTGAAACTCCAAATACTTTGGCCACCTGATGCGAAGAACTGACTCATTGGAAAAGACCCTGATCCTGGGAGAGATTGAAGGCAGGAGGAGAAGGGGACGACAGAGGATGAGATGGTTGTATGGCATCACCGACTCAATGGGCATGAGTTTGAGTAAGCTCCAGGAGTTGGCAATGGACAGGGAACCCTGGCATGCTGCAGTCCATGGGGTTGCAAAGAGTCAGACATGACTGAGGGACTGAGCTGAACTGAGAGATTTCCTCCTCAAAAACTGCCTTGGAGAAGGCAGTTGGAGGGACGAACAAACACAGTCCATCAAAAATGGTGTTCCCGCCACCATCTCCAGGTCCTGGGGGATGGCCCACTATGAGGCCGTGCCCAGCACCTCTTCTGTGTGTGGGGAGAGCCAGCAGTCATATCGCAGTCAGGAAGTGGAGGTCATGCCTGCAATTCAGACTAAGCTCAACTCCTCAGACCAGGCTGACCAAATCACAACCTGGCTCTGGGCTTCCCTGGCACCGCCTGGGGAACTGTTTCTCTGCTGTGTCCACTGTACTGACTGTACCCAAGACCCAAGCTGGAAGCATGTGACACAGAGACGCAGCCCTGGAGGAACCCGCCTGCCTCGGACAACTCTGAGCACACACACGAGGCTCCTTGGTGTGGGTGTCAGGGGAGAGAGGTTTCCAGGGGAGAACTGGAGGTGGTCCAGGGGTGCTGCAAGTCCCACCCCTCAAATTCACACCCAGGTCCATCTTGACGGCTCCTCTGGGCCAGGCTGACTCAGGTATTGGCTTTAGTTTTCACTAGATCAAATGCAAGTTTCTCTCGAGAGAAGAGAGAGACAGAAGAGAAAGAAGAAATAGGGAGGGGAGGAAGCAGGCAAGTCAGCTTGCTGCCACAGGGAGGGGAGCAGGGGCTCAACCAGGGACTGACTGAGCATCCCTCCAGGGGGACTCACTGAACATCTCGGGATCTGTCCAGGGAGCTGTTGAACCCATCATAGTCAGTGTCACTCAATGAGTCAAGCAATTTGTACCAGTTATGCAAAAAAGGCAGCAACCAGTGATGGAGGGAGCCGAGGAGGAAGGTAGCAGGCAGGCCACAGGGTCCACCCTGAGAGCCGGGCCAACACTGAGAAGAGAAGGAAGGGGCAGCGCCCCCAGCTTGGCTCACAGATGTCTGCCCAGGCCATGGCCCAGAAGGTAGCCTTGGAGACCAGGCTGGGATGGGCCAGGGGGCCTGACACCTGCCTTTCTGCAGATGCCCCCATGGGGCACCCATAGGTGCATTAAGAAGCATGATTGCCAGAAATGTGTGAACAGATTCTGGGAGAGTGGGTCAGAGGGACTCTATGTGCTGGGCACGCAGAGCTGTGAGGAAAGATGAGGTCGGGGCAAACAGGCCTCCGAGCTCGCCTCCTTATGGAGTCCTCTGTATTCTTTGCTGGCCGAAGAATCTGATAGAAAGGGCTGTGGATCACCCATTGCGCTTTGGTGTTGGACAGTTTTCGTGCACGGTAGCCCCATGGGAGATGCTGCATTTGACATAGACACAGTTTGTAAGATTGAGAGGATGAGGCTGAGAAATGAGGCCGTGGGGCAGTTGATATCTTTAAGTCTAGAGTTTTCTCTCGTCTTCGTCTTCTCAGAATCTCGAGGGCCCTCCTTTGAAAGGCTCATTCTATCCAGCTATCTCATGCCCCCCAGATGCTCTGAAGGCTTGCCAGGCCAGCAGACCCAGATCTCAGGCTCAAGGCTGTCTGGGAGGTCACTGCAAGGTGGGTAAATGACTAACCCTTGACTGACAGCTAATCTCCCTTCACAGAATTTTGGAGTTTCAAGTGAGGGTGGAAGAGCGGTGGGAAAGACAAAGGACAGCAAAACCCCATTGCTTCCAAGCGGGCCAGCTGGGGTCAGAGCCAAGGCTGGCCTCACCAGAACGAGAAGGGTTTCACTTTGCCAGAGGGTCACCCATGTTTGCTCTGCCTGCCTACCTCCTTAGGAAATGCTCCATTTCAGAAAGGGGAAATCGTTTGTGAGAGATGCTACCTTTGGGATGCTGGCCAGGGCTGGGCTGTCTGCAGCTGCGGGGACAAGAGCTCATGGGGCCATCCACAGAGAAGTTTGGGGAACCTGTCCGGGGTCCCCCCATGTGGGACATTGGGTGACTAAGCTACGGGGAGGCAGATGGCTTTTTCAGCATGGCTCACAGGTTGTTCTCAGGACCACTGTCCTGGCTGCTCACGGACCAGCAGCAGCCACCCTGGAGTTTTCAAGGAAGGGGCATCTACTCCAAGGGAGAGCCCAGGAAAGCTGGGATTGGCCTGGAACCGGACCGCCACCAAGAAACAGAAGGCCAGCAAGCACTGAGAACGGGGAATGGAGCTGGGAGGCCCTACTGGTCCATTTGGACAGGCCTCTGCTTGTTCCCGCCCTCACACTGACAGATGCAGGGATTCTGAGTGGTTTCATGCCACGTGATTTTCACACAGCCTCTTCTCTCTGGTCCACCAGGCTGTAGGTATAAATACTTTGATAACGTTTGAAAGGATCTTTTTACAACAGGTTTAATGAAGGGTTCTGCTCCAGATATATAGGAGAAGATGCTGAACCTGACGATGGCTTCTAAATGGTATGAATGTGAAAAACCTCAGCAAATAATAAGCGCATTTCAAGCTTTATACCTGTTTATTTCACACTTTCTTTAATATACCAATTATTCATGTAACACCTAACTGAGAAATGTGTTATATCTAGCAATCACTTATAAGAATTTGCTAAACAGTAGTACAACGGATGTGTCCACCACCCAATCACTTATCATCCTTCTATAACCATGAACTTGCTGGCAAATGAGGGGTAAAGTTGATTTAATCTTTGGGTTTAGAAAAAAAAAAAACCAACCCAGAAGATATTTGTGATTATGAGACATTTGCTTTTCATTTCCACAGCCATTTAGGATTCACAAACATGAAAATCCATTATGGAATGGTGTGTAAAGTGTGACCGCGTCTTGTTCAGTCAATTAGTGAGCTGAGCCTGAGTGTGTTGCTTATCTGATAATCTGCATCTTTAGTCTGACAAAAGTAAAGGAGATATTCCAAGAGATGGGGAATGGGTCGAGGGAGGCCTTGATTCAGCCACACACTTCATATCCAGACACCTGTTTGCCTGACTCAGTTTTATTCCACATCCTGAGAATGGGCCCAAGAAAAGGAGGTCATCAAACAAGTTACCAGAGCGGGCATGGGAAAATCCCGCTGCATTTCCCAGGTGTTGGGCACCCCTTGGCTTCAACAGTCTCTCCAAGTTCTACTCCTGGAAATCTTTTCTCCCCCCTGACACCTTGATGCAAGACCAATGGATAATTTATCCTAAAATGGATGCTATTTTTGCTTTGCAAGAATTTGATGCATAGTGACTTGTGCATGGAAATTACCCTGCACATCTGTATTCTGATTATGATATTTAGTGCAAGGGTCATGAATAATAATATTGCTAAATATGCTTATTGCCATCTATAAATAAAGGTTATCACACCAGAGAAGGTTTTGTTTTGCAGTGGCAGAACAAGGCAGGTTAGTTGCAAGACAATAGAGCTTTAATTTTAATATGAAAATAAATACTTAAATTTATAAATATGCAAATGATTTCCAAAGTGCAGGAAAACGCACTGCACCTTACCTGCTCAGCAAGTACCAAGCTTTCCAAACCACGCTGGGAAAGTTTTCCAAGGCCACCTTGTGAATATTGAAAACAAATTTTGAAGGGCAGTAACCCTCTCCGAGGGATGTGTTTCTCTTATATTTTTAATAAAATTACCCTTTGTGATGGAAAGCCCAGAACAGCCTATTCCCTTTCCAAGTCGCTCCAGTGGTGGCCCTTCAAAGCCAGCTGTGACTTGGAGGGGAGGGTCTGTATGACAGTTGAAACAGGGTGGCTGAGAGGAGTGCATGGAAAAGAACGATGTGGCTGTTCCATGGAGCGTGAGCGGTAAGGACACCCCAGATACCTGCA
Organism: Ovis canadensis; assembly: GCF_042477335.2. Lineage (NCBI taxonomy): Eukaryota > Metazoa > Chordata > Mammalia > Artiodactyla > Bovidae > Ovis > Ovis canadensis. The sequence continues at coordinate 54,223,214 of NC_091258.1, read as the reverse complement.
CCCCAACATCTCAAACCAGAGTGCTGCTTTGATAAGGGGAATGGCCTTTTCTTATCTACTGGTCTGAGCTCTCTGCCTCCAAATGGGCGGCGGCACTTGTCTTTGCCATTCTCCCGTGAATTATCAGCCGTCTGTCAGCGCTGATCCCACTGTCTGGGAAGCAGGACCAGCTGGGCTGGGCTCTTCCATCTGTGCACAGCTGGGGCCTGCCCAGGGCTGGGGGCGCTTAGGGCACACCCAAAGCCCTGGGTCTTTCCCACACTCCTGCCTGCTCTTGCTACCTGGGACAGTTTTTGTCTTTTCTTCCCAATGGCCAGCCTTCCTTCAAACAGCTGGCCATCAAAGAGGCTTTGTTAGTAAGTGCTGGCTTAGTAAGAACTACAGAAAACAAACACTAGACGTGGAAGGGTCCTCTGAGACACTCGAGTCCGCACCACTCACTCTGCCGCTGGGGAAACCGGCCCAAGAGAATAAAGGGGCTCTGGAGGGAGCGGGTACAGTGATGCCTTGGCCCGTCTCCTGGGCCGTGTTTCCACTCTACCTGGGCCTGCAGCATCTGGTAGAAAGAGGGGTGCCTATACCAGCTCTGCACATGGGCTGTAGACTGTGGCTCAAGCTGACAGCCTGGACGGGGCAGGAAAAGTTTAAAATCCACCGTGGAACCCTTTTCATGGAGACGATAAGGAAAAGCGAAAGTGGGAGGTCTTGCCTTCCCCAAAGCAAATCAGAGCCGAGGTTTTCAAGGCCAAAAGAGCCATCCTGAAGGGCAATTGGAGCAACAGAAAGATCTGCTTGTCGCCCATGCTGCTGCTAAGTCGCTTCGGTCGTGTCCGACTCTGTGCGACCCCATAGACGGCAGCCCACCAGGCTCCCCCGTCCCTGGGATTCTCCAGGCAAGAACACTGGAGCGGGTTGCCATCGCCTTCTCCAGCATGTCACCCATTCTCCGTTCCGAAACACCAAGGACCGAGAATCCTGGGAAGAAGACCTCAGAGGAACAAGTTGACTATGAGGACACTGTCAGGCTCTCCCCAACCAGGAGTCACCAGGAAGAGAGGACAGCAAGACTCCAGCACCCACTGAGGATGGCAGATCAAAGTGCCCGTGAGCAAAGCACAGGGCATGGGCATGGCCCAAGTCAGCACTGACCCAGGCAGGCGGGGAGGGGAGCCGCTTAGCTCGTCCAGTCAGCAAAAGTGGGTCACCTGCGGGGATCCACAGGGCTGGCTCTAAAAGAGTCAACTTTTCGCTCTCTTAAATGAAGATCCTTTGTGGCAGCTGCTGACAGCACCCTACCCAGAGCCCCCTCCATGCACACCTCTGCCACCAAAGGCTGCTGAGAGGGACACACGGAATTTGCTGTCAGAAGGCATTTTTCAGGACATGGAAACATGCATAACCCACATGCAGCACTGGCTGGAAGTGCCAGGGGTTTCATTCCCCTAGAAGAAACCCCAACCAAGGGCAGGGGAGAGTCAGCGGGGAGGCGCCCCTGCTTCCTGGCTCTTCCACTGGGAAAACTCCAAGGCACATTCTCAGAGCGTGGGACTCCAGTCAGCCACCATAGTCACTGGCTGGAGATGTACCCTTTTTATTGCCTTCCCCTCCTTGTCTCACTTCCCCACCCACCCCGCACCTGTCCCTCCTGAGACCACAGCAAACGAAGGACTAGCACTCAACAATCAGACACCCACGACCTGGGGACAGTCCCTCGAAGGTGATACCTCGATATCAGAACTAGTTCCCCCAACAGCAATGACTGTCAACGCAAAACAAGAGTTGCGGTCGGACCCCCTCAAGTTCACAAGGAAGTCTTTGAAACGTCTCACTGCTTGAGCGACCTGCTTAGTGGAGGCGTTGACCTGTCATCTCCCATGGGAGGAGTCGGCATCACTGCCCCTCATGCTCTACAGGAGCAACAAAAGTCCGCTGCACAGAGCCCCGGGCTCAGTAGAGTCCTGGGCAGGGTTGGGCTCTTCCTGCAGGCAGTGCGGTCACGGCAAGCAGCCCTCCACACAGCAGCAGTGAAGCACGCTCCCAGGTGGGAAGCTGCTAGGCACTGGAAGTCCCTTCCTATTCTGGACTATGTGTGGTATCCTTCAGTTTCCCACCAGGCTCCGTTCTGAGGTCTCCTGGGGACTCCAGCACATCCCAAGACAACCCCACCCCCATCACCAAGCCAGCACCTCAGTGGCTTCCTGAAAAGCCCTGTTCCTACAGCCACACCTCCCATCATCGTGCCCAAACTGCACTTACCTTCATGATGCCTCTGGACTATCACCATATTCCCCTATCACCTGTACTAGCATTTCCTTACTCTAAAAACCTAGCTCTTTTTACGCTTTACATTTATTCTAAAAGGAAGCATTCTATCAGAACCATAAATGGAAAGCCAGGACTACTTGATGTAATTAGGGAAGTCACACTAATGAAACAATGAAAACAGGAGCACATTACTCAATTCCAGCTAGAATCAATTGCTCCAAAGGGCTCTGCAACTAAGACCTTCTGTCTCTGGGTTAAAAACTGTAATCAGCAAATGCTGGGGAGACATTAAAGACAGAACAGCACCAAAGCCATATTTTCTTCTTGGTTTGAATCAGAAAGGTCAGAGAAAACTAGAAAGGGAATTCATCTCCCATGACATTTGTGTAGAGGCTGTGGTTCATCTGAGACGATTACCAAGTCCTCAGTGAGTGGCACATGCCCACATGGGACACATTGCATGTGGCTCCTCTCCTTTGCCTGACCTCCAGTATGTCAATCTTCTCCCCAAATGGGGCATCTGGGACTACACTGGGGCCACCTCGGTCCTACTGCTGACCACTGTGGCCAGGACACTCATCTTCCATAGATGCAGGCAGGACCGCATCAGTGTCAAGGGCTCAGGGTTGGGCCTGGCCTGCCACTGCTGCAGAGACACCAGGATCAGGCTCCAGACCACTGCGCCTCTTCTGCAAGGGCGCTGTCCGCCAGAACGGCCCCAGATGGCCTCCTGAGCTGGTGAAGATAGGCCCTCAATATGACCTCCAGCCTGGCAGGTGCATCTGCGATTCAAGGCACAGCTGCTGCCTGAGGGAGCTCCCTGGGAAGCCATGTGTTGCTACCGGATGAAGACTGAATGCGCTTTGCAGCTGGGGCCTACAAGATCTAGTGGGATTCTCGTAGGGGGAAGCGGAGTGCCACAAGTGGGCAATGCCATGCGTGGACCAATCAAGTGCAGTAAGTCAGCAAACATAAGTACCTTTTTTATAGAGTCTTTATTTGTTTTTAACTGATGATTGTGTTACAATATTGGTTTGATTCCTATCATACATCAACATGAATCAGCCATGGGTGTACATATATCCCCTCCCTCTGGAGTCTCCCTCCCACCCCCCACCCTTTCCCACTGTATTTGCAGGGCAGCAGTGGAGATGCAAACATAGAGAACAGACTTATGGACAATGGTAGGGAGAGGAGAGGGTGAGATGAACGGAGAGAGTATCATGGACTCATGTGTACTAACATATGTAAGATAGACAGCCAATGGAAATTTGCTATATGACTCAGGGAACTCAAAACAGAAGTACTTTTTTAATGTGCTGAAGCAGCTTCACTCGACCCTGTGAGCTGCAGAGTTAGCACTGTTGCAGGCTTCAAGCTGAATGGGGACTAAGCAGGTCAGAAAGGATCTGCAGCCCGAGCGGCTCTAGGCTCCTCCCCTCTCTCACCTAAAGGGAGCCTCACCCTGCAGATGCCACACCCACAGTCACCCCCTTGGCAGCTGGGGTGCCCTTCCAGGATGCCACCATCTGAAACACGACCTGGTAACTCATTCAGGGAGTGAACTCTGCAGGCTATGAGGCTGAAGATCAATAATAGCTCTATTGATAATAAAGGATGTGAGTGACCACAGGTTGGGGAAGGCTGGCCAGACTGTCTTATCTAGAGCCTTGAGCCTGCCATGCCTCTTACACCCTGAGGTAAAAGCCAGGTACAACTTGGGAGCAAGGACCTCAAGGGCTTCTCAACGAGTGGCGGAAAATGTGCTTGCCATAATTAAGAGACTTGGAGAATGGGAGAGTAATGCCAACTGATCTTGATTTAGTTGGAAAAATGCATTCTATCATTTGTTGTTAACTATTAAAGTCATTTAAACCCTTCTGAGAATAGATCTAACATCGGGTTGCTTTGAAGGTTTGATATGTCTTGTAATCCATAGATTATTGAAGTTAATTTCTCTGCTGAGATCCTGCTATCAGTGAAATTGCATGCATACTCAAAAATTGAAGGAAAAAAAAAAAAAAAAACAAGAAAGATTTTTAATTGGATTCCTGCTACGCCTCAGTCCAGGCAAGTAGCAGTGGTAGAAATGGCTAGATGAGGGTCTTGAAGGAAAAGGGCATCTTAACCCCTTTCAAATCTTTCCCCAAGATATGTGTGGACAGAGTCGTGTTATTTGCACACAATTTGTCCTTCACTCAGTAATCTTTCTTGGTTGTTTTCAGAGAGTCCCTTATAGGATAAGATAAAATGGCCAATAACAATGTGCTGATTTATATCATTGTGAATCATTTTTTTCCCATACTTTAAATTAATTTTAATTGAATCTCATCCTCTGGACTTTCATTTGCTTCTAAATGAGTTTCAGTTGTAGAGTGAGAATGCAACTAACTCCAAGAGTTGACAAGTTTTAGTGTTTTGATCATAGATTATTTTATAACGTTGACAAATGTTTCTTGGACTACAATACTACATTTTAAATACTCATGGTACTCTCAATCCACACAATATTTTCCAGGTAGGCCAAAAGCAGGCTAACTGTGTTACAAATGTAATTAATTTCCAGAAGGTGCAGTTGCCTCAAGAAGTGATTGCAAACAATTTACCCTTTTAGGATCATCCTCAAGAAGTTGGCTAGCTGGGAAAGCCATTTAAAAATGATACTCAATATTGGAATCGACACCGAGTGCCAGAAGGAGAAACGAAGGAAGGAAGAGAGGAAGGAAGGAGCTGTGTGACTTTCTGGGCTGGTTTGCAAAGGTGCTCTGGTGCCGGCCGGCTCCAGCTCCACGAATTTGCCCTCTCAGCTCCCTGTCGTGGCTGATAAAACTCAGCCTTTAAACTGTCTTGGAACTTGCCTAAAGACACGTTGCTACTAAGGGGTAGAGCCAGGATGCAAACTGACTATGTGTAAGCATCGGGATGGATGTGGGGGGCTGGGGGAGCCTGGGAGTGGCCTTGTTGACTGTATAGCTCAGGAACAGTGCCAGGCACAGGGTAGGGTCTCAATGCCAGTTTCTTGAATCAGTGAAGAAATCAGCTGTAGCGCTTAGTGCTGCAGTGTGACAAAGGCTGAAGCTGAGTTTCAAGCGTCAAGCTACGTGGTACAGACAATGAGAGACCGCTCTGTGGTCATTAAGTGGGAGAAGACGTGTGTTACCTACGGGCGAGAGGACGGGCTGCTGGAGGATGTGAGACGTGATACAGGCCTTAAATACTGGGTACGTGGTGAAGACAGGAGAGCATTCCAAGTGGGCTGTGTCTTAGGGGAGACAGGAGAATACAGAGGTGAAGATGTAAATGATGTGTGTGGTGGCAGAGATGAGATTGGGCTGCTTGCAACGGAAGCCTTGAGATCAGCTTGGGCTGACTGTTGATTCTAGACACGCCAAAGGCTGGTGATGCCAAGCAACAGCACCCACCCTGAGCCAGCGGCACTTGCTGTGAGTGGAAGGGCTGCTTTCCGAATTTCCAGTAATCTTCCCAAAGGCTTGTTAGTGCCTTTGAACCACAGGAGCCACAGTCACTCTTCTGAAGTCCCCATTAATAGCCAAGGTTGTTGAGCCTGAAGAGTTGTCTATTCATTCGTTTGTTGCTTTGTCCATCTATCCATCTGTTCCTTCATTCATTATTCTGCAATAATCTTTGAGGGCCTACCCTGCGCCAGGCACTGTGCTAGGAGCTAGGAATGCGTTGATTGCTGTCCTCATGATGTCTGAACTGTGCTTTGTAGAAATAAATACCCACATGTAGAGATATTTGCATGCTCGCACTTAATCAGGAGTGCTGCTACCCTTCAGGGAAGGAAGTCACATGGCAGGGCCACAGGGGAAGCCACATTTTCTACGACACCCAGACTAAACACACTGCAGCTTCACCAACAGCTTTCTTACCCCTGATCCCTTCTCCTCTTGGTGCTGGGAGAATTAAGAGCGTAAATAACATGGAAGCTAAGAGGCGTCATCTGCCTGAGTCCCACGAGGAGCAGAGGAGAGGGGCCCTCCACCTCCTGGAAGCACTGGCAGCAAGACGCTGCGTGCAGGAGCCCAGGCTCAGGGCCGCCCCGGCCAGAGCCCTGATTTTGGGAGGAAACATCTGCTTGCATTAGGCCAGCTCCAAGCACATGTGCCCTCGAGTATCTGGGCTGAGTTGCATGTAGGATACCTCACACACACCCAACACCATAGCCCTTCCTTTAAGAAGCCCTTTGTGGATGCAGAGTAAGGTGTGGCACCTGCCTACCACCCTGGCCTGACAATGACCTCTCCTTAGCTCAGAGGCGGGCTTCCCAGGTGACACTCATGATAAAGAACCTGCCTGCCAATGCAGGTGACCTAAGAGACATGTGTTCAGTCCCTGGGTTGGGAAGATCTCCTGAAGGAGGGCATGGCAACCCACTCCAGTATTCTTGCCCAGAGAATCCCATGGACAGAGGAGCCTGATGGGCTACAGTCCACAGTGTCACAAAGAGACATGATTGAAGCAACTTAGCATGCATGCATCTCCAAGGCATTGCTCCAGGCCCTGTGACCAGGCAGAAGGACCACTGTTGGGGCCTCTGGTGGCATCAGCTCACCAGCTGAGAGAAGGACCTCTGGTGCCAAGCCCCTTTCTCCCTGTAACATCACCAGTGTGGCCCTGGCTTGCTGGAGACCCCACTTTTGTCACTCCTCCACTGGTCTTAGAAAAGCCACTTTGTGGCAAAGGTTTCCTTCCAACGGGCCCATGACTTCTGGTGTTATGGGGCCCCTGGTGATCCACCCCTCCTGGCACAAATGGGGTACCTGAGGCCTAAAAAGGGTTTGAGACTTACTCAAAGTCAATCAAAGAATTAGTAAGAGAACTCAGATCATCAGACATTGTAATTTTGGAAGCCCCAGGGTGTAAACAAATTGTTTTCAACTGTTTTAGCAGCAAAATCTCCCCCATAACACACTCTCTTGTAGATGCTCTAAAGAGCTTAGGTTCCATTCCTTTTGCTTGGTGGGTGCTCTGCCCATTGTACTTCACTGCCTCAGTTTCCCTGAGCTTCCAGATTGCATTGTTTTCCCCGCCCTCGGGTTTTTCCAGCTCTGAGCCAAAGCTTCTGGAGCTGATACTGAGTCTATTGCCGCAAACAGGGCTGGAAACTGCCTGGAAGCTGGTGAAACCCTGCTGGGGTGCTCAGCCTCTTCCCCATCCTCTCCCCCCCTGAGAAGTCTATTTGAACCCTGGGGACATCCACTTACTTTGGGTTCTTTGGTACCTGTCTTTTAGAAGTAACTTCATTATTTTGCCACCTATTTCTAGTCTCAATAGGCCCAGAAAATACTCCAGAGGAGGCACATAGCCCTGTCAGCCTCTCTCTGTCCCCTGCAAGGGCTGCCTCTAGTCTTCAAAGCAAGTCTGCAACCATGACCAACTGTAACTTTTGATGATAAGTTTAGAGGCAGAGAAAGTCAGTTGAACTTACCAGTTGGTTACCATTTCTTTTCCTAAAGAACTAGTCTCACCTGTAGAGTAATGCTCAAAATTCTCCAAGTCAGGCTTCAACAGTATGTGAACCATGAACTTCCAGATGTTCAGGCTAGATTTAGAAAAGGCAGAGGAACCAGAGATCAAAATGCCAACATCTGTTGGATCATTGAAAAAGCAAGAGAGTTCCAGAAAAACATCTACTTTATGGACTATGCCAATACCTTTGACGGTGTGGACCACAACAAACTGTGGAAAATTCTTCAAGAGATGAGAATACCAGACCACCTGATCTGCCTCCTGAGAAATCTGTATGCAGGTGAGGAAGCAACAGTTAAAACTGGATATGGAACAACATACTGGTTCCAAATAGGGAAGGAGTACATCAAGGCTGTATACTGTTACCCTGCTTATTTAACTTACATGCAGAGTACATCATGAGAAATGCTGGGCTGGATGAAGCACAAGCTGGAATCAAGATTGCCAGGAGAAATATCAATAACCTCAGATATGCAGATGACACCACCCTTATAGCAGAAAGTAAAGAACTAAAGAGCTTCTTGATGAAAGTGAAAGAGGAGAGTGAAGAAAGCTTAAAACTCGGCATTCAGAAAACTAAGATCATGGTGTCTAGTCCCATCACTTCATGGGAAATAGGTGGGGAAACAGTGGAAACAGTGACAGACTTTATTTTGGGGGGGTGGGGCGCCAAAAAATCACTGCAGATGGTGACTGCAGCCATGAAATTAAAAGATGCTTGCTCCTTGGAAGAAAAGTTATGACCAACCTAGACAGCATATTAAAAAGCAGAGACATTACTTTGCCAACAAATGTCTGTCTAGTCAAAGCTACGGTTTTTCCAGTAGTCATGTGTGGATGTGAGAGTTGGACTATAAAGAAAGCTAAGCACTGAAGAATTGATGCTTTTGAACTATGGTGTTGGAGAAGACTCTTGAGAGTCCCTTGGACAGCAAGGAGATCCAACCAGTCCATTCTGAAGGAAGTCAGTCCTGGATGTTCATTGGAAGGACTGAGGCTGAAGCTGAAACTCCAATACTTTGGCCACCTGATGCAAAGAACTGACTTACTGGAAAAGACACTGATGCTGGGAAAGATTCAAAGCAGGAGGAGAAGGCAATGACAGGGGATGAGATGGTTGGATGGCATCACCAACTTAATAGACATGAGTTTGAGTACACTCCGGGAGTTGGTAATCGACAGGGAGGCCTGGCATGCTGCAGTCCATGGGGTCACACAGAGTTGGAAATGACTGAGCGACTAAACTGAACTGAACTGAGTTTCACCTGTATAGTGGTTTTTATAAGATCTGCTTCAGATGGAATCTCAGATTTTAGAGGTTCTAAAGCAAACCATCAATGCTCATAATTCCAGAAGCTAATTCTTTTGATGAAAACATTTCTAGATAAAATGAGGACTGATGGACTCACAGAGGTCCTGGAAAATGCTGAGCCCACCTGCAACTACAGCCACCCCCTTCCTGTGGGCACAACCTCTGCCCTGTCTGATCAGCAGAGACCTATGGCCCAAGGCTCTGAGGATGGCCTCTGTGGGGTCACACAGCAGAGAGGGCTTGCAAGGAGCTCCTGGAAGGGCTGGGATTGCCTGAACACCAAAGATGCCCGGGTGAGAAAAGTCCCTGGGGAGGAAGGAAAGTGCAGGAAGCCTCAAGGGCTCACCTGAGGCCTGGGGATGAGCTGTGATTTCCTGAGTGCCAGCGTTTCAGGGCTCCCACAGGTCCTGGGACCCAGAGCACAGAGGACTCTGTGATGGCTGCTTCCCAGCCAAGCATCTTTTGGCTGATGGACAGCTTGTCAGGGTTCTGGGGCCCACCCTAGCCATTCTTTTGAGAAGTAGATGGGGGTCTGATTTCCAGCTCTTCCCCACACTCCATATGTGCACACGTGTAGCCCTGCTCATGCACACACAGGTGGGCCACACTCAGGACTGCTTCTCAGGCATCTGATCCCGCTGCCTTCAGCATGCCCACACTTACAGGGTCAGACTCTGGACCTTGGTTCCCTGAGAGACATTGTCTTCTTGCCTTCAGTGGTAAGATGAACATTCTAGGGATTGCAGAGACTCCAACTTGCCTAAGAGCTGGCCCTTTTACTGCAACTCAAACCCCAACAGTATAAGTAGAATCAGAGCTCAGATGTGGCTGCAGAAGGGAGAGGATGGAGTGGCCTGTGGGAATGTCAGCCACCAGGGAAGATAGAACATGTCCTCCATCCCAGAACCACTGGGTGAGCATGGGTCTTCCCAGGGGCAAGACATCAGGAAAGGATGGAGGGAAAGGGAGGAGGCCAGTGAGGGGTATGGGAGGCAGCGGGGAGGACAGAGCTGTCACACTCAGCAGGCACATCTACCCCATTCCAGCCATGCACCTGTGGAAGTCAAGAAGCCAGAAAATCTTTCCAAGATGTGTTCTGTGTTCTCAAAAAGAGAATCTACCAGCAGAAAGAATAAGGCAGATTTCCTTCATGGTAAGGAAGTATCCAGTGGTGATAAAGCAGGCTATTCCAGCTAGGACCTCAGAACACACTAGAAAATATAATAGAACATCTCACTGTTAGTGGTGTCCTGAGACTGGAGGATTTAAGCTATCTTCTAAGACATTTGATTCCATCCTGTTCACACCACTTGATGGGTCCACTGGGGATTTGGGGCCAGAAGGCAGTTGATGGATTGCACTAGTGGCTGCAAGCTTATACCTTCTTGCTTCATGCTCTTTTTAGGCCTCCCCCCGAGCTGACTGTGGGCTTGGCCAGGTGGCATGCTTTATTCAGTGGGCAACAGTGGCTCTGTGCAGTGCAGGCATAGTCAGGCAAAAGTGCCTGTTGCATTTCTGTTTGCTGTCTTGGACCCTGCCTCTGACATGAGAACCAGTCCAGGCCAGCCTTCTGGGGGAGAAGAGACACATGAGACAGAACCAAGTAACCAGCCAAACCCACCCTAGCCTAGCCTGTTTCAGGTGGCCTGTTAGCCAGATATAGATAGAGGCATGAGCAAGTCTGGTTAAGATCAATTGAGACTAGCCTGGATCAGCAGAATCATTTAGTTGCTTATAGAAAATATGTGTGGTTGTCATCTTAAACTGCTAAGTATTGGGGTGGTTTGTTACACAGCAGTAGCTAACTGCTACAACTGTAGTGCAAGAAAAACTATTTTAGTCATATGATCAGGGGGAAAACACTTTGCCTCTCCTTGTTTTAGCTCTCTGAGCTCTCTTACATTTCAAGGATTGATCTTAGCTAGTCATTTTCTAGATATAATTAAAACAGCAACTAATACTGCCACCTTCATAGCCAGTAGCTTATTCCTGCTGCTGCTGCTAAGTCGCTTCAGTCGTGTCCAACTCTGTGTGACCCCACAGACGGCAGCCCACCAGGCTCCCCCATCCCTGGGATTATCCAGGCAAGAACACTGGAATGGGTTGCCATTTCCTTCTCCAATGCATGAAAGTGAAAAGTTAAAGTGAAGTCGCTCAGTTGTGTCTGACTCTTAGCGACCCCATGGACTGCAGCCTACCAGGCTCCTCTGTCCGTGGGATTTTCCAGGCAAGAGTACTGGAGTGGGGTGCCATCACATTCCTAGTGATCAGTAACTCAGCCTCAGATGCATCCATTCCAAGCATGATATGATACAGTCACAGTCATGTTGTATTATCCCCATGAGAAATTTGAAGTTTTGCAAAGCAGAGCAACCTATCTGAGGTCACACAGCTACAAGTGGCAAAAGTGGAAACTCAGTTCTAGTTGATGCTAATGCTTGTCCTTGTAAATAGGGCATTACGGCACAAAAGAGTCTGTAGAACCTGGGCGGCCCTCATTCGACTAAGTGCCAAACCCTGATTAATGAGGAACTACAGCCCCCGCCCCATTTTAGGAATAATCTGGTGACGTGAGCCATGTCAGCCTCAAGATATTGTTAGTGCACTGTTGCTGTTCAGTTGCTAAGTCATATCCGACTCTGTGACACCATGAACTGCAGCACACCAGGCTTCTCTGTCCATCACTATCTCCCAGAGCTTGACATGGATAACTGTCCAACTGAAATGATTCTGGAAGAGGACAGCTCAAGAGATATGCATTCATGTTCTGTAAAACCAGGGCTTTTGAACAACTTGACTGCCTTATCAGAGCCCCATGGGAGAAGGGAGATTGCCTTACGTCACACAATGCAACACCTTCAGAGTAGTGGAATCTGCCAGAAAAAAAAGCAAGATGAGGCCAGGCTACGTCCTCAGCACTCTGATGTGGCCAAGAAACAGGCAAGAAGCCCAGGATTAAAATTGAGGGAGAATTTGAGAAGACCTGAACACATTTTCTTTGCAAGCCAGGCTCAGAACTCCCAGGTCCCTGATAAGTGAATGAACTGAGTCTTAAATCCTCCAAGCATCTCCATCTCAGGAAGCATCACACATTTTGCTGGCTGACCCCACCCCCCTTCCCTGCAAGAAACTTCCTCCAGTGACTCAGCTTCCAAACTTTCAGGTCCCTGAGTCAGATGAGCATTCTTCAAAAATCTGAAATTGTAGGGCCAAAAACCCCTTCACATTCCACCTCGGAACTTTAAAACAACAATTTTATTTAGAGAGCTGATTTATTCCTAAGTAAATAGGATACAGTGTGGGTGAAGGCAGAGCGACTGGGAGGCAGTTATTGGATCTATCCGCACAAAAGCCGCACTGTTGCCGGCAGCGGAGGCTCTGCCGTCCCCGTACCTTTCAAAACTAATATGTAACCATATCTGTTTTAAAAGAGTGATTCATTTTCCTCCCATTGCCTGCGAAACTCTCTTCATCCCCACCACAGGAAACTTGAGTCTGATTTTAATGAGCTTCAATTGGAATGTGGCCTTTGAAAAGTAGTGCATTTGAAAAGATGGAACATTAAATTTTGTAATGATGTAAAACATCTTCAATTTTTGACAGGACAATGGTGCTTATTGTACTTTATGAGTCCACTGGCGATTCAAAGGTCACTTTGTATATGACTCCACAGACAGGGGCAGCACGGAATGAAAATTAGGTTACATGTGATCAGCTTTATTATTAATCAGACGAAAATGGATTTTTAACATTTTTCTAATGAGCAACAGAGAAGGAAGAAAATACCACGAATAAAACTACAGAGGAACAAGAATGACCATGGCTAAAAATGCACCATGGTCATATCTAAAAATGCGCTTTAAATCTAAAATACTTAAATACTATCTCAAGGAATAAAATGCAGCTGCATATTTTGGTGTCATAAATACATAGAAAACGGCCGAAATACCTACTCTAATTTACTATCTCTGTCCTTTGTTTATAACTAACTAATGAACTGATTTCTCTGCACAGTATATTACCATGGTCCCCAAGAACACCACACTGGGTGAGGTGGTGTCACTATTTCCATGATAAATCCTGTTTTTCAGGGGTTTATAACTCAGCTGTAAATATGTAATTCAGACTAAAACTTGGCATACAAGGCCTCGGCCAGAAAGCAAATTTACGCTACAATCACCACTCCACCCCCATCCGATTTTTTTTAAGCCTTTGTATGTGTGATATTTTGGTGTTGAAGAGATGGTGTATTGAAATGGAAGGGGGAAAAAAATAAGTAAGAGTTGAAGACTTGATTTTTTTCACTTCTTATTTAAATCAGAAGACTATTTTTCAACATATGCTCCACGAAGCATATGAAATAAATAGACTTCAGATCCCAAGGAAGTAAAACCAGTGAGAGGTATACTTAAAACGCAGCTCTGAGGAGCATGTGATCAGAGAAACTGAGGCTGGCAGGAGCAGGCCTGGGTACACATTCCTAAAGAACCATGCTTCTCCAGAAAGGGCCAGGTGCTCTCACTGACTGCTCGCCTGGAAGGAAGGCTGAGAAACAGGCCTGAGCCGCATGCACACGCAGAAGCTTTGCAAGAAGCAAACCCCTTAGGACTCACAGGGCAGCCAGACCCGGAAATGTACCCTGTGGGGCACAGGAGGGAGCAGGGAGGGGAGAGTGGATGGTGAGGGGCAGTGGGTCCCCATTCCTGAGACCAGAGCCTGGCTATCTAACCCAGAGGAGCAGGCGTGAAAATGCCATGCAGACACTTTCTTCTGAGACAAGAGTAAGACCACTTGCGTCTACCAGACAGCTACCTATGCCCCCAGGAGGTAAGGAAGAGGGAGATGAATGAAGAGGATACGAGAAGGAAAGTGAAGTTCAGCAGTGAACCTGGCACCCTGGGAATGTAGGGGCTGGGGCATGGGGGTGGGCTGAGGGAGGGCCCAGATCAGATCTAAGACTGAGGAACTTAGAGCAGGCAGAGGGTCCTCAGGGTTCATGTCCCCATTAAAACTCACATCTGCAGAGCCGCTGCCACTCACCACCTCCCTGCATGGCCTCCTCTGCCCAGCCCCCACCATGGGCCCCTCCTCAGCGCCAGCTGCTCACTCCTGGCATATGTAAAGCTGGGGTCAGACCACCCCATAGTTTGTGGAGCCCACCACAAAATGCAAATGCGAGGGCCCTGGTTCAAACATTGTTAAGAATTTTAAGATGGTGACAGCAGAGCATTCTCCTAAGCTCAGAGCCCTTCTGTGCCCAGGGCCTGCAGAACCCCCGTGGCTGGAGTCCTCAGGATGGCCCAGCAGGCCCTGGACTGTCCCACCGCCCTTCCCTGACCCTCTCCTACCAGTTCTCTCCTTAGCTATACATGCTGCTTGTGACCTCAGGACTGGGGCCTCGTTGTCTACAGCGTGCTCCCCAGACCCTCCTACACATTCGCCAGCCTCCTTCAGGTCTTTTCTAAAATGTCACCTCTCAGGCTTCGTCTCTATCCCCCCATCATAAAGTAGCAATTCCACCCAGGCACTCCCCAGATCCCTTCTTTACCTTAGTTTTCTCTAGAGTTTTATCGCCCCCACCAAGGAGTTACTTCATTGACAGGCTGGACCTCGCCCTACCCCAAGGACCTCCCTGCAGGAGATCTTGACTGCTGGGTCTGCAGTGCCTAGAAGTGGAGCTAGTGCAGAGACTCAGGAAATATTTGCTGAGTGAACAAACACGGGAAGGTGTCACTGGTTCTGTGATCTCTTTTCTCTCCCTGTAGTCAACGCCACGTACCTGGGCCCACAGAGTCATCTGAGGGCACAGACAGAGCAAGGCTCTAGATGGGGTCGCAGCCTCCGCTGGCTGAGTTGTCCTTGGAGGAGTGAAGGTGAGTGCCACACCAGCAAGTCTCATCCTTTGAGAGGGGCTCTTAGAGGAGGTAAGGGCTTGGTGGGCCAGAGCAGAGAAACGGCTTTGTGGGGACTATGGCCACTTTGCTCATTCTTGTGCCCAGATGCTTGGAGGAATAACTGGCCTATAAAAGATGGTCCATAAATACTGGTGAATGAAATAAGGAAGGATCAAATGAGAGAATTAGTGACTGCCGCATAATATCTCCTAACTTTGTATCCTGCAAACTCAGGAACCCCTTGCTCAGACTTCAGGGGACGAGGGGTAGGGACTGCCCAAGTGGAGGAAGCCAGTGTCAACCTGTGCCGATGTAGACGTTTCCATGCAATATCAAGCCCAGGTGATGAACCTCAGCCCTTGGCCTCCCAGCTCTTACTCTTCCATGAAGGGCTGCATTGACTAAATTCAAACTGCGCTATGACTGTTCCTACTCGTGAATAACTCCAACAGGATTCAGCAGAGACCGGGGAGCGGGGGGGGGGGGGGGGGGGGAAGTTCATTGATTAAAAAGCTATTACACACACCTATGTATACACAAACACACACACACACGCTTACATTCGCTCAATTCTTGTAAAGTGCCTACATTCAGTTCTGTTAACACACTAGGGTCTGGCTTGTCATTCTTCCAAACGTGGCACCAGAGAGGCTTCAATCTGAGTCACCTGCATCCATATAAACACCCCTATAGGAAGAGCTCTGGAACTACTAGAATCCAGAAAGGCCTGGCCTCCACACTTATCCAATCTTAACTCTCCTGTTGCTATGCAAGCCCTCTGCCTATGCCTGGCCCTTGGCAACAGCAGTGAAAGGAGCAGGTCCCTGCTATTAAGATGAGCTGTCTAAACTAGTCATGCACTTTCTGGGGGCACCTACAAGCCAACCTCCCAAGGAAACAGTGTACTCCTGGACCCTTCTTTTAAGAACAGCCCCTAGAGGCCTTGCACCTCTTCTCAAAGGGTCTCCTCTGCCAACTTTAGTCCATGCTTATCCCAGCCCTCTGTCCCCACTGTGAATCATCCTCTATGTGTGTAGAACATCACAAATATTGCTGGGGGAGGGGAAAGCAGTCTGTCCACTTAACCATTAAACTTTGAGAGCTCATAGGGTATTTAACGTTGCTATAGTTCCTAATTTCACCTTTAGATGTTGGGAAGCAGATAGTGTCACAGCTAATACAAAAGGTGGGCTACTTCTCGTCTTCCACAGAGGCAAGAATGGCATGAGATGCAAATAATATAGCAACCAGCTGGGAGAAGAAACACTGCAAAAAATTACCTAGAAATAGTTATTCATTTGAAAGCAGTTTTCCCAGATGAGAACCAGATCCTGAAATGAGAATGGGGCAGCCAGTCTTGGCAACAGGTGCCCCTGCACCTCAGGGGAGCAGCATCTACCATCACAGCCACTGTTGGAAGGCATCAAGGAGAGCTGAGCCTGGTGCCAGCCAAGGTCAGCACGGGGCGATGCTTCACAGCCAAGGTCAGCACGGGGTGACACTTCACAGCCAAGGTCAGCATGGGGCCATGCTTCACAGCCAAGGTCAGCACTGGGCAATGCTTCACAGCCAAGGTCAGCACGCGGTGACACTTCACAGCCAAAGGCTAGACTGAGAAATAATCCCTAATGGAAAGTCGGCTGTCTTTCTCCAAAGAAACTTGACTCAGATTTCCAAGGCTTTGGTTCATGTTTTCCAGGTGACTTGTTGGGTGTGGCCATTTAGAGTCCTGACTAGCTCCAGCTCTCTGTCCACAGCATCCCTAAGAGGAAAACTATAGACTTTCCCCAAAAGAATGGGTTCTGGCAGGGGCAGTCTTGGCCTGTGGAGATGAGTGACCCTCATCTTGGAGGACTTGGAGGGATGGCTGTCTCTATTTCTCATGGTGTTGTGTTCCCAAAGTCATGTGACAAACTCTCTTAGTTTCAAGTGTCATTTGCAAGACTGGGTTAGTGTGCAAAGAGTCAGTCATGGTGCATTCCCAAGACCCAGAAGTCCTCCAATATGGCAGGCCAGGCTTACAGGAAGCACCTGAGTCCTGGGAGCAGTCAGAGGTTTTCAGGACAGCAGAAGAAGCCCAGGGAGGAGTCTGGAGGTGTAGGCACCTACCCTGCCTACAAATGACTGGGCAAGTCATTGCTTCCTCTTGGACCTTCAGTTCATCCTCCTGCAAAAAGGGGGAAGAGAACCCCAGGCCCAACTCTGTTGGCCACACACAGCCATAGAGAAGCTCAGTGAAATTTCAATGTCTAAGAAAGCCTGCAGAAATGCTGGTCACACACACAGTGTGCGTGGACCTGAGAGCTAAGAGCCCCAGATGTCTGCTCCTTTTCTGCCCCAGGGTCTTTATCTTCACTCTCCCCTCTCTTGGAACATGCACCCCCCCAATCTCTGCATGGCTCCCTCCAGTGTTACCTCCTCAGAAAGTCCTCCCTAACTTAAGGATATGTGATCCCCACCTTCCCATATTACCCTCTAGGCCTTTGCCACTTCATCATCTTCATATCATTTATCATAAACTGAACTTTCATTTGTCTTTTTTTATTGTCAGTGTCCCCCGTAGAAGGCAGGTCCCATGAAGGCTGGAACCTCAGCTGCTTTGTTGGTAACCATCTCCCAGCTCTCTGGAACAATTTGATATGTGCTCAATAAATGAACCAATGACCAAATTCACTTCCTGTTGCAGACTCTTTTTTTCTAAAAGATTGGGAGAGAAAACCGCTTCTTCCTTCTCTGGCATCAAGCCAGCTGAGTCTAGGTGGAGACCCCAGGAACTCTCACTGTTTCCTCCACACGGCCTGAGTTCTGCCCCCTTCCACCTCCTTTCCCACACCCTATGTCTGTTCCTCTGCTGTGATTCTTTGTCCAACTCTACAGCCTCCTCTTAGCACAGGAGCCTGGCACCGTCATGTGACCAATAGTCCAGGAGTTCCCTCTCCAGGGTTGTGCCAGGAGCCCGCCTTCCTAATGCAGGCTGTGTTCCCAGGTTCCTTCAGTGAAGAGCAGTCTCAAAAGCAGGAGAGATTTCTATTTTTTTTCCAGATCAGGGCTCTTCTCGGCATTTTTGCAAGTGGCAGCTTGTTCTAGCCAGAGATGACTATACCATTTCGAACACATAGCATATTTGAGCCAGTGCTACAATAAACTAAGAAGCCTGCCTCTTATCCTTGCTTCTGAAGTGGCCTGGCCCTCTGTAGGGGAGGGGAGTAGTAAAGATTGCCCCAGCACTGCAGGGATGAGTCACAGGAACACCTCCCCTGCTTAGGTACCAATCCCCAAGAGGGTGAGGCTGCCGCCTCAGATGGCAGAATGAGAGCCAGTGACAGGGACCTGCCTGGACACCTGGAAACAGCAGCAACTGTTGTCTCTGGTTCAACAACCAAGGGCAAGCCCGCTCCCTAATCTACATCTGGAAAATGACCTCTAAGATGACTTCTAGCTCTGGATAGTCTAGGAATCTTCCATTTCATTGCAGAGGAACCGATTTCAGCCTCAGTGAGCTCTGAAAACAAAGCAGGCTACCTAAGCGGCAGCGGAGATGCTGTGGGGGAGACTCAGGCATCTGGACTCTGGGATGGAGCTGGATGCTGGGGTCACGTGGGTCCAGGAGGCTGGAGAAGCAGCAGGAGGAGGAGGCGTGGAAGAAAGAAGTGTGGGGTCAGCACGGATAAGGTGGTGTTGACTGGAGAGTGTGTATCCCTGTTGAATAGAGTGGGTACAACTATTTGTACTCCGCACTGAAGAAGGCTTAGCCTGGGAGTTGGATGCAGCTTCCCTGGGACTCTTCTTTGGGAAGTCCCCAATTCTGGACCTCAGCAAAGCCAGAAGCAGACACATCGAGGATGCCACCCTCGGTCTGTCATTGACTGCCCAGCTCCAGAGGACACCCCCACCATGAAAGTGAGCCCAAGTCTGCTGAGGACACAGTCTTCTGGCCACAGACTCTGAGTGACCAGCCTCCCAGGCCACTCCCACCCTCTCCTCTCCAGGAGCAAGTCTTTTCTTAGAAGATTCCCTATGGGGCTTCTTAAAGTGGGAAATGTGCTAAGACGTGAAAAAGCCAGAGCCAAAAAAAATGGGAAGAGTGGCTGTAAAAAAGAGGCTGAGTGCAAACAAGCCACTGGTGTCAGGCAGAAGCAGTTGGGAGCGCCGCAGGCCCAGCGTGAGGCCCACTTGTCTCCTTTTGAGGAGCAGGGGACAGCTGACCGCTTGTCCACAGGATGTGTTTTGATAACTCCCAGAAATGAGAGGGTGTTTTATGGGAGGGTAATTGGGCATAATTCCCTTCATGACTTAGAGTCTACAGGCAGCCTCTACAGCTGGCCCTGATTTGGGACCATCAGCAGCAAATGCTATTTTCATGGCCAATTTATTAAAGACTCCATGTTTTTGAGGAGACGTCACGAACACAAAAAGGGGTATATTTATTGATATGTTTAAAATACAGGTTTTTAACTCCATTCCTCAGCCCTTAAAAACAAAGTAAAGAGACAGACAGATACAATTATGTTCTGACTAGTTTCCGCCAGCCTGCCCAATGGGAACGTTGTACAGAGTTCTCAGTGGCGCTGAAATCTGCTTAGGAAAGCAACAAGTCCTTTGTTCCGTTGACAACAGTTATTACAATTAATTCATTTGGTGATTGGTACTTGAACTGAGTGACAAGGTGTTATTTTACCTCAGTGAAAGTTAAAGTGGTAATACCTACATGTGCAGTAAAGCTGCAGGCTTGCTCTCCCTCGTGGCATGGAGGGGGGTGTGCAGAGAAAAAAGACCAACTCTCGTGGTCTGCTCGGAGACCCCCTCCCCACACACCACTTTGAGTGAGAGGAATGTGCTGGAAATTTCTGCCTCCCCAACCCCAACTCCCACCCCACCGCGGGGGTTCTTGCAAAGTTTTCACAAAGCCATAGGGTCCAAAGGTGACATGAGCTGAAGGGAGTGTGTCTGCGGAGAGAGAGCAGAATGCCACACTTGAGTTGGGTGGTAAGTTTTGTCATTCAACTTGCTGCCATGGACCCAGCTTGTAATTCCACTTGAGGGCCGGGTACTCCCACCTGTCCACCAGGATTCCTCAGTCCTGCACTACTGACATGCTGGGCCAGATAACTCCTTGCATTGCAGGACACGGCAAACTGCCCTGGCCTTTACCCACTAGGTACCAGCAGTGCCCTCAGTATCTCCAGACATTGTCAAATGTCCCTGGTCAGGGTAACACTCTTAGTTGGAAAGCACTGCCCTACCTAGCACCCCAGACTGTTTTTGTATAGGAGATCAGAGGTGCAAGAACTCTCCTCTGATTTATTCTGTCTCAAGCTCTCTGAGCCCACCTGACCCAGAGGCAGGTTCAGACCACTGCTCCCCGAAAGCACACAGGACACTGAGCCTTCCTTATGGATTAGAGGGTGTGGGTGAAGGAGAACAGTGGGACAAAGGACTCAGCACCTAAGAAGGAATTTCGAAGGACGTTTTTCCTCAGGAGCCCAAACTTGCCTTCAGCCAGGGTGACTACAAAAGGGCACTTTCTAGTTACAGGGCCTTGCACCCTCATCAGGATCTTCAGAAATATGTGTTGTTCATTCTTTAAGTCATGTCCGACTGTTTGCAACCCCATGAACTGCAGCACACCAGGCTCCTCCGTCCTTCACTATCTCCCAGAATTTGCTCAAATTCCTGTCCTTTGAGTGTCCACTCATGCTGCCCAACCATCTCATCCTCTGCCGCCCCCTTCTCTTCCTACCCTCAATCGTTCCCAGCATCAGGGTCTTTTCCAATGAGTGGCTCTTCTCATCAGGTGGCCAAAGTACTGGAGCTTCAGCATCATTCCCTGCAATGAATATTCAGGGTTGATTTCCTTTCAGATTGACCAGTTTGATCTCCTTGCATTCTAAGGAAATGTATCATATAATAAATGCCTCAACACAAAAATGTGTCGAGCAGAACTGGTCTTTACTCATTATTATGAATTTCAATAATTATACACCAGGATTCAAAAAATTCTGGCCATCTGAATGTTCAGGCAGCTGGGCAGTAAGTAGAACCTCCTCTCTGCACATTGTATTGATTAGAAATTTGGCTTTTTACTCAAATTTCTCAAGTAGACACTACCACATAACATGGAAGAAGGGCTGCAGGTCCTGGCTCTGGCTGGGTTGTCTCAGGAAGGACTTATTTTCAGGAGGTGGAAGAATGGAGGCTCTGAGGAGCAGAGCTAGTAGGGATCAAGCTCCTCCCACCTGTTCACCTGTCACCTCCTTCTTTAGAGCAGTCCAGTTGGGTTTCTGTAGCAGAGACACACAGTGACAAAGTGCTAAATTCTTCGTCATCTAGCCCAGATCCCAGTGCATCAGGACCTGGACACAGTGCATCCTCCTCGCTGCCCCAGAGCACGGCTGGATGTTGCCTGGGTCCCCAGCCAGCCCAGGAGCCTCTCAATATGAACAGCTCAGTAGAACTTGACTTGTACTGTATGTCTGCATTGGAAAAGTCATGGACAGGGACCACAGAAACGCTCCCAATTTTATTTTTTTAATTAGCAGTATTTATCACCTGCTCAAAATCAATTGCGTATTTTAAATGAAAACAAATGACTGTTTCTAGACTGATCAATACTTGCATCTTCGCCTTTTAAAAAGTAAAAAGTTTGAATGTAAGGAAATCTTTATCTTTGCTCCTGTCAATCCAATTATAATATAGCTCAATAGTTAATAAATATAATCCTCTTTGTCTGGGCAGATCAACATCATAAAAAATGCAAAGAATTCTACGGTATCCAAGACCCTGTGTGGTGGAAAGCAGCCTCTTCCCTGTAAGCTCCGGGCCTCGGTACTTTTCTCCTCTCCTTCCTAGATGAGGAGCCGTTTATTCCTATTAAGTCTAAAGAAAAGGGTTTATATATTTAATGATTCTAAAACCAAAATGCTACCTACTATCTGCACAATTGCCATTTTATCTCTCTAAACTTCTCCGGTTGACGTTTTTAAAAGGGCAAAAGCAGAAAACCCTTATATAATACCTAATTTGTACATCTGCGGTTTCCCTCTGACTGCCACAGGCACCATATGTTTTTAATTATCATAATAGCCCTAAAGAACCTGTTCGGTGGGAAACACATATGATCCTTTTATTACTGGTTTGTAATTTAAACAGTTTTAACAGAAAAGGTCTGGCTATAGGGGAGTGACAGGCTCAAAGGCCTAAGATCCCTGTCTTCGACCTCTGGAAGCTCAAGTTCAGATCCCACCCACCAGGCAGGACCTCCTTCCCCTGCTTGACAGAGGTAATTGGTCGCATGTGAAGCGGCTCTGTGGGACCTTTAAAAGACAGGATCTGTGATCTCCAGTGACGCTGGGGTCTGGTTAGAGCCTGACACAGTGGGCAGAGGGTTGATAAATATTATCCCAGTCTGACCTCTGCTGCCCTCACAGCTGGGGGCTGGGCCCATGGCAGCCCCCGTCTGGAGGGTCCACTGGTGCCCTGGGCCACCCACTCTCCACTCTCCCCCACCTGGACCCCAGAGAACAATTGCAAGGTGAGGGGTCAGGTTTCCTTGAGGCCCTCTCACTTCGGGGAGGGCTGGGTAGACAGTCTTTTCCTGGAGGTTGAAAAGTATAATAAATACAGCCTTAAAAATAATTAATTCGCAGACCGCGAGATGGAAGAAATCTTGGGATGGGGATGATCTGGTGGGACTTTCTCATTCATGACGAGGTGAGGATGCTGAGGGGACAGGAAGAGACCTGCTCAGGGTCACAGGCAAGTCCTCAGCCGGGTGGGTCACATGGAGCACCTCTGACCACACCCAGCACCCCATCCAGCCTGTTCCCAGGATTCTACCTATGGGTGCAATCTCCGCTGGAATTGCCACATTTTCTCCCAGGACCCAGACCTACAGGATGGCAAGAAAACGCTATTTTTATTTATTTGTTTGTTGGTCTGCTCGTTTTTGACATATCGCAAACAAGGTCTAAGGGCTTCCTAGGTGGCACTAGGGGTAAGAACCTGCCTGCCAATGCAGGAGATGTAAGAGACCCAGGTTCGATCCCTGGGTTGGGAAGGTCCCCTGGAGGAGGGTATGGCAACTCACTCCAGTATTCTTGCCTGGAGAATCCCATGGACAGAGAGCCTGGAGAGCCACAGTCCATAGCATCGCGAAGAGTCGGACACGACTGAAGCGACTGAATCCACGTGCAAACAAGGATTTAAAGGCTTGGGAAAGCCCACAGGGTGAGGCAACAAAATGCCATCTCGGGATAGCTCCACTGCCTGAATGAATCAGACCCTCATGTGCTTGCTGAGTCACCTTGGGTAAGGTAAGCAAGTGTTTTCTCTGTGCCTCCATTTCCCCATATGTAAAATGGGAAGCATAAAAATTACATCTACCTCAGGGGATTTTTATAATATAAAGATTAGATGAAAGAATAACATTTGTAACTTTCACTTTCATATATATATATATATATATATATATATATATGGTATTTAAAATTAGAGTTGGCCCTGGCACATAGCTAAGAATTTATGATTTAAAACCAAACTCGGTAGATGGAGGGGTAGCTCAGAGGACCTGATCTTGTAGGTGACGCTTAGGCATGGGGAGATCAAGAGGATAAAGCCGTGTCCCTGAACACCAGAGCCAAGATGCTGGGTTAGAATGGGACAAAACCTCCAGTTATAATTGCTTTCTGGCAAGCTCTCAAGGAATCCAGGGGGCGGGGGAAGTGTTAGGAGCAATGGCCATCAGACTTTCTTGGGCTGTCCAAATGGCGGGTCTGATTCCACTCAGCTAAGAAAGTGGCTTTCTCGTTTCCACTACTGGGGGTTTTAGCATTCAAATGTGACTCTATGATATTGTATTACTTTGATTTTTTTTCTTTGTCATAGCTTGATACTGGAAATGCAATACAGGTGACCTTTGAACAATGTGGATCTGAGCTGCTCAGGTCCACTTACACGAGGTTATTTTTTTAATAAATAAATGTATGTGCTGCAAATGTATTTTTTATTATGGTTTTCTTTAAATATTTCCTTTGCTGTAGCTTACTTTATTATAAAAATATGATATGTAATACACATAATGTACAGAATATATGTTAACTATGTATGTTATCAGTAAAGCTTCCAGTCAGCAGTGGGCTATTAGTAGTTAAGTTTGGGGGAGTGAAAAGTTATACCCCTTTTGACTGTGTAGGGGATCAACACTCCAAGTACCCTAATCTGTCACCTTAGTCGCTCAGTCCTGTGTGACTTTGTGACCCCATGAACTGTAGCCCACCAGGCTCCTCTGTCCATGGAACTCTCCAGACAAGAATACTGGAGTGGGTGGCCATTCCCTTCTCCAAGGGATTTTCCTGACCCAGGGATTGAACCTGGGTCTCCTGCATTGCAGGCAGATTCTTTACCGTCTGAGCCACCAGGGGAGCCAGGTCGTGAGTCAACTGTATATGGAATAATGTAGCTGAAACCCACTATCATCTGGCACATACTCTTCGCCAGGCTTACAGCGCAGCACCTGACGTGTATTTGCGTACACTTCGGTCCCTGAGCTCCTGGTCAGGCGCCTGGTACCTGTGTGCACAGACTAAGCTGAGGCTCAGGGAGGCTCTCCAATGGGATGCTCATGGCTTGAGAAGTTGGAAGGCTTTTCCAAAGAGTAGAAAAAGAACCTCGGGCAAGTCACCTGACATGTGGCCTCGGTGGCCTCATGCATAAGATGGGTTCTGCTAAACAGGTGAGTCTGGTTATGCAGAAGTGACTGGCAACCAGAATGGCTGAAGGAGGACCAGCTGGTGTTGGGCCTGTGACACTGGAGGGGCCCACTTGCCTGCAGGTGAGGCTGGGAGTGAGACATGACAGGCACATCCTCTCATGCCACCCTATCCTTCCTCCTTCAGGACAGGCTCTCTCCAGGTGAGTAGGTGGCACAGGCATTCATCCAGCCAACCCCACCCTTAGAGGAGGAATGAAGGAATCACAAGTCCAGATCTGGCCCTCCCAGTGACCCCAGAAGATGAGAGGAAGCCTTCTCATGAGTTTAAATAAAGGGGGAATACAAAGCCCCCACCCCAGAGGGACTGCTCTTTCCTTTTGGCAAGAAGAAGGCCAGATGGCCACCTTCATTTGAGATGTCAATTGTGACCTCCTGACTCAACAAATAGCAAGTGCATCTTAATCAGAGAGTGCCCTTCCTGTCCACCAGCAAAGGCTACTGCTCCGCCCCCCCCCCCAAGGAAACAAGACCTTCTTAATCACAGGCTGCCTCGAGGGGCTGGGAGGGGGGCCACAGGCCCTGGCTGACCCTGCCGCCAGCAGCTACTGTCCCCGCTCGATGCCTGCCTGCCTGGTGCCGGCCCAGCTCGGCAGCCCAGCCAAGTAGGGGCTGGGGTGAAGGCGCCTCCAAATTTCCAGTTCGGGGAACAATAACTCACATGACTTCGATCCCATCTGCACCCAGGGAAGGCAGAGCAGGGAAAGGAGCATAAAACACAAAGTTCCCACAGTCAACATCTGTCTTAGTGCAAACAATGGACCATTATCTTGTAAATAATTCTGATTAAGCTGCAGCGTTTCCTCCTGAAGCTGGTGGTGGGGAGCTGGGGGAGGGCGCTGCTGGGAAGCTGGCCTGGGCCACCAGGTGCTACACTCAGAGCCTCCCCAGGCCCCTGCCCCTCACCCTCGCCCTGCCCACGGCAGCAGGCCCTCTGACCACCTTTAAACCCCAGGTGGCTTCCGGAAGGTTCCTCCCTGCCGCATGCTCTCTTTTCTGCTGGCTCTTCTCCTCTTCCTCACTCTATTTCCTGCTTTCCTCCCCTCTCCAGATGCCATCTCCATCATGTTTCTTTTAGTCTATTCATACTGGTTTTCTGTTCTCTCACCGTCTCCTTCCTCCCCTTCGTCTCCCCAGGTCTCCAGTTTCCCTTCTTCACGCCTTCCCCTTACTCTCCACTCCAACCTTCACGTCTCCTTTCTCTCTTCATCCGCACCTCTCACTCACTGCTCTTCACCCCTCTCTCGTTGTCTGATCCTTCCTGCTCTTGGTCTCACGGTGGCTGTCTGTCCTCTCATCCCAGGCCCACCCCTCCAGACTCTGGATTGGTGTAGAGTCGGGAGATTCTGAGGCCTACAGGCCCCTCCTGCTGCCCGGCTGTCTCAGACCATCAGGCCTGAACAAGGCCGACCAGAAGCACTGTGCCCGCAGGGACCCCTCTTTCCACCACTGGGAAACCCCTCATGCCCCACCCCAAATCCAAAGACCCTCTCCCTCCCGTGTGTCCCAGGATGCTGAGGTCAGCCTGCCTCTGCACCCACGCATCTCCTGTGTCATGAAAAAGAGCTGGGGCTTCCCAGAGCCGCCCCACAATAAAGAAGTCCAGACACACACCTGTGCAAAGGAGACAGGATTACTCACTTTGTGAAGGTATTTATCCCAAAGTTCTCAAGAAAATCCCCCTGGTGATTTAAATTGAATTGCCTGAATGTGATTTTGAGATGACACTTCAAGCCCAAAGTTTCCCTATGAAAGCAAAAGCCGCTGTATAAGAAGCACTGTTCCTGCTAGCTGACCACTGGACATTTTTTTTAAAATCTCCTAATTGTAAATCCTTTGCAGCATAAGAAAAAAAAAAGAAAAAGAGTTCAGTTGGAGCCAACAGGGGTGATGTCTGTACATCCCAGGAATGGTATCATTGAACCCCAGCACACCTTTCTCCATGGATGGGATGGAATCCCAGTGAGGCTGTCTAGAAAGAGGCCTTCAGGTGGTGAGTACAGATTGGCAAGAATGAGGAGCTCCATGCTTTGCATTACCTTACCCAAATTCTCTCTCCACTTGTCAAGGTCTTAGGGAATATGAGTCTTCATGGCAACCCTGCCTGGGGCCTGCATGGCATCAGAAATCCTAAAATAACTGAAATGTGGATGGTCTGCCAACCTCCAACTTACTCATTCAAATTCATTTCATTGTCTTGAGGATGCACAAGGGTACACAAGTGTATCCTTTGATGGATAACAAAACTAGAGCAATCAACCCCAACTCTACTGTAGAGCACAGGGAACTCTCCTCGGTACACTGTAATAACCCATATGGGGGAAGAACCTGAAAAGGAATAGATAAATGGATATGTATAACTGAATCACTTTTCTGTACACCTGAAACTAACAGAACATGGTAAATCAACTATACTCCAAGATAATTTTTTTTAATTAAACAAAAGCCAAGGAATGGAGGAGTTCAAAGTTGGAGATAGTACACACTGTCCCAAACTCGGGGGCTTGCTAGCCAACAGTGACTTTGAGTGGCCACAGGAATGCTGAGGATGGAAGAGTGGAAGGGTTGCAGATATGGAAAGGGATGTGAATTGTTCCTCATGCCCCATGCATGCAAGATGGAGCACAGCATGACTCCTCTTCCCTCCCTACCTCCCGCCTTTCCTTCTAAGTGTTAGTGGGTTGGAGTGATGGGTGGGAGTGGGGGGCTCCCAAGAGGGACTACATACTGTCACACCCAAGAGGGGCACCTTGGATTATCAAGTTGATGTCAGTAAAGCACTTGAGGAAACCTTAATCATCATGAAAATACCCAAGCGCCACTGTGAATACAATAGGCTGTAAAATTAAAAAAAGTTAAATAATCAGATTTTTCTTGCACTACTATGAACCCAAAGATCCACATTTATTGACTCCCTCTTTTAAAAAAAAATTCTAGATTCTAGAATTAGAAGGGAAATGCCTCAATGCTCTTCTTACGAGTTAATAAAAATGTCTTGATGAAGAAGCAAGTATTCATATGCCCCATTCTTAGACTGAAACCCCACACGTTCATGTACTTGTGGGAAGACCAACTTGGTGCCCACATCTGGGACCCTGCAAGACTTGAGTGCTCATGAGGACTCTAGAACAGATGGAGTCTTAGACAGTCACCAGAAAAATTAAGGAAACAGGGATCCTGAATACCATAGAATTTGAGACCCAAGAGGATACTGAGGGGACTTGTCCAAGCTCCTTGGAGTGTGACTGTATCTACAGATACTGTAGGTCCTCTGACCCCCGGGTCAGCCCTCCGTCCAGCTTCCAGAAAGCCTGGCCCTGAGCTGAGTGTGTGTCCCAATATTTAAAATCTGCAGTTCACTTCCCACCTTAGAGTATGAATCTGCCCTCACCCTGGGCTCTGGAAGACTGGTGACCCTCTGCAGTGCGCCAGGGATGTAAAAATCCTCAGACCAAGGGGTTCTGGCTTGTGCTGGATGCTGTCCGTGCCCGACCCCTTCCCCTCTGGCTCCCTAGGATGCCAGTGGCCTCTTGTTTCTCTCTGATTGTGACTGTTTCGCTGTTGGGTGAGCTGCTGCTGCTGCTAAGTCGCTTCAGTCGTGTCCGACTCTGTGCGACCCCATAGACGGCAGCCCACCAGGCTCCCCCGTCCCTGGGATTCTCCAGGCAAGAACACTGGAGTGGGTTGCCATTTCCTTCTCCAATGCATGAAAGTGGAAAGTGAAAGGGAAGTCGCTCAGTCGTGTCCGACTCGTAGCGACTCCATGGACTACAGCCCACCAGGCTCCTCCGCCCATGGGATTTTCCAGGCAAGAGTACTGGAGTGGGGTGCCATCGCCTTCTCCAGGGTGAGCTGCAGTGACTCTCAACTACGGAGAGCTGCAGAGCTGGCGGATAAATGCCCCAGGTTCTTCAGCCCTCAGGGGTCATTCTGAGGTGAATGTCACATTGTGTCCTAGAGGATCCCCAGGGGACAAGGCCTAGCCCCTGATCAGTGGCAGCCCTGTCAGCACCCTCAAACATGCCTCTCAGGACTGCCCCCCAGCTGAACAAACTGTACCCCGCTCCTTATGTCAGGCTGTGCTCTGGTGAGACCCTGAGTAGGTCAGCCATGGGCTCCTGAAAGACTGAGAAGATTAATGGACTCCCCTTGACAAGAAAGAGCCCAACATTCTGTGACCCCCAGTTAAGCCCTGAGGCCTCTGTACCCCAGTAAGCCACCTGCTCCCACCCGGTCCCTAGGTGCGGGGACAAGTTGGGTGGCTTGTCCTTGCAACTGCCCCAGCCCTCCCCGCAGGACATACAAAACACTTGAGTTCCAAAGAGAAAAGCAACTTGTCCATCATATAAAAAGAGCAATAATTTGGTAAATTAATTGCAAATTTGCTTTCCCTGCTTGGTTGCCTTTCTCCTTTTCTGTGGATAATTGAGAGTATATTATATTAATTTGACAACAACAGAAGTTCAAAAAGAAAACTTAACCTTGTGAGCAGTGGGTTACCATTAGATGGGTGTGTCTGAACAACTCCACAAAGAGCGTGAACGACAAACCCTTCATACAGCCAGCCAATTTCTGGGTGCACAGATGGAGATCTTTGCTTATGAAACTGCTGTGCAGAGTTTCCCAACTTTAACCTTGAGAATGCACCGTTTGCTCTAGAGACAAAGTCCACTCCTGCGCAGACAACACTGTACATGTTGAACTGCACGCTTAGGGCTGTAATTCACTCATCATGATGTTTCTTTGAGCAAAAGTGACTATAGGTAAGAAGAAATCATCTCCCAAAATTTTGACTCTTTTCCCCTGCACCAGAACATGTGAGTTTCTTCGAAACATGAGTAACTGAAGAAGTGGACTTGAAGACTAGTTTTCACCATGAGCTGCACAAGCCTTCTCCCCCTCAGTCTGTCCCATCTCATGGCACAGTTACCTCCTTGAAACTCCTTTCCCCTCTTTCCACCTCAGACCAGTGGGCCATCCTTGCTTAGAAGAGTCTAGGCTTTAGGGCCAAGGGTAGAGTCATAGGGGATGCTTGGGGTTGCCCCAAATCTGAGTCCAAACAAGTTGCACTTTTTGTAATGCCACGTGGGGATGGGGAGGGGGAGGCAGGCTTCCAGAAACAGGACCGCCAGCCCCCACGCTGAGCTGTGAAATGAAGTCAGCTCATCCAGAGGCCTGGATGCACCCAGCTCCCTCACGGCCACAGCCAGGATGTTCCTAACAACACTCAGCTGATGAGAAAGGAGTTCTTCCCCAGAGGCAGGGGGATGAGAGGGAGGTGGGGAAGAAGGGGGCAGAGGAGGGAGGGTTGTGAAATGAGAGGGTAGGAGGCTGGGGGCAGCTCATAAAAAATTGGAGGGGAAAATCCACAAAGGTCTCCTCTAAGCTTGAGAAGCTCCCCCAGGGGAGCAACCCAGGAAATACCCCCTGCTTTCGAAGTGGAAATGTGGAGACCCCGTTAGGGAAATCGAGCCCTCGTGGAGGGAAGAGGGAAATAGACGCCTGGATAGGGGGCTCCAGGGAACTTTCCTGCAGTCAGCACGAGGAGCCAGGATGATCTGTTTCCTGTAACAGTTCTGCCTCTGTTGCCAAGACCTGGCCACTCATGCTGCACTGGACTCCCAGCCCCTTCCCTGCTGGAATGGTGGTCTCGGCAAGGGTTCCCACAGTGTGCAAATGACTGTAAATGAAGAACAGTGCCAGGGACTATGTGTTCAACTCCAGGCCCTTCAACAGAGCCCTCTGGTCCTCACTGCATCCTGGCCAGGGGTTAAAGAGGGTGCCGCTTGCCTTCACAGAGTGGATAGTGGTGAGCCCCTCCTTGGGAGCTACAAATATGGCTTCTAAAACCCAGCGTGGCTTCAGGCCCTGGTGGAGAGAACAGGCTCACAGAGGCTTGGTGTGTGTGAGGAGGTGATGCAGGCCTCATGGAGCCATCAGGAGGCAGGGACCCAGGAAAGAGCAGCTATGAATTCTTGTCCCAGGGCAGTTCCCCAGACTCAGGTGGCATTGGAAACAAAGATGGGATCCCCCCCACCCCCAGAGTCTTTCTTTCCATTCAGGCTCTGCCTACTGCTGGTTAAAGCTGGTCCAGGTAGATGTGGTTGGGGTCACTCGCTATACCTTGGCTAGGCATGTGGGCGTCCACCAAGTTTTCCATCAGAACCCACAATGCATGTTCTCAGCTTCGTGGAACAGTATCCTGTTCTCAGAATCTCTCACTTTCACCTCTTATCTCCAATAAGACACAACCTAATCCTGTACTCTATGATCTTCAGGGTTGCTTGGACAATTTCCATGAGACCTACTGAAGGGAATATCTTCAGCAGTCAAGGTGACAAGGCTGATGTACTGATGGGCCAGGCATGTTCCAGTGGACACTTCTGGGCTTTCGCTCCCTTGCACACAGGACACTTCATTTATTTGGAGAGGGGGGGACCATGCTTGGGGCTTGGGATTTGGTCAAACAATGATAATACCTCCCCCACCCCCAGAACCAGTTAGCCAGGCAGCAGCATGTGCATGGAATTTAGAAGTTTACAAAACCCGCCCAATTAGAGAAGCTTGGTAACACTGTTGAAGTGGCAGGTGCCTGAAGTCCAGCTCATGGACGAAAAAAAAACCTAAGCGATCACAAAAGAAAAGTTAAATCCTTGCTTCGTGTCTCATGCTGTGATGGGGGTTGGGGCGGAGCTGGGAGAAGCCTCTTACAACAGACAAGGGCACAACCAAAATATCGCAGTGAAGTTCCGCACTCCGGCGATTCCAAGGGCCTTTCCATGTAAAACTATGCTTCACAGGATGAAAAGGAAATGGTAAAGTCTGCTGCACCAAGGCCAGGCGTGTGTCGTCCTCCACGTGGGGGATGAGGGACACGGGGCCTGTGAGCTGTCGTGGGGTCTAATCACCCACCCGAGAGATACTTGTGCACACAGATGGCTCTCCCCAAACCCACCACAGTCACCCCACCCAATGGGGAGGTGCCTTGACATTTGTATGTTTAGGAGCTGTAACTCTTGGGGCCACCTAGAAATGGGTGGAAAACTTGGCAGGCGACCCAGCAAACAGCCCGTGGGACAGCATCTCTAGCGTCCCTGAATGTCCTGTTGAGGCTTCCAACAGACAGAGGGATGTCAAGGTGGAGGGTGTTGCGGAGTGAATTAACATAATGACTCAAAACTGCACTAATGTTTCACAGCTTTTTTTATTAGCAATACCAAGATAAGTTATTGAAGCATTTTTAGTATTGTTTTACATTCCATTCATAAATGACCTAACTTGTAACTCAGCATACAGCACACTTAGAGATATAGTTTGACACTTATTCAGAAAGCTACAATTATTATAACTTACATGCCTTCATTACCAGGAACACCTTCATATATCTTCTAATTACTTCAACAATACTCTATTCCAAAGCACACGATAACCCAGTACAAGTTTACACAGTTTGCTTCAATCACCATTTTTAAGGAGTGGATGTTGAGGTGCTGTTCACTGGTACTTTACTGTCATCTGTTCCTGGTTAACGTGACGACCTGACACAATATTAAACTAGCAATATTACTGCTTAAATACTATGGAGAAAGAGAATTACTGCACTTTTCTGTATTCTTCTAAAGTGTTACAAAATACAGGACAATCGGACACAAGCAGTAATGCCAACGAGACCATCACAGGGCCCGCTTCTAGAAGCTGTGCTGAGCGGAAGCCCCCCCAACAGGGTTTCCACAGGTGAAGGGGCTCCAATCCACCAGAGTTTGTTTTGCAGAATTCGTGACTCTGAGGGAATTTTCTCTCTCGCTCAAGTTACTAAGGCTTCACCATCCTTCGCTAATAGTGGAACATATGGGGCAGTATTTTTAGTCTCCCTGATTCTTCGCTATATATACTGTAGGTTGGTGTGCCATGTGTATACACATACCTATGCCAATAGTAATTGTTTATTCAACACACATATGTGTATACATTCTTCTCTTGACTTTACACGATTAACAAGCTGCAGATAGCCACCGAGGAGCACGAACAGACAAGGGCAAATCCAGCTAGACCGACTAGAACAGGGGGTGTCACTTACCTGCAAGAAAATGTGCAGATTCATTAAACAATCCAGAAACCATGTGGGCTAGAGGCATTCGAAAGCAAGGGCAGGGCCACACTCCCTAATTGTTTAATGGAATGATGACAATAAAGCAATATTTATAAAATTTGGTCCTTCCATCTCTGGCTAAAGCAAGAATAGTCTATGTGATTAGAGCAGGTTGGAAATTAGATGCAGAGGTGCTGTTGATCAGAGCTAAGTAATAGGAGATAATTACTACTTATCTGAAACCTGGGCTTGGCACATAACATCTGAATAAAAAGAAGAAAGAACCTGATTCCTTCAGCAGCTAAGATGTCTGTAGCTAGATGGCTGTCCATGCCAACCACCACTTTGATTCAGCAGCCTCAGAAGGCAGACCCCAAAGCTTAAGTCCCCAAAAGCACTCAAGATACACATAGGGTCACGCTGCTCCTATTGCATATGGCGGTGGCTGGGCCTGCCTGGAGGCTTGCATTTCCCCAGGGACGTGGATGTCCATTCTGACAACACTCTCTTCACTCGGCATTCTCCTCCTCTCTCCCAATTTGAAGTCATCGTTAGGGAGGAAAAATTACTGTATACAGGCATGTATGTTTTGAACCAAAGAGTTTGGTTGGTCTCTTCTCCCAGCCCAGGCTTGATCCTGGGCAACAGGTATCATGCAATCCAAAGAGAACATGGATATGGCAACCAAAATGAAAGCTACCAGACTTCTGCTTCGGAGGCACTGTTGATTCAGACAGTAGCTTTTGGAGCCAAAAATATGCAGCAAAAGGAAAGGAACATAAACAAGGCTAAATGTCACCAGTGTTTGCCGACTTACAGACACCATCCATTTGTTTGTTCTGAAATGACGAGTGGACCATTTGGCAAATACAATGGTATTCACACAACAGTTCTGTCATCCCGCAGTGCAAACGACATCACGTCAGTGGCATTCCCATTTAATTTAAACAGAAGGAAAGGGAGGAGGAGTAGAATGCCGAAAGAGTTTGGAGAGGGCTGTCACCCAAAGAGGCTGCACCCCGTGAGGCTCTGGATGGGGCCAGGGGAGAGCCTGTCCAGGGTGCTGGTTTCTGTGGGAGACCCCGAGGGGATAGCACCTGTGCTTTGTCCCACCAGAGACAAAGGGAAAGGCTCTGCAGCCAGCTGTGAGGCAGTCAGCAGGGGCAGAGCAGGCAGGATGGGGTGGCGATTTGCATTAATTGAAAGGATCTGCCCCTGGACTTCAGGACAAGCCAATTGATCCTCCCTACTGAGGTCTAACATCAGGCCCTGGACATGCACTATGACTGGGGGCAGCCTGGACAATGGGAGTCAACAGCCAACCTAGAAATGATAAAATTGGGCCAAGAAAGGGAGTGCAAAAGTTGTGCTTTATCCACAGTGTCCGTAAGCTGATAGTAAGAGTCAGCTTAGGAAGAAGAGAAGAGAAGGATAATGGCTCATTTGGCTTTAAATAAAGCATGGCAGCTCTAGAGACAAGACCCTATGACAGAGATTCCCTGGGCCTCCTAGGCTCACTGCCCTCCCATGCGTTGGCTGAACCTGGGCACCTGTACACTTGGTGGATTTGGATTTGGTGGTTCTCTTTCTGTGCCATTTAACTAATTTTCTTTCTCCATTAGGACCTGTTGACTTCAGGGCCACACCTTAAAACTTAGAATTGTCCACGAGACCGAAAAACATACCACCTATCATGGGCTATGCACCGGCAGCCTGTGCTTGGGTGTCTTCATGCATACAGATGCAGTGTGAACAGTGTCACACACCCCAGCCACAGCCCGCTTGGAAATCTCTGACTAACCACAGACATTAGCCATTTCTTGGCCAAAGCCTGAGGTGGTAAGACATTTCCTACTCTGAAGCACCTGCTTTCTATGAGGAGGCGAACTGGGTAGAAACTGGAAGGTGTGACCACAGTGATGGGATGTCACCACTAAATCACCAGAACTGCCTTCCAGGCTAACATACCCACATGCCCAGAAACAGCCATCAGCGACTTGGCGTGGCAGACATAAGGAAATAAAATGTGTCTCTATAACCTTGATGGAAAGTAAGATTTGTACCCGCTCAGGGCTAAAAGGGACGACTGCAACCCAAAGATGTTTGGGCAGTGACATCACCTCCTTGTGATAGCCTAATGTGGACATCATCTCTTCTAGAAAATATCAGCTCCATTTATCCAAGCTCTTCTACCTCCATCATCTCTTTTTATCCTTACGCTTCTGTCCATCAAAGAGCTCCTGTGTCTTTCTTGTCTGCCTGCTTTGGCTGTGATGGTGGGGGCCGTGGACCCACCATGAGTCACGGAGGAGGGTGTTCTCTTGAAAGTCTTTTACACATAGACAGAGATGTGACCTTCCAGAAAAAGCTACTCCAGGCCATGTAGGTCTACAAGCCCCCTC
Organism: Ovis canadensis; assembly: GCF_042477335.2. Lineage (NCBI taxonomy): Eukaryota > Metazoa > Chordata > Mammalia > Artiodactyla > Bovidae > Ovis > Ovis canadensis. The sequence goes on along the minus strand of NC_091258.1, from coordinate 54,187,993 downwards.
TCACTCTCAGAAAATCTCCTGCATCTCTGGCATTAAACAGCAATAGATGGAATGTTGCAGCTGCTGACCTGAGTCCTGCCCGCATCATCTCACAGGCCAGTGGGGTTGCAGAGGACGGTTTTCACATATCTTTTCTAGGGATGACCACAGCAATGCAACCTTCTTTATACTCTAGCAGAGGCGGACACACTAGGACCTCTGGGCCAATTCTAGCCCACTGCTGTGTCAGTAAATGAAGCTTACTGGAATGCAGGCATGCCCATTTGTTTCCTTATTGCTTGCTGGCTGCTCTGTGCTGCCCAGCAGAGACCACAGAGCCTGCAAGCCTAATGGGCTCACTCTCTAACCTAGGAAAGTAGTTGCCTACCCCTGCTCTAGACTGTATAGCTGATAAAATGGTGAATATTTTCAGACTGCCTATGCTGAGAAATCAACAAGGTTTTTGCAGGACAGAAGGCACATTTCAAAAAGAGTTGAGCTTCTATCATGTCATCAGACATTTTAGAATACATGAGGCACAGAGCTTTTTGAAACCTGTCTTTTTTTTTTTTTTTCCAGGAAAGGGGAGGGGTCCTCATTCTCTCATTGTCATGAGAGAACTCTTGGTCTCAGACATAACTTGGGTCAGGGAAGCCAGTTGCCCCCTAATAGGGAATACTGAATCAATTGCTGTTAATGACCCTGGCTTCTCACTTGCTTCCTCCCAGGCTCAGTGGGTCACTTGGTCTGGGAGCCAATGTACAAGGACCTCAAGCCCACCACAGACAAGCTGCTAGATTCTCCTCACTCAGCTGGGCTTCCCTGAGGGTTGGTTACTCCAAGAGTAAGGGGGGTTGTACCCTGCTCACTCCCTTTCCCTTAATTTGACTTTAGTTCTTCACCATCAACCCTACTCTTGGGCTCACCAAAGAACATAGAGCAAACTGCTCAACACACCATGGTTACCAGTCATCTATCTAGGGTTCAAAAATAAAAGTAGTGGCTGCTCTTCAAATCCCCAAACTCTGGAGAGAAGCAAGTTCTGTCCCTGGGCCATGCAGCCAGCCCCACAGGTATTGTGCAGAACCACCTCTGTGCGGTCTGGGGCCCACCAGAGCACTCTCAGATTCCAAGCTACTGGTTGATACAACAGTTCATCAGATTTCTCAGCCTAGACAAAGGAGCTGTCTGCCTTGTCTTTTCAGTGGATATGAATGCTGCCCTGGTCTGCCCTGGCCCCTCTTATTAGATAATCACATGGATCCTGTCCCATTACAAGACCAAGGTCAAATCCATTCCAACAAAACCAAGGGCACATCCAAGCTCTCCCACGGCATGGGAGTGCCCTTGTACATTATGCTCTTCAACAGACTAAAGAAAGGTGGGCCATGCCTGGAGCCTGGAAATGGGGACTTTGATTGGAGCAGGATTTCTTGTAATGTGATCAGGCCCAGAGTGGGGCCTGACTCACTCTAGAAGCCAACAACACATGCCCTTCAGTTTAATCCAAGATGGCTCAGTCACCTTCCTAGGATCATCTGTGACACGTCTCTGATCTTTAGAAGTTCACACTCAAGCTCTCAATGTTGGCAAATGCTGCATGCCTCCCCTACCCAGCTGGCTGGGATGGCCTTTCTCCTGGTTGTCTCTCACTTCTGTATTGCCTAGGAGTAGACAGCGCACATAGGCCAAGAACCCAGGCTTACGACACTAAGGAATGTAGGGCCAGAGCCTTAAAAGTTAGAGAGCAGGCATGCAGAATTAAGAATCCAGAAGCAGAGCTTACAACGTGAGGATCATCCATAAACTGAGGGTTAAAGGCCCCTTCTCCACTCACCAGCCTGTGTCAGCAGAGCCACTGAACTCTGGTGGGGAGAGGGCTCTACATGACTTGAACAAGATCTTTCCTGATGCTTCTCCCAACAATTTTACACCCATGAGAATAGATACAGATGGACATTAGCTCTCCGACAAGCCTGTTTGTAGGGGCATCAAAGCAGGGATTTGGGTTTACTAACCAGGCAAAATCAAATGCTGAACTCTCTTGAGATAAAAACTAACAGAATAATCCTTTGGTTGTGCAAAGCCCAGCTTCTTGAGGAAACCAGCTATCAAGCTGGTGGGCCTGTTTGAAAACCCATATCTATTCTGAGTGGAGCAGAGAGGAAGGAATAAACATTAGGAGTATTTGATTCCTTGTGCCAATATCATATCCACCTTGGCAAAGTCAAGCCAACGGGAGTTTGAGGTTTTCAACTATCATTTGTGCTTTTTGCAATGCTAAAAAGACAGTAGACTAGGCAGGAAGAAAAATGGCCCCAAATGCCCCCTCTGTAGCTCAGTGACTTTAACTTTCCCTCCCAGATATCAGCTTTTAGGGAGGATGAATATGCCTGGCCCTCCCATGTCACAACAGCCAATAAGAAATCAAGAAGAGGATTTTGATTATGGTAGGCCAGCGTGGGAGAGCGGGATGAGAACTGGACAGAGTCAAGATATCCGCCCCCACCCAAGCAAACACAGAGGCCAGGGAAGGGCCTTTCTTGCCTGCTCCCAAACTAAGCAAGAGGATGCAAGAGACATGAGGATAAATGAAATACAGAACTTGTGCTCTCTAAAAATCGGCATTTTTTGATTGGAGTTACTTTTGGCATCTTACCATGAGTTCAAGGTGGAGTAGTGGGACCTGGATACCCCGCTGGGAAGCAACCAGGTATCCTGGAGCCTGGCTGGGCTGAGAGTCTACACTCCCCTTTCAGGACAGGGGCTGCAACTAACCAGGCTGTCACCCAGTGGCTGAAAGGCTGACTAAGCAAAGCTTCTGCTTGTACCCCAGAAATGTCAGGGGAGTGTGGGGAGCTGCTATTTGGGGAGGGGGAGAAGGGCCTGAGAGCTACAGCTCAGAGGAAAGGGCTCCCTGATACCGTTTCCCCTCCACCCTTGCCTGGTGCAAAAGGACACAAGCAGGCATGCTTCCTCAAAGGCAGGCAGCCTTCCTTCGGCATTGATAGGACGATGGGAAAATTAATAGGGGTAATATGAGCTCATTTCAATAATAATGAGCTTATAAACATGCCAGGTTTTGATCTTTTCTGATGCATGGATTCCTGGCAGGAACTATGGTCCTACGTAGGTATTTGAAAGAACTGAAAATAGACTTAAAAAAAAAATCCCCAAACAACAATGAAAAAGAAAGCACTCCAATCACAAACTTAAAACAACAACAATAAAAAAAAAAAAAAGACAAACATCGCTCCCCTGGAAGAAAAGAAAAAAAAAATTGGACTGACATGAAACCCTTTTCTCCTTCCTTTAAATATTGTTTTTAACAGCTTCAAAAGTAATGAATTGTATGTGACTAAAAATAGATCTGGGGGTGCTGGTTAATGGGGCCTTATGAATCATTCAGCGTAAGGAACTGTCAATATTTTTTTGAGCTGTCAGAAATCCATTTAGTGATTTTTGACAATTCAAAAAATATTTCTGACTGCTTGATCCAGTTCTTAGTGAATTAGGGAAGGAGAGAGAAAAAGAAATATATCAATTTAAATTATGAACTGAATCCAGCTTGCTGAATCCCACTCTGTGCTAAAAGGAATGTCAGGATTCAGAAGTTAAATAGGATCTTCACTCCCTCCCTCTCTTCCTTCTTTCCTTCCTTGCTTCCTCCCTCTTGTCCTTCTTTCCTTGCTCCCTCCCTCCCTCCCTTCCTACTTTGCTTCCTTTTTTGAACAAGTAAAGTCACAGAAATGCATTCATGGGCTACAGATGGGAAGATACCATGGTCATTTGTCTCTAGAGGGGAAATTTGGGGCTGGAAATAACACACTGAGCTTCAATTTGGAGAAAGACTTTCAAATAAGAATATCTGGGTGCTGAGAGAATGACTTTGATCCTCCCTGCCCACACCGACATTCATTTGATGTAGTTCTAGGCTTCAAATCTAGCATTACTTTTTAAGATCTGGAATTACTTTGGAGTAAACATATTCTTTAAGGAAGTAAAGAATTGCCAATTTGCTAACAAGATCAGGCAGGCATAAATCCAAGACAGACAGGATCACAACACTGCTAACCAGGGACTTCATAATGTACACTTCTTGTTAGAACAACAGACAGACGGGTGAAGAGACAGACAGACAGAAGGCAATACTAGAAGGCCAAAGTCACAGTAACTGCCATTTGATATGTCTGAAGATGAATCACAAACACCCCACAACCATCTCCCTATTTGGAGAGCGGGTCACTTTATTTCTACATTGTGGTTAGTGTGATATGATTTTAGTATCCTCTAAGTCATTATAAAGAAAAGTTTCAGAAAGCAGATTTGGCTTAGCAAAGCAGTAAGGAATTGTCTTTAGGCATCTTATGCGTTAAGTTGAAAAGACTAAAAAGTTTACAAGTTACCAGGTCTCTTTTTGTTTTATTAAGCTTCTCCTGTCCCCCTCAAGTTATGGATTAAAAAACAGGAGTGGTTCATACTGTGAGACCCCGCCCCCTTCTCCATGCCTTCAGTACAGACAGGCATTTCAGATCACAATAATGCAAATTGAAACACAAAAGTACGAGGTCCGACACTTTCTAAATGAATTTGACTCTCATGATTGTCTACATTGCGTATACAGCATAGTTGGGGGTATTTTATGTGTAGTTCAAAATCTGCTCATGGATAAATTTACCCCATTTTTAAAAAATACACAGATCAGCACTGATGTTTTTGGGAAATGAACTAAAGGAAGAGGACTCTAAAACTTACCACACAAGTCTGGCCTCTTGATACATCCAGAATTTGCTGTGCTGCTTGCAAGTCCGTTAAAGGCTGCTAAGCCATCAGAGCTATAGGCCCTGAGGACCGACAGCACGTTCATCGGCTTCTCCAGGCCCTGGGGCCCCCGCTCCGGCTTGGGCAGGCCTGCCGTGGGGTCTTGGGCTGGAAGAAGGCCCGGGCTGTGCCATTGTTTCTCCGACGCCTGGGGCAGAGGGGAGACCAGTCCCTGGACAGGCTGTGGGGCGCCTGAGGGCAGCAGGCCGTCGCCGCTGTCGCTGCCTCCGTCCTTGCTCAGGGCAGGCGGCTTGCTCATCACCTCCGGCTCTGTGTCAATATCCTCTTCCTCATTGTTTTCTCCCTTGGAGGAGTCCATGTCCTCCGAGGAGGCGATGTCCGAGAGGTCATCAGTAGTGTTCTTATTTGTGGTTTCGGGGATCAGGATCGGGGCGTCATCTTCGGAGTGGGCCTTCCCATCGGGCTCCCTGTTGGGGCAGGAGCTGGCGGCCCCCGAGCCCAGCAGGCCTGGGTAAACACCGAACTGCTTGTAGAAGTCTGATGGGAAGCTACAGAATGAGGGGTCCATGTGGCTGGGCCATGGGCCACCCTTCTGCTCCCCCAGAGTCTCTTTGACCTGTCCTTGGGCCATCTTCTCGGAAGCCGAGTCTAGAGGTCCCATCATGGTGGAAAGCGCCATCTCTTTGTTTGATTGTCCCGAGGGCAGCAAGGCTGCTTTACTGGCCTCCCGGGCTTGGTCTTTGCAATTGACTGTCACCCCGATAGTGTTATCTTTGCGTTTCGCTTTGCCCAGGTGGTTGGCCTGGAGATGAAGGGCCATCAGCTCCATAGAGGATGTTGTGAAAGCACAAAACAAGCAGCCGTGCCACGCAATGCTGTCTTGCACAGTCACCGAGGAGCCCGGGAGGGAGGCAGCGTCCGGCCGCACGGACAAGTCCAGGGGCTCATACTGAGACTTCTCAGACTTCCTGGGGGCCACCCTGCTGCCCGCCTTCTCCTCGCCACCATCCGCCCCGTGGACCTTCATGGAAGGAGGGTCAGAGAGGGCTTTGTCCTTCAAGTCCTTCTCCTTCTTCAAGGAGCTTAGGACAAAGCTGTCCATGAACGCCTGCAAGGACCCTTGGAAATTCACACCATTGTTCACGATACTTTGATAAGCTCTCCCGATTTCGGAGAAGTGGGTGCTCTTGGAAGGAAGGTCAGTGCCTTTCAGGGCGTCTGAAGGAGCCTCAGAAGACATGCCACTGGCCTGTCCTGTGTGATCTCCAGATGAGAGCGCTCCTGACGTCCACTGCTGAGACGCAGGGCCACCTCTGAAGTCGATTCCGGGGAGCCCCTTAAAGGCGCCCCGCAGGATGTCTGGCCTGATAAACAAAGCGGCTTTGTTGGCCAGCTCGTCCCTGTGGTCTTGGTTCGGGGGCTGCCCAGAGAGTGGCCCAGCTCCATTCTGCCGCTCCCGGTGGTGCCGTTCTAGGTGGTATTTTAAGGAAGCTGATTGGGTACCGGCATAATCACAGTGGGGGCATTTGTAGGGTTTCTCACCTGCAAGATTTTGGTATAAGGAGAAAAAAAAAAGTGTTAATCTCATTTTGGTGTGCTGAACAAGGCTAGAAGGATCAACATTTGTTCTTGGAAACAAAGCAGCTCAAACTAATAATTAGTTAGAGAACAACTGTTTTTTAATAGAAGAATAATTCGTACTCTTAAGCTTTTTTAATGATTTTGTACCATTTGGGACTATTCAGGAATGACATACTATCTACACACAATTAGCTATCTTTTTCTTTATCTAACATGTGAAAACGGCTGTAGATTTAAAAGCTATGATTATGAAAATTAAGCATAATAATTTCAACCACAGTGATCATTAAAAGTAGAAGTTTAAAAAGACAAAGTATGTAACAAATGGGTGGTTGCAATATTTTGTGTATACAATAGCTCTAAAATTTGTTTAAATTATACACATGGAAACCATTTTTAAACCTAAAAATTTTATGGCACTGTTACGCAAGACTGAAATGAATGATTTAAGTCTTGCTCTGCAGTAAATCATGGATATAATTAGCAAATGGCATACCGCACAAGTAATTTATCATTATTTGGAGGGCACCATTCCAGACGGGCTCAGATATCTGCAAACCTACTTCATTGTTTCTAAATAAAGAACTATAAATACCGATTCTATAAAATATTAATACCATTACAGTGCATTATGATTGCAGCATGTAAAGACATATAGTTAAGATAAAAAGCAGTCAATAAAACTTAAAAGAAAATGAGTAATAAAAAGGCACAAAATATATTTAGTCTCTGTATTTGAAATTAACATTATCTACTGGTCTTTGTAGTGCCTTAAATTTGTACTAATGGCAAACCTAATGCTCCGGTAGTAAAATGTGTAATTTACCTATAATAAGCACTTTCTAGAGAATAAAAATAGCTTTAAAGGCTGTTTTAAAACATATAAGATCATTTTCATGAATTAAATATTTATTTAAATCCAACACACAACTTCTATTGTTCTTTCCACTATGGAAAACAACACCATGACATACAACTGAGACCTGCTTGCATGGTAGGGGAGGAAAAGAGAGGAGGGTAAACAAATGTGGATTTAAATATATGCTAAGAATTGGTGCACAATCCAGGGTCTTCTCTGGACCTTGGAATCAAAAAGCTCTCTGGAAGAAATGGGACTGTTCGAGTTCCTTGTTTACAACAGCACTCTGTCAATAATCACAATTATTATTTCTCCAAGGAAACTCAGGCATTCCCCCACCACTTCCTCTATTCTGTTGTAAAACAGCGATCTAAAGCAACAGCAAGTCAAGGGTGAACGGTGTATTCTGGAGACATTTTACCATGTCTAGTCTCAGGTGATGCCAGATTCGCAGTCTCCAGGCACAGGGTATTTGGGGGTAATATACTTATTAGGGGCAGGGGGAGGATGCATGGATTTTGTAAATAAGAGGACCACCAGCCCAGGTTCTGACAGAGGACTCCACGTCACCTCCAGACTGTGTGCTCTAGCCTTGGAGAAGCTGTACCTGCCTCATCAAATGGGGGTTGTGTACTTCTCTTTCCCACCTATATGCAGGTGAAGGTTCCCCGGGACACATCAGAGAGGACCCAGCTGGGACTCTCTTTCTGATGAGTGGCTTAGGGCACCATTTCCCACTTCTTGAAGTCAATGCCCACGATAGGCTCCAATTCCCTTCAGCCACTGCTATGTGACATTTCACTGGAAACTAGGGAACTCTCCGCGGGATGGGCATTGTGGATGGGGTACTTCTGGGCTGACACAGAAGTCCAGTGCCAGTTGCAGCAGAGGCAGCCCCTGAAGCTGAGGGGCAGGGGTGGAGGGAGCTGGCTGTGGGGCTTGTGGCAGGAAAGCCTGACAAGGAACTCGTATCCTGGTCCACGGGTTGGTGTAAGGCCTGGGGGATGGCCCTGCAGTGAGAGCTGGCAAAGGTGCCTGCAGGTACTGGATGAGACTCAGGATGCATTTCAAAAATGCACCTGGAAACGATTAAGCGCATCTGGCAAAGGGTGTGCAGAGCATGCATGGGCATCCATCAGCAGGAGCTGCAGAGGGAGAAAGCAGGGCTTCCCTCCACGCCTGGTGGGGTGGGGCTGCCTTTCCTGGCCGACAGCAAGGATGCTCGGGGGATGTGTGTCGATTTCCAAGGGACACACACTTGAAACGCTCACTGGAGCAGTGGTTTTCAGACTGTACTGAGAATTAGAACCCCCAAGAGAGTTTAAAACGCCTGTCCTGGGACCCAAGGCACAGCAGTTCTGTTTCCCTGGGTCCGGGGGAGAGGGGGTAGAAGTGGGTGGTTCCATAGGTGTCCCTGATGATTCTGAAGCCAACAGTGTAAACGTTACATTTTGAAAAATCAAAGTGGAACTGCTTGAGGAGCTTTAAAAAGTGCTGATAACTGGTCCCACCATTACTTCCAGAAGTTCCCGGGGCAGATTGGCCTTTGGGGTTGACCTGAGGTGGGCAAAGGCCCCCACACGTGACCCTCTATGGAGGCTGGGTGGAGAACCACTACAAGGAGCCTCCCTGGGAACTGCCCTTCTAGGTGGATGCTGTGGGACCAAGTGGCAGAGGCGCAAGGCTGGACCTCTGGCCCCCAGGAGGCGTTTGGAGAGTCTGGGACAGACACTCTGGACGATTTTTGCTCCACGGGGCACAGGATTCTCATCTTGGGACCTTGGCTTCCTTGACCTGTAATGTGGCAAGTTGGAGCACGTGTTCTCTGGGGCATCATGTCAATTCTAAAGGTCGTGTCCAGAGCCAAACCACATCTCCTGAATGATGCCAGAGACAAAAATGTCCACACATGTATGCAACCGCACACCCAGAAACACACAGATTCATTCACACAGTCTCTGAAGGAATGAGCAAGTCCCTACCCACCAAGTACAGTACTTGGTGCTGGAGACTAAGGGAAGAACCAAAAAGATAAGAGCCTTGCTCTCACAGGGGAGGAGAGGAGACCCAGCAGAGCGATCAGAGTGGGAGGCACACCACCCGCAGTACCCACAATCACCACATTCACACACAGACACTGTACACACGCCACACATCATACACACACACCACACACAACCCACACATACCACACATCACACACACACGCAACCCACACAACACATCACACACACACAACACATTACACACCACACACACCACACAACCCACACAACACATCACACACCACACACAACACATTACATACCACACACACCACACACAACCCACACAACACATCACATACCACACACACACACACCACACACACAGACACTGTACACACACCACACATCACATACACACCACACACAACCCACACAGCACATTACACACCACACACATCACACACACAACCCACACATCACACACATACACAACCCACACAACACATCACACACCACACACTCACACACCACTCACACACAGACACTGTACATACGCCACACATCACACACACACCACACACAACCCACATAGCATATTACACACCACACACACCACACATCACACACACAACCCACACAGCACATCACACACCACACACATCCCACACACCACACACAACACATTACACACCACACATACCATACACACAGACACACCACCCACAGTATCCACACACACCACATTCACACACACACACAACACGTTACACACCACACACACACCACACAACCCACATAACACATCACACACCACACACAATGCATTACACACCACACACACCACACACAACCCACACAACACATCACACACCACACACACACACCACACACACAGACACTGTACACACACCACACATCACACACACACCACACACACACACAACCCACATAGCACATTACACACCACACATATCACACACACACACACCCCACACATCTCACACACACACACACACATTACACACCACACACACCACACATCACACACACACACAACCCACACAACACATCACACACCACACACCACACAGACACCACACACAACCCACACAACACATTACACATCACACACACACCACACACAACCCACACAGCACATTACACACCACACACACACACACCACACACAACCCACACATCACACACACACACACACCACACATCCCACACATCATACACACACACACACACACACCACACATACCACACATCATACACACACACCACACACATCACACACATCACACACCACACATCACACACACACCACATACAACCCACACCACACATCACACACACACCACACACAACCCACACAACACATTACACACCACACACACACCACACACAACCCACACATCACACACACACAACACACTACACACCACACACACACAACACACATCACACACACACACCCCACACAACACATCACACACCACACATCACACACACACCACACACAACCCACATAGCACATTACACACCACACACAACCCACACAGCACATTACATACCACACACAACCCACACAGCACATTACACACCACACACACACACACACCACACACAACCCACACAACACATTACACACCACACACACAACACACACACAACACACATACCACACATCACATCACACATACATACTACACAGCACACACACATACAGATACCACACTATCCTCCCCCATACACACACACCAAACACAACCCACACATCACATTACAAACACCACATACACAGATACCATATACACCCCACACATCACACCACACACACCACATTACACACACCACACCACACACACACACACCACACATCACATCACACATACCACATATATACTCCACACAGCGCACACACACCACACAGCACACACACATGCAGACACTACACAAACCCCCACACACACCACACAACCCCCCCACACACATAGACACTACATATATATCACACACATTCACACACACGCAGACACCACACACACACACACACAAAGATATCACATACACACCACAAATCACACACACACACACACACATCACACAATGTAGGAGAGGAGCTCTTCACTTGGCCCACTGTAGGCTTTGACCGCCACTGTTTCAGGGGAGAAAGACCACAGTTGAGACACAAGGATAGTTCGTTCCTAGCATTTGAGTCTCCAAGGGTCCAGGCCCTGGTAAATTCAGGGCCACTTAATAGAGTCCTCAAGGGTTATTTCGACAGCTCAGGTTCTAGAAAACCCCATGCACTTTCCCTGAGCACATCCTGGAAGAGCCCTCAGCGGTGGGTTTCTCCATGTAGCCTCACCTCCAAGTTCCTGAGGGGCTTTGTTTAGGTGACTGCCCCGTACCACCCAGTCCCCCAGATAAGTGCTCCAGAGTGAGTTCCATGGGATAAACCCAAAAACGTTAGATAACTTGTTTCAAAAATGAACAAAAGCCCAGTTTTACTTTCTTTGTAATCCCTAATGTGTAATAACCACTATTGCCCTCTGCCTTGAAGCCTTTCCTTGTCTCTCCTGGGCTTCATCATCACAAAGGGGACAGGGAAATGCTTCTGAGACCACTGCCAGCCCGGCTGGGTGCGTTTCTGGCCAGCAGACCAGGGTCGGGGTGAGCATATCCCCTGGGGAATCCTGGCCACGCCAGGGATTTGTTTCTACTGCAAACATCCCAGCTGTTGGCCAGCCTCCCTGAGGGCACATTTCGGTGTGCTCGGGAGGCAAACGTCTCACAACAGTGGCCTGGACTGTGGGAGAAACCGTCAGCACATTCAGTGCTCTGAGGTGCAGTCAAGGTCTGCTCTGCAGCTTGCTTGACAGAAAAATGCTGAGTTCCATGCCGGGAGCCACTCCTTAGTCAGCGTCACCCCGTCTGGCCCGCACTAGGCTGGCTTTAACAAAGCCCCAGGCGTCTGCCAAGGGGTGGGCCAATGGGCCACCCAGCCCTCTTCTATGGGCCGGGCTCTGCCTGAGACTTGGAAAGGCGTTCTGTGCAGCCCTGTGGCCCAGGCAACCTCAGACCCTGCCAGCAGCTCTGTCCACTTGAATGATTGTCCACTTAGGCCCATAATGAGTCCAAATCTACTCGGGGGATCAGACAATTCGCCCTAGGCCTCCAGGGCAACATAAGCCCTCTGGTCACCTCCATGATGTTTGGATTCAATATCTTTGCATCTGCTTGTTGAAGCAGCCACACACAGAGATGCTTTCAGAACCCAACAGATGATACGTAAAACAGCAGGGTGGGGGCCACCCCCCTCTCCTGGAGGGGAGCTGTCACCCAACGCCATCAGCAGCGAATATAGGACCTTTGACTGTCTAAGAAATGTCTCACCTCCAGATTTCTACATGCAATATCCCAGTTATTAAATAATGGCATGCACTTAAAAACTTCTTCAAGCCAAGGACCCTATTCTGCAGACTGCATCTGGTCTATGAACCTTGTGTCTGGGCAAAGCACGATGAGTGTTGAGCCCTTCACCTACTGAAGGAAGCAAGACAGACAGTGGGGGTGCCTTTCTGTGGGGAAACTTCTCACAATATTTTAAAGGAATAGGATGGGGTCCCAAACAATGCATTGCTAGAAAAGAAAGTTTTGCTAGAAAAGGCATAATAAATTTAAAAAGTCGCCAGTTCATCATTTCATGGACTAGTGAAATTATTGGAACCATCTTACATTAAACCAGCTTCCCACTGACACATGGCGTAAGATGTATATTCAATTTTGGAATATCATTGATAACATCTCCAAGTCGTTGTATCATAAATTTTAAGAAATATACGACCAGTGGTTTAATTAGTTCACTGTACCTATTTTTACATGGTCATGTCCTTCATCATTCTTTGCACTTGATATTCGAGGAAACTTCACTGTTCTGGGGAGTTATTCTGGAACCATTCAGACCAAGTTCCCTTTAGCACTTCTCCAAAAATGACAGGGGGATTCATTTTATTCTCTTTGGAAATCCTTTTATCAAGCTTTTAAGAAGAGCTTCATGTTTCTAACTTTTGTGCGTGGGTGTTAAACCCCAAAAGTGTTTCTGCTTTTAAGTTGGGTAACCGAGTATTTTTCCATATGTGCATCCTCTATTTGATATTTATTTAGTCTTTCTACATATCTTTACTTAGTTAATACCAGGAGAGATAAATATGGTGGTGCCTTTGTAGCGAAGCTTCAGTACATTAATATAAATTGTACACTAATTCCCCCAAAGCATATATATGTTGTAAACCTGAAGACTTTTCACACAGCTGCTTATTGCTAAACAGTGCCTTGTCCAGAAGGGGACAATCTGTGTCTCTAATTGCTGTCACTGAAGCCGAGATTCATTATGTGACTTTCCCATTAAAATGTGAGCATTAATTTGTATAATGAAATATCACCCACTGCAGTGTTCATTAGCCATGCCCTACTGTATACGGCACATTGTTAGCTACCTAGAAACTGTAGTTAATTTCACTAATGGATATTTCCCTACTTAGTGTTTGGTAGGAAATTTATACTGTAACATTACCTCTTAAACTTTTAAGGAAATTTAAATTCAATCAATTATTTTCAACAAAAGTTTGGGATGTCATTAAGGCAAGAAAAGCAAGGATGGGGGACTGTGGAGAAAGAAAATGGGCTTTTAGTTCATCTTAGAGAAATGATGGAATTTTAATTCAAAACAAAAAGGAAAAAAAGGAATCATCTCCTTTTGGGCAAGTGGGTCTTTTGTTTTTTTCATCATTACGCAGGTGGCTGTCCCCCATGAAGAACAACAACTCACACTCTCCTTTTAGAAAAGGAAATGGGAAGCATGCCATTTAACCAATCCTTTCTTGAATTTATTCAAAGTGCTTTTATAAATGTTAAAACAGCCTGGTTACCTCACCTAGAACAGGAAATACAGACACATCAAAGGTAAGCTGTGCGTGTGCAAATCAGGTGTAAGGCGCCTGGCTTAGGTGGCTGAACTTTCATCCCACCCACATCTGCATACCAGTCGGTGCTTAGTTGAAAGGCAATTTCCAGAAAGGCAGTGGGAGTTTATCTTCTCCATGAGGTCAGCGTCTACTCCACCCCACCTTCCACGCTGGGACCAGGGCGCCTCCACCAGCCCCTGTGGCCATGCCCCTGCCTCACCACCTCCCTAAGCTCCTTGTGCGAAGCGTACATGGAGGCAAGCTGGGTCAAGGGGGCCTCAGGCCAGGCTGAGTTAGGGGAGGGGAGGAGCCAGGGTGCATAGTACTTCCCTTTTAAATCGCCGAAAGGCTGCGTCAACACACCTTGTGGGTACAAGTCACTTCCTTTCCTCCCGCTGGTTATGGTGTGGACACACACTGTCAAAGAAATGTTGCATTAATTCCCTAAAACAAGCCAAAAGTTCACCCAGAACAGTAAAAATAGCAGTACAGCACAGTGGTTGAAAGAACGGGATTCTAAACGAGGCAGATCTGAATTATGACCTGTAGTCAACGCTGGGCAACTCCGAGCGGGTAACCTCACGTCCCTGAGGCTCAGCGCCCTCCCTTGCAAAGGGGAAGAGGTGGGGAGGAGACGTGGGGGTGGGGTGGGAGGGGTGGAACCTGGTCTCCAAGGTGCTGTGAGGATTAAGGGGTGAATAACAATAATCCGCAAGCAGCGAGCCGCACTTAGCACAGTGTTTGCACACGGGAGTGCACAGAAAGTGATGACTACAGCGACTACCACTGTCACTGCCGTATCACCCTTGACGGCTGAATTTTTCTGCCGCAGTCGGTTGCGGTCATGCTATGTAGACAGCCTCAGTCATGAAGCAAGAAAACCCCCAGGGTGTGCCTCTCCCTTGGAGGGCTCTCAGCCCCCTCTCACCCCCTTCTCACCCCTACCGTTTCCTTCAGACCCATCAGGCAAAGGAGACTCATGCCTGGTGCTAAGAATGCAGGTGTGACCCGAGGAGGGCATCCTGTGTGTCCCACCCAGCCAGCACCCAGCCGCTGGGCAGTGCTGGGCATGCCCCTTAGCCCACCCTGAGACCCCCAGAGAACCACTGCTGGCTTCCCTGTGCAAATCTAGTCGCATAAAGAGGTTCCCAACTCTGGGCCAGAGCCGCACACGCAGCAAATCAAAACCAGATTAATAAACCACGCGCATACTTTAAGAGGGGACAAAAACTAATGAGATTTATTTTTAATTAGCCTCTGAACTTTAGTGCCTCCAAGTTTTCATGAGTGAGGTTGCTTAGCACGTTTCTCTGCACTGGTCATTCCTGAGACAGCAGGCATCACCTGGGACATCGGACACACAGGTGGGCCGACACATGGGGTGTTATATCCTTCTGGGGCTTGTGGGGAACGCAGACCCCTCCAGCCTTTCAGGAACTGATCAGTACCTGCCAATCTCCTGCACAAAACAGACAGACTGGACCCCTCAGTGTATCCCCAAGGTGGTCCCTGGAGGAGGGGGAAGTGAGGGAATGGATGGAGTGCTTTTGGAGGCTGCTGTTAATGAAATGACGGGCTGGCCTCAGTCAAGGGCAACCTGGGGGCCTCCCTGCCTCCTGCTACATGGATGACTAAGTTTGCTGATGCCTTTCTGCAATGGTTACTTTCATGCGTCAACTTGATAGGGCCACAGGTTGCCCAGATGTTTGGTCAAACACTATTCTGGATGTGTCCCTGAAGGTATTTCTGAACGAGATTAACATTTGAAGAGTAGATTGCCTTCCCCAGTGTGAGGGGGCCTCACCCAATCTGCCGAAGTCTTGAATAGAACAAATCTGAACAGGGAGCTGTTTCTCTGAGCTGGGAGGCTAGTCTTCTCCTGTCTTGGGAGTCCATCTCAGACTAGGACTTAAACACCAGCCCTCTTGCTTCCCAGGTCTTTGGATTCGGATGGGAATTTATACCATCCCCTGTTCTGGGCCTCCAGCTGCTGTCTGCAGATCATGGGGTGTTATGTTCTTCTAGGGCTTGTGGGGGATGCAGACCCCTCCAGCCTTTCAGGAACTGATCAGTACCTGCCAATCTCCTGCACAAAACACACACTGGACCCTTAATTAGCCTCCATAATCAAGTGAGCCAATTCCTTATAATAAAGATCTCTCTCTTTCTCTCTATATATATATTATGTATATAGATGTGATTATATACATATATATGTAGATATATAGAGATATGCGTGTATGTGGATATTGATGTGTATATTATGCATATAATCAATTGAGCCAATTCCTTATAACAAAGACCTCTCTCTTTCTCTCTCTATATATTAGGTATACGGATGTATATATGTGTGTATATATATATATATATAGATATATGTGTATATGTATATTGATGTGTATGCATGTATATAATCAAGTGAGCAAATTCCTGATAATAAAGACCTCTCTCTTTCTCTCTATATATATATTCAGTTCAGTTCAGTTCAGTCGCTCAGTCGTGTCCGACTCTTTGCGACCCCATGAATCGCAGCACGCCAGGCCTCCCTGTCCATCACCAACTCCTGGAGTTCACTCAAACTCACATCCATCGAGTCAGTGATGCCATCCAGCCATCTTATCCCCTGTCGTCCCCCTCTCTTCCTGCCCCCAATCCCTCCCAGCATCAGAGTCTTTTCCAATGAGTCAACTCTTCACATGAGGTGGCCAAAGTACTGGAGTTTCAGCTGTAGCATCATTCCTTCCAAAGAACACCCAGGACTGATCTCCTTTAGAAGGACTGGTTCAATCTCCTTGCAGTCCAAGGGACTCTCAAGAGTCTATTAGGTATAGGTATATAGACATATATATATATATATACACATATATACACACACATACACACACACATATATATAACGGTTTCCCTTGTGGCTCAGCTGATAAAAAATCCACCCACAACGTGGGGGACCTGGGTTTGATCCCTGGGTTGGGAAGATCCCCTGGAAAAGGGAAAGACTACCCACTCCAGTATTCTGGCCTGGAGAATTCCATCGACTGTATAGTCCATGGGGTAGCAAAGAGTCAGACACGACTGAGTGACTTTCACTTTCAGATATATACAGATATGTGTATATGTATATTGATGTGTATATATGTATATAAGGCTTCTCCAGTGGTTCAGTGGTAAAGACTCTGCCTCCAATGCAGGAGTCACAGGAGATGCGGGTTCAATCCCTGGGTAAGGAAGGTCTCCTGGAGGAAGGCACAGCAACCCACTCCAGTATTCTTGCCTGGAGAATCCCCATGGACAGAGGAGCCTAGAGGGCTACAGTCCTTACGAGTCACAAAGAGTGGACATGACTGAAGCAACATAGCATGCACACTTAGCATGAAAACATATGTATATTGATGTGTGTATATATATATGTATTTATTGTTGTTCAGTTGCTAAGACATATCTGACTCTCTGCGATCACATAGACTGCAACATGCCAGGCTTCCCTGTCCTTCATGATGTCCCAGAATTTGTTCAAACTCATGTTCATTGAGTCACTGATGCCATCCAACCGTCTCATCCTCTGTGACCCCCTTCTCCTCCTGCCCTCAATCTATATATAAATATATATAAAAGGTCTTCCCTGGTGGCTCAGACAGTAAAAAATTCGCCTGCAATGCAGGAGAGAGACCTGGGTTCAATCAATCCCTGGGTCAGAAAGATGCCCTGGAGGAGGAAATGGCAACCCACTCCAGTATTCTTGCCTGGAGAATCTCATGGACAGAGGAGCCTAGTGGGCTACAGTCCATATGGTTGCAAAGAGTCAGACACACTGAAGTGACTTAGCATGCATGGACACACGAATATATATGTATACATATTGCATAGATGTATATAGACATGTATATATATAAATGTGTATATATGTAGATTGATGTGTCTATACATGTATATGTACACAGAGATGTCTCTATAGATATATATAGATACATATATATGTATATAGATGTGTAAACACACACAGGGCTTTCCCTGGAGAGCCCTAACTGACAGTCTTTTTAGAGTCTGGCTCTGAATTCCAGTCACTAGCAGTGTGCTCTAGTAGACAAATCAGGCACGTTTAGTGATTTGGTCCTAATCAGCCAGACTTTCAAACAGGAGAGGAGTGCCGCCTTCCCTAGGTGGAATCAGCAATCCACATCTTCCCTGCAGTAGCCAGAGTGGGGCAGCCCTAGGATCTGAGGGTCCTCTGGGTGCTCCTCTCTGTTCCCCATAGATCTGGCTGGAGCTCAGCAGCAGCTGAAATGTTCTAGCTCCCTGAAGGCTCTGCCCAGCCCCCAGGTGTTCAGAGCAACCTGACTGGTGCATCTGCTCAGAACCTCTCTTAATAGACAGGTGTTGGAGAAGAAGAGCAGTAATTGGGTTAATGTAGCGGAGTTAAAAAAAGGAAAGCGTTTTTTTTTTTTTAATCAGTTGATGTTATATGATCAGAACTTCCCACAGAGATGGGGTAGGACAGAAAGATACAGAGAATGTACCACCTCATATCCTGACCAATTAAAATATATTTATTACACATCAGAGTTTTACTGTGCTTATATAGGTTCATTATAGAAAAACTTCAAAAGATGGCATTTTGGAAAACAACTGTTCTATTTTGGAGACTGCTGTCCTCTGACCATGTCATCTGGAAACACAAAACCACAAAGAGACAGGGAAGGCAGCCCAGGACATCTCCACAACTGGGGCCCCTATTAACTCATTCATTAACAGACCACTTGATTTTGATTTTTAATTACTCGCGTAATCTACGCTTTTACATTGTCATAATGGATGTTTACTTTGGTGATTTATAACATGTAACACTTTCTGTTCTGTTCAAAAGCACAACTGTAAGCATTTTCCAACTTCTTTGTTCTTTGATAAAAAGGAAATCGATCTTTATCTGGTTACCATTCTGCGTTTCAAACCCTGCAAATTCTGCTTCCAAGGAGGGCTGGTGTGATGTTTCCATGACTTCACTCATTTTCGACCTTATTCCAGGAAGTTTCCAGAATGCCTCGGTCCATGGCCCTGTGTCACTTCTCCCAATGTCACCAAAGACTGTTGGTCACAAACTTCAGAAGTTTAGGAAGCAAAAGAAGCAGAAGCTTGGACAAATACAGTCTTCCTCAAACTTTAAAACTTTCAAAAGCAGTATCCATTTGTTTCTGCTCAGGTTCAGCAAGACTTCTTTCTGCTGGCTTCAGTCCTAACTTACCAGGAATATTCTTTGGCATTTCCACATAAACCACAGTCCAGCTGAGGGTGGGTGGGGGCCCGTGGGCTGGCAGAGCTCCTGGTTGGGAGACATTGCCTCTTTCCTTCCTGACCCACACTAACCCTGGAAGGGCCGGTCTCACCTGCCTGGGAAACCTGGCCCCAGAGCCTGTATCTACATCACCAGAAAGGGCAGAACCACAGCAGCTGCCTGGATAGGTCTCTACACCCCAGCAGACAGCAGGATGGTAGATGCCCTGGCGGACTGTCTCCCATCTGTGGGTCCCCCAGCCATAACACTGGGGACCCTGGATACAACCTGAGGAGGAAAGTGGACATCGGTGTGGTTGCAAGAGCTGTCTTGTCCTGAGCCCTCTCACTGGGAAAAGTTCACTGAGAAGGGGACACGGGTGCCACTCTGAAAGTGAGGGCACAAGCCAGTGGGTGACCTGTCTTATAGAGACGTGCAAAGGCCCTGAGGCAGGAACTCAGGGACCCATCCCTGAGCTCCATCCACACCCATGCATCTGGCACCTGTAGGGTGGCTGCCACATGGTAGCTTCTGACCAGCTCGTGTGTGCAGAGGGTCTTTCTAGAAGGACCACAGGTTCCCAGGGAAGAGTCCAGGTTCCCCAGCATAGAGCAGGTACTGAAGGAGAAGGGTCGCTCACTTATTTGGTCTGTCATTCAACCTCTCAAATAAATGCACTGTGCCTCTGCTAAGCTATAGTTTACTGCAAGGTACTCTTGCAGGCCTGGGGTTCTATAGCATTTAAAAAGATGGACAATATTACCACCCTCACATTCTACTTGGCGGAAGATAAACAACACATAAGGAAATGAACTGAACTGAACAAGATAGTTTCACAAGGTGCTAAGTCTATGAAAAAAATATTGCAGGGGCACAAGGGATATTTCAGGCAGGGTAGTTAGGCATGGTCCCTCTCAAGAGATCACGTGAAGCTAAGCCCCCTGTTACACTTGGAGGAAGAACAGTCCAGGGGGAGGGGGCAGTAGGTGCAAAGGTCCTGTCGCAGAAGCAAGACCTCTTGCACAGGAGGAACAGGAAGACGGCAATGGGGTCACAGGGAGGTGATGAAGGTCAAGATGGTCAGAGTCCATGGACCCCAGAGGGTGAGGGAGCCTGCTGCATCGTCAGTGCATGTTAGGAGTCCTCTCTTGCCTTGGGGTGACCCCACGAGAGAAGCGCTCCAGGACAGGGAGGGACAGTGGCGAGGCCAACTGTACCCAGGCTGCATATAAAGATGGCAGCCCACACCCACTGCCCATGACCACCTGTCCTCAGGATGCTGGGTGGCAGGGAGACATGTGGGCATGGGTGAGGGCCCAGGTGAGGGCTCCCTGTCTTCCATAGCACGCTGAACATGAGGCCTGTATGCACTAAATATCGTGCACAACCCTGAGCTTTATTGATTCCTTGGGAAACAGACCACAATTATTTTTGAAAATAGATGGCATATTTGTCTATCCTCTGAAGCAGCTCATACTCCAATAGATAATGTGTCAGGAGAAAAATCAAAGAAAATGGAGGTGTCCATATCTCAGATAGATTTTTTTTTTTTGTATCGGCAATGTGCAAACAACTAGCAGAAAAGCTAACAAGAACCATGACCGAGGCTCGAGGCAGAGAGACCAAGAGAAGCCCTCACTGTGAGGGGCTCAGGCACTGCCAACACACGGGAAATGACAGCAGCAGTCCAGAGGCTCGGTTAAGAGCATCTCAATCTTTCTGTTTGAGGAGACCCAGTGGAGAGCTACCCATTCCGCTCGTCATCTGTCCAAGTCCCAGGTGTGGGTGCGTGACCTCAACGGGGCCGGAAGCCAGCCTGCCTTCAAAGACCTCCTACGTGACCTGTATCTTTACAGTTTGAGCTGGGTTCTAGTCATCTGCGCCTGAAAGACCCCTGGTCCGTATGGGGATGTAGGAGGTGCGACTTCAGTACAGCAGGAGGACCCCATAAGCAAAACATTTCCGTGCCTCGGACAAAGCACCATCAGCCCAAACCTGGACCACGGGAGACCCACGTCCACATGCCATGTGTCATTCAGGGGCAGAGAACTAGGTCGTTAGGGTCAGCTCAGACCCAGACAGTGGGGCACAGACCGGCCCACAGAGGCTAGACCTGGGACAGGAGCGCGGCAGCTTGGGCCGCCTCCTCCGAGCTGTGCACCCAGATTTCTCACCTGTGTGTATCCTCAGGTGGACCTTTAGGTGATGGGATGTCCGGAAGGTTTTCCCACAGTATGGGCAGTCCTTCATGGCTGATCCTAGGCTCCTGTCACGAAGCAGTGCGGGCTGCTGGACGCCGGCCGATCTCCCAGCCTCCTCGCCAATGTCTGCAGCGGAGGAGAAACGTTCTCACATCACTTCAGCACATGTCAGAAGTTGTTCGCACCAAAACTGCTAACACCACACAAAGTTAAACATGTCAATACTACACCTGTCTATTTCATTCTCTAAATCTGACAGAATGCTGACAATTCATGTATTTTCTTGTTATTCTCTTAAATTATTTCATCTTTCCTATCATCATTTTAAGCAGCATATGGTACCTTTATATTGAACTGAATTAAACAAGAAAAGAAACAGCTGTGTCAGCAGCTGGTTTGATTTCTTCTTTTGCTTAGCTCCTATTAAGTATTTTTTTGCAAAAGTTTAAAAATGTTGGTGTTTGTTGAATCTGATTAATTTGTAATATGGACTAGCTGGAGAGTTTGCTACAGAATCGAAATCACATTTGCATTATATCAAGCAACAAATGGAAAAAAATGTGTCTCGGCTGAGTCCCTAAGACACGCAGACATACAGCTATTTTGGGACAGGAAAGAAAATTATCCCAAACTGATCATTTCTTCCTTGTAGAGTCTTGCCTCCATCGCTGGCTGGTGTAATCTCATGAAAGAGAGAAGAAAAAGTATGGAAATGTGGTTCCACAATTAGCCCATGATAAACATATAGTGACATATTCAAAGTCATGTGCAGAAACTCAGCTGCAAAACTCCCATAAACTTAGAGCACCACAGTTAAATCTTTGTGCAGTGACTTGAGAACTTCCTCTGTAAAGTATCAATACAAATTTTCCTTCCTGCTGTTATTTGTTATGTAACCCAAACCATTAGAAAATGGAATCAAATTTACATACGGCTGCCTTCTGCACAGAAATGACGGGACATAATAGTAAATAAAACTGTGAAAATATCTAGCGGTTGGAGGATATGTTATTGCAACACCCGAGGCCTGACATCACATTGCCAAGGAGGCGACATCAGGGGAGCGGGGCAGGAGCTGGGAATCTTGCCTCGAGAAGGGGAGGCACGCAAGCCTTCTCCTCTGGCCTCCCCACAGGGCTGGAGGCCTCTGCCTGGCACAGAACCCAAGCCCTCAAGGCTGGCAGGGTCCTGGCCGCAGCTTCTGGCCCATCCTCCAGGCCTCGCGGTAGATTCACTATGAGAACAAGGGGACTTTCTGGGATAATAAGCAGACCTGTGAGTTCCGCAGAGAGCAAAATAAACAAGATTTGTACCTTCCAAGCAATGGAAAATGCAAATTGCTTTCATTCTTCAACATCCGTTCCTGGTGTTCTCTGCTCACAGCCAAAAGGGACAGACTTATAGGCCGTGAACAAGGTGAAGGCAATCACACTTAATTCTAATCTGGATGTTTGCTCGGAACAACCGTGGAACGCTTTGGCTTCAAGCATCCTCTGTGCATTCGGACTGTGTGCCACCCTGGAAAGTTTCCTGGAAGGCTCGCTTTGACTCCTATTCTCCCCAACTCTTCTAACCACCCTTGGATAAGAGTTGTTCAAAGGGTCTAACTGCCCAGCTCTTTTTTTCCTCAAAATGTTACATGGGTAGGAGGACTCGGTTCATCCACATCTAGAGCCCACCTGACCTACCACTAGCTTTGTGGTTTGTCCACAGGACTGTGGAAAGACTTCCAGAGATGGCTACTGATAAGGGCAAGCAGGCACAAAGGAGGCTCTCAAGATCATGGCGGACAAACGCCCCACATGCATTCATAGCAGGCAGCCCCACGTCCACAGGTCACATCCACGAGGACTGCCGCCACCGCTGTGTTAGAAGAACCAGTTTGCCAACGGTCCAGGAGGAAAACGTCCAGACACCAGATGCCCACTCCAAGTCAACCACATCCTAGGTATAAACAACTGGTGGGCCCATCTCGCTGTACCCCCACAGCCACCCAAACACCAAACCTGTTGCAGTTGCTCTCCCAGCGTAACTCGCTTATCTTTTGTGTGATCATGAGGTCAGCTTAAAATAACAATGAGCCTGATTAAAATTCTGCCCAACTGCTCCCTGCAATGGGGTTAAGATATCCTATTTAAGTTAGGATGTCATGAGCTGTCATTTGAATGATGAACAAAACTAAGTGTTGACTTCAGGAGAGGAGGAGGCAGGTGTGGGCTTTTGACTCTGCATCCCTGCCCATTCCCATGTCCCACTATCAGCAGTCGAGCACCTCCCCGAGACCCTCCTCCATCGGAGCCTCTGGGGAGCAGTCCAACAGAGGAGAATAGAGAGTGTGGGGAATGCATCTCCACTGCAGCCTTTGGTGGGCCCTGGCCCAGGGCATGCTGTAGATAAATAGACAGATAGAGCTGCCACCATGCGCTCCCACAGGCTTTACGGAAGGTGAGGATGAGCTGCATCCCACTATATGTCACTCTAAGTGATGTCCTGTATCTGTTTTCCTTTTATCTTTCTATCTTGGATATGTGTGGCCCAATAAAAAGAATAAATTTGTAAGATAAACAGCTTTCTCTGCAGATTTAAGAGTCTAATTTTCACTTTACACAGACTTCCTCCCCCTCCCCTTCGAGGGCCAGAAGGCCTATGGCGTTTACTCTTAGACTAATCCAAGTAGAAAAACAAACTTGAGTGAGGATGAAGGGGAATTGTGGGTGGTCCCAGGAAGTGTCCGGAGAGGCTGGAAGCCAAGTACCGTCAGTGATGGTGGAGGAAGGCCCACCCAGCCGCACACTCTCAGGGCTGTGTGTGAGTCCCTGTCTATACATGGATGGGTACCGTTAAACAAGGTGTGCTAGACTAGGCTCCGCCCCTCTGAGAACCCAAGAGGCTGGCTCAGAGGGGAAGATGAGGCTGTTCCTCATTCCTTCTCTCCCCAGGGTGCAGAAGCACTAGCAGCTGTCTTTTTGCAAGACTCTCCAGACCGAGTCCCAAGGCCCTGCCTGTGGCCCCACACAGCCAGCCAAGGACACATCCATGGTCCTGGTTAGGGACAGAACAGTCCTTCCCCAGCCCCTCCAGGAAAGAGATGATAGAAGGGAAGAAGCATTATAAAAAAGACATGTGTGACCTTTTTTCAGGCCACATGTGGACTGCTTTTGTTTTTGCTTTTTTTATATATTCCGTTTTCTAAAATCTGCAGTATCTCTTCTCTCTGATCAGACGCTTGCTCTAAGAGTGTTGAGTAGAATGAGGCTGGGCATGTGAAAAGAGGTGGGCCTCAGTCTCGCTATCTGCTCCTCCTGCTCCTCTGTGAAAGCACCGCGGCCAGCTCCTCGAAGCTGGGGTGTCCCCAAGAGTGGGGGCATCCGACTGCAGGCAACACAGCTTCAACCTGAGTGTGCTCTGGGCCTCACAATATGGGGAAATAGCTGAGAAGTAGCTCCTGGGACCTCTGTTTCTTTTCCTGACCCCACTAAATAATATGCGATCTATTCTTCAGGAGTGGATATCTTACATAATGGCAGCAAATAATATTCCAGAGGAACACAGACTATACATGCAAGCCTTCCCAAGTTTCAGCCTAAAACAGGTGAATTGTAGTAGATATCAAAAACTCTGCTTCCTCCTGTTCCTACAAGCTGGGAGTGTTTAGATAAAGAAGAAGACACGGATCCAATCATTTCAAGTTTTGTTTCAAGAAGTTAGGCAGTTTCTCAAAAAACTAAAAATAGAACTACTATATGATCCATCAATTCCACCCCTGGGTGTATATCCAAAGGAAGCAAAAACACTAATTGGAAAAGATACATGCACCCCGATGTTCATTGTCTACAATTGCCAAGACATGAAAACACACTGAGTGCCTATCAGCGAGTGAACTGATAGAGAAGACATGGGGTGTGCGTGCGTGCTAAGTTGCTTCAGCCATGTCCGACTCTTTGTGACCCAATGTAGTATGTAGCCTGCCAGGCTCCTCTGTCCGTGGAATTCTCCAGGCAAGAATACTGGAGTGGGTTGCCATGCCCTCCTCCAGGGGACCTTCCCAACCCAGGGATCAAACCTTGATCTCCTGCATTGCAGGCAAATTCTTTACCACTGAGCCACTGCGGAAGCCTGTGGGGTTTATATATGTGTGTGTGTGTGTGTGTGTGTGTGTGTGTGTGTGTGGGCTTCCCAGGTGGCACTAGTGGGAAAGAACCCATACACACACATTGGAGAAAGAAATGGCAACCCGCTCCAGTATTCTTGCCTGGGAAATCCATAGACAGGGAAGCTACCGTCCACAGCGTCCCCAAATAATCCGACATGACTTAACGACTAAACAACAAAACACACATCCAGTGTTATACTACTCAGCCATAACAGAAAGAAGTTTTGCCATTTGCAACAACGTGGAAGGACATGGAGGGTATTCTGTTAAGTGAAACAAGTCAGACAGCGAAAGCCAAATACTGTATGGTATCTCTTACATGTGGAATAGAAAATATACAAAAAACAACAGAATAATACAAAAAAGAAACAGACTCACAGACACAGAGAACAAGGCAGTGGTTTCAAGTGGGGAGAGGGAACGGGGAGGGGCGGTATAGGAGGAGGGGATTAAGAGGTGCAAACTATTATGTCTAAAACACGCTGCAAGGATATACTGTACAATACTGGAAACATTTTATCATAGCTCTAAGTGGAGCACAACCTTTAAAAACTGTGAATCACTACACTGTATGCTTTATATATAATATTTATAATATTACACATCAATTATACTTCAATTTAAAAAGATGTGTTTGGGGGGACATCGAACAACTGACCCTCGTAAGTTTGTCATCTCAAGGTCAGAAACCTTGCCTTCTATGTTTCCATTTGCTTCTCCCAATCTTCTGAGTATATAGCTAGGTTGCCCTAGGTCAAGCTGACTGAGGTGCATTACCTTCCCTAGAATTCACAGAGGGAGAGCCCACAGCTGTGGGCTAAAGAAGGGGCCGGGAGATTCGAAATGGTTGTGGATTATGTTAGAATCCTCATCATCAACTAAACCACAAACTGGCAGTCCTGGAGAGACAAAGAATCAGATGCTTAGAAAGAAAAACAACTTCTCAAAAGTTAAAACCTAGACTCACATAAAACACCATCAGCAGCTACCCGCATCCATCTCTGAGACTGGCTATCTTGTACACAAATGTGATTTGAATTTCTGGGTGCCTCATTATACACTCAACCTTACTGTTATATTTGTTTGGAATTTAAAAACTTGGTTTATGAAATAATTTTGTATTTTAAGGGTAGATTCCTTCCCCCAAGGGTTATCTTTAAATACTTGACTTCCTTGGTACATATTTAAAATACCCTTGTTTGCAGAGAAGGAGTCAGGAGGCAGAAGCTCTTCCTTCTTGGTCCCCAGTGCCTGGCTATCTTTAGGCAAAACCTTTCACCCCACCCCAGCTGGACTTACTGGCTCTTCCCCTCCGGCTCCTTATAGTCCTGCGATATTGTGAGCCCCAAGTCCACTGCAGGCTGTCTTCACCCACGTAGTGGCCTTTCCTTCACCCACCCTAGCCTACGTGTCCAGTCATTTCAGTCGTGTCTGACTCTTTGTGACCCCATGGACTGTAGCCCTCTGTCTATACCCTCCTCCAGGGGATCTTCTGACCCAGGGATTGAACCTGAGTCTCCTGTATTGCAGGCAGGTTCTTTACTGTTGAGTCCCTGGGGAAGTCCTAGCCCATCTTAAGCCAAATCAGAAATAGGGATGGATTTCAGAGAGATGGGAGGAAATGACCATGAAAGGGATAGTACATCCTTCAGTATATTCCACGAGCCCCAACTTTTCCCAACTGCCTTTGCCTAAAAGTTGGCACCACTGACTAGTCCAGGCAATGGCTGGAGGCACTGAAAGGAGAGGCTCTGTACCATGGCCGCCTCCCTCTCCTCCCCAGCCACTCTGTCCTTGCAACACACGTGTTGAGGGGGCAAAACTGCAAAACAGAGGATGCCTGGATCGCTGAGTCCCCAGATCGACCCAAGACAGACTGCTCATGAATGAGAACAAATCTTGGCTCTGTCAAGTCCTGGAGACTTGGAGACTAGTCGCAATGGGAGAAATCAGGAACCAAGTCGTGCGAACCTTCTACTAGTGAAGTCTTTTAGGTTTATACCCAATTCTCCAGGTAGTCCTACTAATCCACAGAATGTGACAGAAAACAAGGTCCAGAGGGACCAAAAGAGGCAGGGTGGGACCAAATAGAAAAAGCAAAGAGAGGTTCCTTTTTAAACTGTGCATGCACCCTGACTGCTCACCTCATCCTGCCAGGCAGCCTTACCCTTCACACGCCCAAAAGTACATTCCGGAAAGATTTTCAATTAGAAAAAAATTGTAATGATGATGATGAAGATAAACCCATGAAAGGAATAGAGAGTTGTCCCAGGAACCTCAGTGGGATGAGGGAGCTGTCCATACACCTGAGTGCTTACTATTTTACGACATAAAAGGCCATGGTATTTTAATTTCTATGAAACTCTTAGTATAACAGTAAATACATTTTCCCAGATGAGTCGTGCAGTTCATTCTGAAAGTCTGCCTTGTGCAAAGAGCATCTCAAAAGCACAGCTCTCACTTCATTAATGAAGGAAAAAGCAATTTGTAGAGTCTAAAGGGTGAACAGGACACCAAAAATCACATCTTTCTTAATTTCTTTGCCCACATATATCAGTGTTCTAAAATGGTTTCAGGGTAGAAGAAAGAACACTTTGGAGAAAATGTCCAGGAGAATGTATAGTTCCTCTTAAAAGCTTAACACTTTCGCTTATTTTGAAAACTTTAAAACAGACTCAAAACAATTACTGTGGTAGAGGTAATGGCTGTGGCTGATGAAGGGTTCCTTTTATTTTAAAAAATGATTTTAAATTAATGGTATGCATAAAAATTATAACATTGCCATAAACAACTGTACTTAACTCTTCGAAGACGTAAGTCATGCCTTAGGTCAGTATTAATTTGGTGTCTCTGTTATTCCATCAAAGTTCCCTGGTTTATGATGGCCATATATAGTCATGTTAAATACTTAAGCATTAATATGGATTGGCAAAAGTATTTGTTTAAATAGAGAGCTATTTTAGAAAAGGATGGCCATTTGTGAGAAGGCCAGCCAGCTTCCCTGTGGGTCCTTAGGACCAGGGACCAGGCTGGGCTCCCTGGCAAGGCCCAGCTCGTGACAGACCTCTGGTCACAGAGGTGAATGTCCTCCATCATCGCCTTCCTCACCTCTGACCCAGACTCAAAACTGTGCAGAGCTCCATTTGCTTTTAGCAAGATAGAATTTCTGGAATTGGGGAAATAGGTCACTAAAAGGCTAAAATTTGGAGGAAAAGAAGTATAAGATACTAGGATCTCAAATGGCTTCTCTAAAGCAACATTTTGATGAGTTAAGTGAAAATGAATCAGAAACATATGGATTAAATTTCCCTTAAAATACACAAGGGCTTCAAAATCAAGCACTGTGGGCCAAATGTGTTTCTGGTTTTACCAGGCCCAGAGCCCTTTCCTAACTGTCACGGGAGTGTGCGGAACGCCCCTGCTGGTGACTGGGCCACCCATGGGGTCTCTTCCCTTTGGCATTGTGTGACGCTGCCACCGACAACATGCTCTGTAATCCTTGGGATGCCAGTTCTCCCAAGGCGCTCAGGGCTGGCTGTGGCATGCGCTTTTAGTCCCCAGCCTGGGAGCTGTGACCAGGGACGCAGCAGGCAGGATGTGGGACTCAGAGAAGCAACCCTCCACAAGACAGATTGTGTGACGGATTTCTCTGGGCTCCGCACACCTCTCTCTTGCCTCTGGCCTGCAGGGCAGGGACACATCCCAGAGACTGATCAGGTGAACCAGAGCAGAGCAGGGTCACCTATGGACTGGCCTGGGGGAGGAGAAGCAGGCAGGATGCGACTGGAGAGGCACGGCCCAGGGAGATGCCATCCCCTGGGGAGAGCCTGGCTATGGGCAGGGGAGGGACAAGCCATTGGCTCTGTCACTCCTTAGAATAACCCCTGACTCCTCACGGTCTCCCACCCCCAACTAAGTGGCCCCCACTGCTGCTCTGACCTCATCCCAACTCTGCTCCAGCCCTCCACCGGTTTTCCTCAAGGCCTCCTGGCTGGCACCCCACTTTTGCTCCTGTTGCCCCAGTTCAGTTCAGTTCAGTTGCTCAGTCATGTCTGACTCTGCAGCCCCATGGACTGCAGCACGCCAGGCCTCCCTGTCCATCACCAACTCCAGGAGCTTGCTCACACTGATATCTATCAAGTCAGTGATGCCATCCAACCATCTCCTCCTCTGTTGTCCCCTTCTCCTCCTGCCTTCAATCTTTCCCAGAATCAGGGTCATTTCCAATGAGTCAGTTCTTTGCATCAGGGGGCCAAAGTATTGGAGCTTCAGCTTCAGCATCAGTCCTTCTGATGAATATTCATGACTGATTTCCTTTAGGACTGACTAGTTGTTGCGGTCCCATCCACCTGGAATTCTCTCCCCCCAGAATTCACAGAGACTCACACTCAGACTTAAGTCCACCGCCTCTCCTGGCTGTGCTGTTTCTGACCACGCTGTCTGGAGGAATTCTCCCTGACTCCACATTCTTGGGGTGCTCTTTCTCTGGTTTGTCCTTTGAGGAACTGTCACCTATTGCAGATGCTAACTGACCTGCATATTTGTCTGCTTACCACCTGTCTGCCCTTGGACACAAGCTCCACACAAACAAGGACCACACACTACTGTTTGGTGTTATAACCCCAGCACTCGGCAGGCACTCCGCTCATTAGCAGGTGCTCAATACATACTTTAAAACTTGCACCTACTCTTTTAAACACACCCTTTTAAAATAAAGAAAAGAATCAGAGGAGGCAAGCAAACTGGAATTCAGAGGGCAAGATGAGCTCCTGACTATAAGAGGAAAGTTGCTTTGAGTAGTCCGGGGGGAAGTGGCCCCCTGTATGAGCAAAACATCAGAAATGCCCCCTGTATGAGCAAAACATCAGAAATGCCCCGTGTATGAGCAAAATAGCGGAAATGCCCCCAAAGTGCTCAGCACAGACCATCTGGGGCTGGAGTGTGAAGACAGCAGGGGGGCAGGAGGTCAGGGGCACCTGGGGAAGCTTCCTGAAGGAGGAGGCCTCAGGGTGTCTCCTGGGTCTCTAGCCAGGTGGAAGGAACCACACACATACACTTTAATCAGCAAGATCACAACAGCTTGAGGGAAGATGGCGGTGTGTCGTTGAGGCACCTTCCAGGATTTCATCTGCCTGCTGCTGCTGCTGCTGCTAAGTTGCTTCAGTCATGTCCAACTCCGTGCGACCCCATAGACGGCAGCCCACCAGGCTCCCCCATCCTGGGATTCTCCAGGCAAGAACACTGGAGTGGGTTGCCATGTCCTTCTCCAATGCATGAAAGTGAAGAGTGAAGTCACTCAGTCGTGTCCGACTCTTAGCGACCCCATGGACTGCAGCCTATCAGGCTCCTCCGTCCATGGGTTTTTCCAGGCAAGAATACTGGAGTGGCTACTTCCTGGCTAAAAAGGAAGATGTCATTGCATTGGAAGAAACAGCATAAAGAAACAGTAATCAATAGAAAAACATAATAAAACAGATACTTTAGAAGTAATCCATGCCCCAATCACTACCGTAATTATTGCAAAATATTTGTTATGCTTTCCCTTCTTCATAATTTAAATTACATGTTCCTTTCTTTAAAAAAAGAACACAAAAAAGACAGACTATAGAAGCCTCTACTTTCAGTAACGCATAAATTCCCAAAAGACTTCTATGTAATTTATTTTCTTTAAAAAAAAAAAAAAACTATAGCTTTTAAGATCCTCTTAAGGTAATTTACAGCCCCCTCCTTTATGGTTGGGGTGGGGGCTGGGGGAAGATTGGAGAAGATCTCTTTGACTACCGGGCAGGCTTCAGGAATTCTTACTTAAATGACACTGAGAACAAGCTGGACCGATCTTTTTCAAAATGTGCTTGGTCAGTCACCATAACTTGTGGGCTGAGTTTTCTCTAGGGACGGACACACACTGAAAGGAGAAGGAATGATCTGGAGATAACGCCTCCCCTGGAGACAGGTTTTGCCATATTCTTTTTTAAACAAAGAAGACATCTTAAGCACCTTGCAATATCTTTCATTTAATCGTTGGCAGAAGGCGAGTCCCTGATGAACACTGGCCTGTGTCTTTCTCTTTAACCAGCTGAGTGATCCAAGCTTTTAATATAGCCATTCCAATTATTGTAAAAGTCATCTAGTACCTTATAACCACAAATATTGACAGTTTATTGCACAACACATTCCTGACATTTGAAGGTCACACCATACATAATACATACTCTTTTATAAAAGTGTCTGGAACAAAAAGATACATGATAAGCAATTACCTCTCCCGGCTTGTATGTATGTACAGTTCGGGGCCAACGAGGTTGCATGGGAGACACAGGCACCATTTTAAATAATCTATTAAGGCAGCATGGAGGCATTCATGATGGATAATTACGAAATGGCTCGTGGACACGCTGCAGTCAGATTGGTTGGCTGGGCCATGGGGTCTGGGCAGCTCTCCTCTTCTGAGTTAGGGTCACAACGCCACATCGCCACAGAGAGCCCTGCCTCACATCACAATCGGATTTTCCCCCAAAGCCACTAAGCATAACAGAGTCACAATATGTTCTTGTTTTTCAAATTGGTCTGCATGTGGCTGAAAGGAATTTAAAAAATCCACCAGGCCTGGTTCGGATGCATCCCACCCCCAGGCTGTTGGGGTACTGACCGCAGCTCTCTCATCACATACACAGCCAGACACCACCCTCCCAGGGCTGCGGTGTCCAGACACCTGCACAGGGGTACATGGCTGGCAGGCCCAGATGCAAACCAGGGTGAGCCAAGAAACTCTACTGAAGCTGAGGCCATGCAACATCTCCTGAGAACATTCCGCAAAAGAAGGCACTGCCTACCGCTGCCCCCGCCACCCCCCACGCTGTTCCCACTTGTCCTTCCGGCTGATGTCTGACAGAAAGGTTCCAAGCACAGATGAAGTGGAAAAAGTTTTCAATCAGGTGCTTCAGGTCAAAACCAAGTTCCACCAACTCTTAGAGAATATAATCCTGGGCAAATGACATAACCTCTCTGAGGTTCATTCAGTTTCCTTATCTGCAAAGCGGGGATAGTCGTTAACAATTCATTTAGCAAGGGCCTGGTGCAGGCAGGATATGCTCCAGTTAATAACAGCTTTTAACATGAATATTGCCAAAGGGACGCCTTGCATGCAAGGGTGGCTCGTGGGGAGGGCAGAGACCTGTGGCTTTAGCACTCTCCCCAAGCCACAGAACCTACAACCTGCACAAGGTCCAGAATGAGAGGGCATGCTCCCTTTCTGAAAAGTCCAGGTTACAGCAGTTTCTCCAAAGCTCTGAACACCCAGGCAATTCTCCCAAGTTAACAGTGAAAAACAATTCAGCCTGCAATTGAGCTTTGCATAGATGACAATCTTTAATCACAGATGAAGCAGCAGGTCATTAGAATCTACATCAAACTCCCTCCCAAATGATAATAATGGCTACTGTTTGGGGGAAAAAAAAACCATATATACATATATATATATATACATACGCATGTATACATCCAAATATACATTATTTTAAAACTGTATTAAAACAAATGATCAACAAACTCTCAAGATAATCAAAAGTCCTTCCAAGAGTAATTTTATTTTGATTTTCAGGGTGAATGCCTTAAAATTTAAGACACAGGACCAAAATGATTTCTATAAAGATGACATGTTTATTAGCATTAAATCCCAGGCAAGAGGGCTTCCTTATAAAGAACACATTTTTGCCTCTGAAAAGCATACATATTAGAATGTGTGTGTTTCTTTAAGAAGCTATTCTGTTTTAGAGGGTAGCGGGTAAGACAGGGCACCACGTGATCAGGAGGTTGCTATGGTAAATATGCATTTTTTATTGAAGAGTAAACAGTGGCAGAAAACAAGTGTCAATTGCCAGCTCTGAAGTTACTGCCATTTCTGAGCTGCACTGACTTATCTAGCCCTTTTAATTTGAGAACCTTTATCAGAAGAATAATATCAATGGATCAAGATTTAAATTTTTTTAATAAATGCTGAAACTTTAAACACTTTGTAGTAATAAATACTTTAGCTGACATATAAAAATTAGCAAAAAAATTCTATCCAGCTCTGCCCATCACGGTACAAACATTTTTCTGGAGCTGTTTTGCCTGGCTGATAGATCTCCAAAGGACGAACCCTTTGGACTTGGCTCAGGCCACAAAGCAGAGGAGCCAAGGAGACAGCCAAGGTCACCACGCTGACCACTGTCTTGGTACATGCCAGCAAAACAAAGCTGGAGCCGATGCCCTGGAGAATGGCCTTCCCCACGAGTGGTCCAGTGTCTGCGTCCTGGCAAGGTTGATGCCCCCCCGAGCCCCCAGGCTCCTGGCTGGGGAGTGGACTTTGGACAATACGACTGTGACATACTCAGTGAAGTTTTTGCTGTTTTCCTCCTCATGACCCCCAGACACTGCTTGAAAGTAACTTTGCTTTCTGATAACCATAGGAGTAGCCTTTCTCAACTACAAACGAAGCTGTGCTATAAACCTCAGATAGCTCCTGGTTACATTTATATCCTGAGTGGGCCCGCAACTAGCTTCTCTGGCCAGGTGAAGAGTGTGGATTTTGTTCTCCTTCTAGCTTATAACTAGCAGAGGACAAGAGGACCAGAGAAATCTTCCTCCATATCTGGCACGTAGTAGGCATCCAACCATCACTCATCCAGCTCATGCATGAATGAATGATGCGCGAATGAATGAACTGACCCCTGGGGACTAGCTTCCTGGGGAGCAGCTTCAAACAGGAAGGTCAAGTCTGCTCATTCTTCCTTTGAGCCCGGACGAAAGTTATCAAGTGTTGGCAAAATTCTCAAAGGGAAACCTCCAGGTTCTAGCAATCCCATAGACCAGTCCAAACAAATCTTCGCAAGGGACCAGCAAATGAGTCTGTCTGCCAAGGAGGCCCAGGGAAGGAGGGGACATGGACAAGCAGTCTTCCTGGTGGAGGGAAGGGTGGTAGGACAGAGGAAATTGTCCCCATGGTCCCCAGGCATGCACAGAGGCTGTCAGCCAGAAGGGGTCACCTCAAAACACCTAGAAGTGTTTGACTCCAAGATCTGAGTTTGAGTTTAAACTCTGAATTCCAAGCAAACCACTAAAGCGTCATGAACTTTAGCATCCTAATCTGTATAACTGGATACTAACTGGATAATGGTACTTACAAAGGAATCTGAATGTTTCATGAGATAGGGGATTTGCAAGGCCTTAATATACCTTAAACCTTGCAGAGCTATCACAGGCAAGTGGGAAAGTCACTGGCTTTGAGACAGCAAGCTCTGGATTTTCCAACCTGGACCTGCCACTTCTGGGCTACACCTCTGTAGATGCTTCCCCTAGCCTTGCCCAGACTGTAAATACTGTCTGTAAAGCGGGCATAACAGCACTAC
This sequence comes from Ovis canadensis, assembly GCF_042477335.2. Taxonomy (NCBI): domain Eukaryota; kingdom Metazoa; phylum Chordata; class Mammalia; order Artiodactyla; family Bovidae; genus Ovis; species Ovis canadensis. The sequence continues at coordinate 54,152,822 of NC_091258.1, read as the reverse complement.
TTTCCAATCCCTGTGAAAACTAAATGACATAGTGTGAGGAAAAGGCATGTGATACACTCCCAACTGACAGTTCCCCTGAACTACCCAGGTCCAGACCTACCCTTGACCTACCTACACAGATAACTAGGATAACCCAGAGGTGATGATTCATACAACAGCATCACCATAGGAGCCCAGCTCATGGTCAGCACCCTCCCCCAGCACACTGCCAAGCTGGAAAGGTCATCTCCGGGGTGCAAAGTGGCACCAGCCTCCGTGGTGGGAAACCCATGAACAAGCTTCCACGCGTGCTCTGTTCTAATCCTGAAGTTACAGTTTAACGCCTTCTCCCAAGACACTTCCTAGACAAGACAGACTTGCTCAGATCATCCCTTTGAGATGAGTGGGTGAGGATGAAGGGTGAGGAGGAAGACCAGGGGGAAGGTATCAGACTGGGATGACAAGGAGAGAGAGGAGCAGTTACCATTTGGGGCAGTTCAGGCCTCACCATCCTACATACCTTTCATGAGATGGCTGGTGTTAAAGGGCGACAGGCTGGCTGCTTCTGAACATCTTCACAGAGCACCCCATCTGCCCAGACATGCCAGGCCCCTCAGTCCTGTACCCCAGAGGCCTTCTGACCAGCTCATGCCCACACCCCAATATTGGGAAAGAATTTTACAGCCACCTTTCAGGCATTGGGACGTGAGTTGGGACCGTGATGTGATGTGAGCTGGGAGCTTTCCTTGACAAGGCTTCAGGGGGCCAAGGAGATGCCACTCACAGTCCTGCCTGGGTCTGTCCAGGGCATTCCCAGAATAGCTAAGAGCCCAAGGCAGCTCTACTGACCCTCCAGAAAGAGAAAGGTGAGAACTTTCTCTTTGATGGACCTCAGAATCTCAATACACACTCATCCCTCTTCCTGAAACATACACCCCAAACCCTAGCACATCACCTCCCTCGTGCCTGGTTGATGTGTTCATTCTTGAGAGTTCACTCTTTCTTGAGAGTTCAGCTCCAATGCCACTTTCTTGGAAGACATTCTTGTACTTACACACTGAGTCAGGTCAATCCCAATTACCCTAGAATGAAACCTTCATGACACACCTCTCAGAGTTTGTATTTACCATATATATATATGATACCTGCTTAATTTCTCTCTCCTACTAGCTTGTCTACACTTTATAAGCTGGGGTGCAGTCTTTTTTTTTCAATATTATCTCCCTAAAACCTCCTGGGGCTTCCCAGGTGGTTCAGTGGTAAAGACTCCGCCTACCAATGCAGGAGACGCAGGACCTGCATTGGGAAGGATGCAACATGGGCTCCATCCCTGCATTGGGAAGACCCACTAGAGGAGGAAATGGCAACCCACTCTAGTATTCTTGCCTGGAATAGTCCACGGACAGAGGAGCCTGGCGGGCTACAGTCCGTGGGGTTGCAAAGAGTCGGACACGACTGAGTGACTGACATGCATGCAAAACCTCCTGAAACAGAGTAGGTGCTCAGTAAATACTGATGAGAATGAATGAATGAATGGTGTTGGGAAGACTGGGTGGTCATTCCACACGGTGTGGCCAAAGGAGGCCCCCGTTTTGAGACTCCCTATACCCTCCTGCACTGACCTGCCCTAGTGACACAGAGTCCAGGGCTTGCACTGTGTAGGGACAGCCACAGCCAGCTCTCACAGCAGGGAAGGGGAGTGGGGGTGTGGTTCTCACAACTCTCAAGAGCCCCGGCCCAGATGCGGGGGTGAGAGCGGCAGGTGGCAGAATTCAAACAGAACCCTCAGTGTGCATTGGAGAGGTTGAGTGGGTGCCAGTCCAGGACCTGGGCTGGTGGGGAGAGCAGAGTCCAGGCCCTGGGGCAGCTCCTCAGGACATCTGTTCTGCTCGGTTCTTCTGCTGAGTATCTGGACCCGAGGAAAAGTCTACCCAGACATACGTTCTTGGAGGCAACCCCACCACATGCACACACCCCCCACATGAAGAATACTCCACTTTCCCCTCTGTGTGAGGCTTCCTGCACCCTCCTTTCCCTTGGCCTGCCACCCCCGGCCCTCCAGCTGCTCTCACAGCTCCCACCCCCCCACCTCAGCCTCCTCCCCAGCTCACCCCTGCTCAGCACCACCCAGTGTTGCCTGCTAGAGCTCAGTTCTCCAGGGATTCTTCGGTCTGTCTGCTTTGCCATGGCATTCCCAGGCTGCTGGCAAGGTGCCTGGCACATAGTAGGTACTTCGTATTTACTTAACACTTTGTGACACCACTTTGGATGTAGATTAGATCCTGGTGACAATTTCTAATAAGGAAAATCGCTTTCTCCCTTCCTTTTGGAAGCTCCTTCACTCTAAAATTCAAAGCAGCGCTGGAGTCACAACACATATAGTCCTGTAATGCTAATTTCTATCCCATAACCGAGAGAGACAACTAAATGTTGCAAGGTTATTCAAAACTCCTGCCCCTTATCCTCTGACTTCTCCTTAGGGGGAAATTGCACAGGAATACATTTCCTCATCTGTATGTTAAAGCACGGTTATAATCCACCTATCATGATTGCAATTTTGGGAATCAAAATGGAGATCCAAAACAGCAGTGTGATCTACATTTTAGCCACATACATTATAATAAATTAAGTCAAAGAAAGAGTTCAGCATTAACTCTGGCTCTATTCCTTAAATACCCTAGGAGAACCTTGAAGCTGCCCTCTGTAAGAGCCCTGGGCTTCCCTGCCTGCTGTCCAAGGGCTGCAACGTGGCCACTGACCCACCGCCTGGAACGGGTCGGTCACAGAGCCAGCTCAGAGTGTTGACTCAGTCCAGCTTTGCAACACCTCGGGGCTTGGACCAAGGAGGCAGAGGGGACACAAGTGTCCACCACCTTAATAAGCTAGCCCATGTTCTTTCCCCTGCCTGGGCCTCTGTTTCTACTTCTGTAACTAGCGGGGGTAGCAACCCGATGGAGAGCTCATTCGTTACTCAGGGTCTTCATGTGCCAAATTTATTTTTAACATTTACAAACTTGGGGCATTTCACACATGGTCTTGGTTTCAGCCTCTGCTAAAAAAACTGTTTTCTCACAACGCTGGGTCCAAGGTCCCCAAGGGGCAGCAGCTCTTGGGGTGGGTACTGGGGGCTTTCTCCCTGCTCCCAGCCCACTCCCTCACTCTTGCTTCCTGGCAGCCCCCACCCAGCAGGCACAGCTCTGTATTTGCCATCTCAGCTGAGATGGTCCAGGACACCCTTTCCACCTCTAAAGACGGCCTCAGTAACCTCAGTTGAGCAAATAAGGCAGAAGCCTCCAGACTAATTCTCATAATTATGATGGGTCTATTATTTCAAAGCCAGTGATGATTGTGGGGTCAGGTGCTCAGAGGAAGAGGGAGAGAAACATACTTTAAAATGATAGCAAATATCCTTTGATTCTTTGCTCTGATACCAAATTGCATCCAGAAATGCTGAAATACGTGCTCGCAACCTTAGTCAAATTTCAAAGAGGCCTCGGCAGGAAGGGCAGTGATCAGGGAGAGAGAGGAGGGGCCGGAGAGCCAGGCAATGGAAAGAGCCCATGCAGGGCCCTGGGCGAGGGGACGCGAACACGCCCCCGCTGCTGCACTGAGCTGGAGACTTCCGCCACACCCCGACACCCACGTCTGTGGCACCCAGCCTTCTCCCTCCTGCCTCCTCGCGTGTTCCCACTCGGCCGCACCACCTGGACTTCCCGAGCACAGCCTCGAATCCTCCGAACCTCCTCTGGACGATTCTGTACAATGACATGCTGCTCCGGGCTGCTCTCTCATTTTTCTCATGCGTTTGGATTCCAGCCTGCTTACCAAGAGGACCCCGTAGATTTGCCTGTCTCGTAATCACCTACAAAGCTGAGTAAAGGGCTGGCCCACTGAGTCATTCAATAAACACAGGTCCGTTGACCTTTCCATTGTGAAAGACACCATTATTACCTCTTGCAGGGCTTTCTTCCCAGGGCTTCTTCTAGGAGAAAGGCAGATCCAACCAAATGACTGACAACACCCTGGACTCCCTGGCCTCATTTTCCTTTTGGTTTTGGCCCCCAGTATTTGCTTAGAGGCGAGTTAATTCATCCCGCCCACAAGTAGGAGACGGGCAGCAGTCCACACAGCAGACCAGGCAGCCCACAGGGGCTGCAGGCGAGCACGACGGGTGGCAGAGGAGGCAGCTGGGACACCCGCGTCACACAGCGAGGAGCCCAGCTCTCTCCTTAGTCCAAGTCTGTTTACAAGAAATCAGATGCATGACACATTGATGGAACCCACTCTTCCTTGCCACCCTTGCCCCTCGGGCTGGGGGGCAAACCTCTGGCCTGTGTAGGAGTCTCCACTGGGTCCCTTTCTGAATGTTCTTCTTTTACTTTGGGGGACTTCCTCTAGGCTGCAGAAGGGCAGGAAGCACTTCGGTATCTACTCCCACATCATCCACCATGGATCTGTGGCCACGGAGCTGAGCCCAGTGAAAGCCCTCTGTTTGAGCAGAGACCCAGAGGTGGCCCTCTTGCTCCTGTGGTCAAACCCAGGGCACCTGCTGACATCCCACTTTTGCCAACAGCTTGAGATACCTTCAGTGGGGAAGATCAGAGGTTGGGAGTTTTACCCTGAAGGAACTCAACATGCACGTGGGTGGACAAAATAAACGTATAGAAAATAAGATTCATCATGATAACGAAATATGAACCAGCTAATGATAACATGAATACGAAAGACTGGGATAACTATCATGATAGCAGCTGTAACATTTATCAGGTGGGACATATGATTATTTTCATTGTACCAAGGGGAAAACTGAGGCACACAGAGGTTGAATACCTTGTATGAGCTTGCCCAGCTGCTCAGGGCAAAGCCAGCTGCCATGCAGGCCTCCTGACCCCTGAGCCTCTGTAAGCCACCCAGGGACTGAGGTTCATGGTGCAGGCTCATGACGCTGTGAGGACAAATGGAGATGAAGGCTGCTGTGGGGCGAGCCAAGGAGGCAGCTTCATGAATGGAGCGAGGGAGCCCAGATTGGAGGGCCTGCTGGGGGGCGGGCAGAGAGGTGGTGTTCTCTGAAATCCACCAGGAGTGGCTGGTCTCGATGCAGGAGGAAAACTGCCTCCTCGGGAAAACCAGTGAAGAGCAGGAGCACTTCACCTGGCGGGGGGGGCCTGTCAAAGTGGAGTCATGCCCCCTGAGGTGGAGACCCCACCCTGCCCATCTACTACACACTCTTCGCTTCCATCACTCTTTGGCTCCAACACAATCAGAGCATTTGTCGCGCCATCTCAGATCAAGTCTGAAAGACGGCACGCGCCCTAGTGGACTGCCCTGCCGCGTCCAAGGGGAGGGAGGCCCCAGTGGAAACAGACTTCTCTGAGGGCGGAGGTAACCTGTGTAACCTCTTCCTAAGCACCTGCTCTTGGAGGATGACAAACGGCTTCAACTGAGTAATCTACGGCAGAGAGCTAAAGGGGTGTGGCTGGGGCCTGGACTCTTCTCCTCAGGGAAATCGCTTTGAAAACATATGCCATTTGGTGCAATCTGCTCAGCTTCAAAGGCAAAGCAAATCCTTTCAGGGGTCAAAGACCACCTCTAGGGTAGAAACGGTACCTGCCTCACTGGGCTTTGCCCGGCTGGGTGCGAGGTACCCCCAATGTAGGAAAGCAGTGGGCGCTGATGGGCTGCCCACAGGGCCCAACAGGACGGTCTGCAGCCAGCTCCTGTCCGCCAGAGGAAGACAGTGCTCAGTCCTGAGGCAGGGCGGCTACTGCCCAGTCTCCCTTCGTCAAGAAAGGCCACCAGCTTGGTGAAGGATGCTCCAACTCACATACCAGGAGCACCATCCTGGGCCACCAACTTCCCCACCCCAGAT